>NC_133324.1:351580767-351950767 GCF_042186555.1 Aquarana catesbeiana | reverse complement strand
TGAAGACAGAAAACACCTCACACATAAGCATTTCACCAAAAGGCACCAGATCCAATTTTATTACATTCAGAAACAAGAGATCCTAAATAAAAAAATATATAAAACATATAGAGTACTTTGGAGAATGAAAACACCTGGTAGATATTTACCCAAGGCTCCTGGAGTGTATTTGGGTACTGGGAGGCTGGAGTTCCCCCAAGAGGTTATGGATAATCACAGTTTTGGAGTGAAGTAAGGAGAACAATGTTTTGTTACAGTTTGGGGAGAAGAAAGACTTGAGATTGCTTTGGCTGTACACCGCCTTCCTCTGCAGACAGTCACTTTCAGCAGGGCATGTGATCAGAAGTCCTATTGTATTCCACATGTGCGGTGCACAAAAGGCAAGGGAGTCAGTCCAAGCAGGTCTCTTGATTGTCAGGTGTAAACCCTTGTCTAGTATCATATATTCTGAGCAGCAGAGATTCTCTGTGAATTGATGCAGTCTAAGACACAACGCCAGTAATAGAAAGTTCAGACTGATAATAATTTCAGGTACCTCGTTCTGGCATACATAGTGTCCTTTACAACCATCTTGTGAAGCAGACTATCACCTATAGTACTTATAGTAGGTTTGCCAGGGAATTAAGACTCCGACATACATACACACATACACACACACACACACACACACACACACACACACACACACCTGGAGGTTAGAGTAATTCTTACATAAGGTGCACAGACATTAGGTCACATGACAGATGAGGGCCACAATTCCCTCTGCTCATAGGGGAGCTAATACAGCAATAAAGGGCACTGTATGGAGTGGAGGTCAGGAACAGGTCCACAGTACAACGCAGAGACTGAGTTACAGGGACAATTCACAACTGTCACGACTGTGTCACAAAACACAGACAAATTATAGCACTGACTGAGTAATTATACCCTGGGATACCACTATTACCTGAGGGTGATGGAGACGGGAAATACAATAGTCGGCACTGTCTATGTGCACAGCAATGTGTGTGCCCATGTACATACTCTCAAATATACATAAACACAGGTGCACATACATACAGGATCCATCTATCTTTCTGCCAATCTGTTCAGTGAGGTCTTGACAGCATGTCTGAACAGTAACAGTGGTGTGAATTTTTCATGTTAACGGAAGGGACTTAAGCACGAGCTCCATCAACAGCTTCAGACTCTGGCTTGTAGATTGGTGCTCTCTGCTCTTTGGTTTCTTCACTGACATCATCATCCTTGCTATCTGTCTGAGGATAAACAACCACACAAAGCTTCTGGCCAGCACGTGTCATTGCATCTAGGGAATAAAAAAACAGAAACATACTTAATTCAACATCCTGACCATTAAACCAGAAAAAAAATTTGTAGAAAACTCCATTCCACATCTCTTGCCATAAGGGTATACTGTATAAAGGGTATACTTTAAAGTATAACTAAAGGCAAAACTTTTTTTAGTTTTGAATGGAGTGGAGATGGATTAGGTTTTTTTTGCTAACTCTGCTCCTGTTAGGGAGATTGACTCTCTCTATTTGTCCTATTTACCATTGTCATTAAAAGTGAAAGTAAAAGAAAAGCCTAATTTTGAGTTGCCTCCAGAAAAGTAAGAGGGGAAATCTTCCAATGGAGACACTAGTTCTGGTGACCTGGGGGTCCCCATGGAATTCCCTTAATTTGCAGGGATTTCCTCTCACTTCCTGTTTGGCTATGGGACAGAAAGTGAAAGTAAATCTCCCCAGTGGGACACAGATGTCAAAAAATAAATTGACAGTGGTAGAGGTGCACCGAATGGAAATGTTGGTGCCGAAACCAAAACCGAAAATGCAGGATGCACTTGGCCGAAAACCGAAACGGAAAACTACAGTTTAAAAAAAAAAATTGTATATATAATTGTATTATATTCGACTTTTTTATTAATATCATCAATTTAAATGAGTGTGAATTTATCGTCGGCCATTACTGGCAGGTTTAGCGCAAGAAAAATGTATCCCTTTAAATTCTACTTATGTCTGCACACTAGTCTATTGCGCTTTCATTGTGGTGGTAAAAATCCTGCTTGCTGCATTTTTGGTCAGTTAAAAAAAAAAAAAAACAGAAATAACCCACAGTTAAAATGCATCGAAAACGCAGCAGGAATGCATCATTAACGTACCTGTGTTAAGTTTTTGATGCAGGTTTTGAGTCACACGACCTATGAAAAACACTCCATAAGCACAGTAAAATCGCTGTGAGTTCACGGAAAAATCGCTGCAAATTTGCGGTAAAGTTGCGCACGTTTTCAGTGCCATTATCGGCACCTTTTTCTCTTATCAGCATTCTGCCAATACCACCATTTTCGGCAGAAATTTCGGGGCATCTCTAGACAGTGGTTATAACCCTCCATTACTCTATGCAAAAAGCTTTGCCTATAGTTTTACTTTAATGCTATAGTAATAGTACCCTGTTTTTCTATAAGTCCTAGAATTAATAGATCCACCATGTACAAATGTAGAGCAAAAAGAGGTCTTCGTGTTCAAGATATCTCCAATTATTTATGTCACTTTCGCTCTAAATTCACTATAGACTTTGCTTGATTCCCCATATTGTCATTTAATGTTCCCCTCTAAACTCTTTCCAGGCTCAGTCTAACCAATAAGCCAATAACCCATACCAATAAGGCCTCTTGCACACTGCAGCTTGAAAAAGCTCAGTACAGGTTATTTTTTCACTGAGCTAAAATACAGCCCATTAATTGTAATGTGCCTATACACACAAGTGTGTAAACAAGCATGGTGTATTATTCAGTAAAAAAAAAATCAGTAATTTATGCCTGGTGCGCGCAAATGCGCGCTATTGCACACGTTTGCGCAAAAGTCCATTAACATACTGTGAACACAAAAATAAGTTTACGCGCATGCGCGCACAAATATGCGGAAAACACTTGCAAATACATAAAAAAAAAAAGGTATGTTTACTTCGGCAGATTCTGTCTCTGTGGGGAATGATCGCGGGTAGTCGGTGGACATAGAGTCCGCCGGACCCGCTGATTGGCTCCCCCACTAGCCAATTGGCGCGTGCGCTCGCCCGCAGAACCTCGCGCACTAACCGAAGTACGCCTACAGCGATTTGTGCAGGCAAGCCAATTTGTCGCAGAATAATTGCGGCAGCGGGCTGGCAAGAGGTTAATAAAGGACTTGTCAAAAACATTTGTAGTGTTTTTTCTTTATTTTTGATAGTTTTTTTGGTGAATGAGTAGGGGTATAATGTCCCCCTACTCATTCACAAAGGTGGGGGGGTGGGATCTGGGGGCCCCTCCTTTGTTTAGGGGGCTTCAGATTCCGATAAGCCCACAGACCTCCACAACCACTGGCCAGGGTTGTGGAGAAGAGGCTCTTGTCCCCATTAATGTGGACAAGGTGCTTTGGGGTGGGGACATGCCTGGCAAAGGCCTGGTATGGATTTTGGGGGGACATCATGTTGTTTTTTTGGGGGGGTGGGGTTCCCCTTAAAATACATAATAGATCCAAAGGGCCTGGTATGGACTGGGGGGGACCCCATGTTATTTTCTCTTTCTTTTTTTAAATAGCCGCGTGTCGGCAACTGCAAGCGTGAGTCAATTTAAATGTGATTTGACTTGTTTTAATTTTTGCTGCAGCAGGTTCTATACATGTTACAGATGCGCCACTTTACTGGGAGCCCCAGGCACTATATTTAAAGGAATTTTTCATTTTTATTGTTTCACTTTAAGCATCATTAAAATCACTGGTCCTTTAAAAACAATTGTTTTAAAAAATATTTTCAATTACTTGCATATAAGCCTTCAAAATGGGGACTTTTGATTTCTCATGTTCAGCTCCCATAAATGTCAATGGAATTTGCAGTTCGGGGCCAAACTTTTCCCATTTGGGAGTTTTGCTGCGAACCGAACAGGGGAGTGTTCCGCCCATCTCTAGTCTCTACATTAACACTGAACTGCCAACCTTGGACAGAATCACCCACAAGGAAACCTAGGTGGGCGCCTAGGGCTGGTGGGTGTCCAAGGGTCCACAAATATTATCAGCCAAATTTTTTTGGCAGTTGTAATTTGAATGGCTATGCAGCTGGATCACTTGCAATCATGTGATCTCCTGTATGACCTCTGAGCACTGGCCACAGGTTTAAGATGGAGAGCAAAAGTCCACAATGACCTGGAAGCGCAATTTCAGGTCAGAAATTTCAGAATAACTGGCAGCATCCAGGTTTGCTGCAGATCTACGACTAGACGATGTCTAACAGAACTTTCTTTATCTTTATATTGTCAAACAGTGGGAATATCATCCCTCTTGTGTCAGTAATAAATACAATTGTAATGCATGAAAAAATATAAAAAATACATTAAATTAAGAATTGTAAAAAAAACATGAAATAAATTAAAAAGCCCTTTTTTTTACACATGGCGATTCCTTTTGATACTCAATTTAAAAAGTAGTTAGGCCCAGGTCTCAAGTGCGATCTTGTCCTTGGCAACAACTCGCTAGTGACAGGATAGCTAAATAAAGGAGCTTTTATGGAGTAATGCCCATGTTGGGCAGGACAGCTAAGTGTTATACTCTTGATATCAAGGGAAATCTGCAATGTTTCTGCCAGTGAGGCAGCAACACAATGAAAATGGGTATTTCTCTGCCCTTGATTAGTGATCATGTCACTGGCAAGTTGTTCCCAGCACTGTAATCCTAAAGGTTTATAATGCTGTAATTTTCTGCTGATTTTCCCATTTTAAAGGGGGATATATTTGGTATTTATTAGCTTGACATTTTGGGGGTTATTTACGAAAGGCAAATTCACTTTGCACTACAAGTGCAAAGTGCACTTGAAATTGCACTGAAAGTGCACTTGGAAGGGCAGTCCCTGTAAATCTGAGGGGTAGATCTGAAATGAGGGGAAGCTCTGCTGATTTTATTATCTAATCATGTGCAAGCTAAAATGCAGTTTTTTATTTTCCTTGCATGTCCCCCTTGGATCTACAGCAACTGCACTTCCAATGGAAAAGGTGGAGATCATTTTAGAGAATTTTTCAATGATTTTTTAAATATTCAGGTACACTGCTTTTAAAAAATATATAGCTTTGGGGAATCTTATATCCACTTGCAATGTACAGTGGATATAAAAAGTCTACACACCCCTGTTAAAATGTCAGGTTTCTGTGATGAAAAAAAAATAGACAAAGATAAATAATTTCAGAGCTTTTTCCACCTTTAATGTGACTCATAAACTGTACAACTGAATTGAAGAACAAACTGAAATCTTTTAGGGAGGGGGAGAGTAAAAAACTAAAATAATGTGGTTGCCCAAGTGTGCACACCCCCTTATAACTGTGTATGCAGCTATGTTCAGAATTAAGCAATCACATTCAAACTCATGTTAAATAGGAGTCAGTACACACCTGCCATCCTTTAAAGTGTCTCTGATTAATCCCAAATAAAGCTTACAAGGTTAAAAGGTATCAGTCAGGAGAAGGGTACAAAAGAACGTCATCATCAAGTGGAGAAAATATGGCACAACACTGAGACATCCCTCCAAAATTAATGAAAAGACGGGAAGAAAACTGGCCAGGGAGGCTGCCAAGAGGCCTACAACAACATCAAGGCTAGGTTCACACCTATGCGAATTGGATGCGGATTTCTCTGCATCCAATTCGCATAGCAAGAGAATGTGACTGGTTCTATATGGAGCCGGTTAACATACTCCGCAGCAGGTCTGGTGCGTTTTGCAGGAAAAACATGTGCCTTTTTTGGTCCATTTCAGGCCCGAATTCAGACCAAAATTCAGGCTGAAATCGGACCTGAAACGGTGAACCAGGACACACCGAAAACCCTGCTGTGCGACAGATCTGCCGTATTGTTCATATGTCTGGGCTATGATAGGGTTGAGTGGCAAGATGGAAGCCTTTTCTTACGAAGAAAAACATCCAAGCCTGGCTAAATTTTTTCCTCTCATGGGGGCTGGGCTGATAATCAATGTGCTGATTATCAGAGCAGACCCCCCCCCCCCCTACAGGGAGAGCTGTCGATCAGCTCTCCCTGTCAGCACGAACCGGGGAAAGACGTTTACCGGCACTTCCTAGTTCATGCTGTGATCGGCTGTGATTGGTCACAGTTGATCACATGGTAAGGAGCCTCCATCAGAGGGTACTCACTTTTGTTGCCAGATGTTTAGCTGTTTAGACATTAGTGGCTGTGTGTTGAGTTATTTTGAGGGCACAGCAAATTTACACTGTTATACAAGCTGTACACTCACTACTTTACATTGTAGCAAAGTGTCATTTCTTCAGTGTTGTCACATGAAAAGATAGCATAAAATATTTACAAAAATGTGAGGTGTGTACGCACTTTTGTGAGATATGGTATATATATATATATATATATATATATATATATATATATATATATATATATATATACCATATGCACTCTATACATTAAGGTAAAGCTCATCCCCCCCCGCCTTATCTGAGCCCCATCTCAATCCACCTATGCGCACAAGAGCAGCAGCTCTCTCAGCCAGAGCCAGTGGTTCCCGCTGCTGTCAATCTTAGCCAGTGAGGAGGGAGGGGGGGTCTTATGGACACAGAGAGCCCTCACGAGTGTCCCCTTAGCAAGTGGCTTGCTATGGAGGCACTTGGTATAGGGCAGGAGCTGGCAGGGGACCTGAGAAGAGGAGGATCGGGGTGCTCTGTGCAAAACCATTGCACAGAGCAGGTAAGTATATCATGTGTATATGCCTTTACAATCACTTTAAAGAAAAATACTAAAATCAACCCTACGAAGATCAAACTGAAATGACAACTCACCAACAAAGTTATTGAAGCACTGGGGCTTGTTTTGCCAATGGACTCCCAAGAAGTAGACAGGGACTCCAGTAAGCATGATGGCCAAACCAATGCCACAGACAATAGGCTCAGACCATAAGCTGAATACAAGCAGGAAGGCCCAGAACAGGAGGTAGATAACTGGGAAAATTAGGTTAATCTGTTGA
Organism: Aquarana catesbeiana; assembly: GCF_042186555.1. NCBI lineage: Eukaryota > Metazoa > Chordata > Amphibia > Anura > Ranidae > Aquarana > Aquarana catesbeiana. The sequence continues at coordinate 351,943,768 of NC_133324.1, read as the reverse complement.
AATAAGAGGATAATTATGGCACACAAATTTAATGAAAAAGAGGACTTTTCTTCTTTTACGCATGTCTTATAAATGCATCATCATACAATTAACACAAAGGTTCTTTATGATTTCCAAGACTCTAGTGTTTACCTTAGTTCCTGCCAATTCTTACAACCTTTCCTACCTAATATCTGCACATCTAGTTTTATTCAACCAAAAAAATAAAAATGAAATAAAAGTGTACTTAACCTCCCTGGCGGTATGATTATTTCGGATTTTAGGTGCTGAAAGCGGTACAATTGTTTTGCATGGAAATTTGGCGTTTTATATTGTAGGCCTGTAATTCTTAACAATAACACACTTAAATCTGTCCAAAGAGTCTAGTAGATATCCCGGGTATGATGAAGTTTGAAACACAAAAACATAAATTATAATATAATAAATAAATATAAATAATTAAAAAAAATAATAATATAATAATAATAAAATAAATTTCCCCACGATTCACTATCGCTCAATTCTGCAAGTGTTCTAATTTACTATCGCTGTTTTCTAGCTGATCTAAAGCCACTTTTGACATAAAGGGACACTTTTTGGTTGCTATGGACAATCTCCAGTTTCCAGGCAGAAAGAACAGTATATATCATATAAAACTGCATGCAGGGCATGGGCCAAAGCACTGAGGACAAAAGGGAAGTGAAATGATTTCACACAGTACTGTAATCTGTAAGATTACAGTACTGTATGTGTTATGATTTTTACATTTTTTGAATTTGCCGCCAGGCTCCGCCCCCGTGCGTCGCGCCACTCGCAGGAAATGGAGCCTGGTACGGAGGGGCTTCGGAGGAAACAGAGCCCGCAGACACAGCGGGGGACATCGCAGGATCCTGTAACGCCGTAAGGTAAGTAACGCCGCACCAGGATCCTGCAATGTAATCCCGAGTGTGGCTCGGGGTTACCGCTAATGGGACTGAAATTTAACCCCGAGCCACACTCAGGATTACCGTCAGGGAGGCTACGGTGTTTTTTGCTTATGCTTTACAAATGAATGCCCCAGAAGAGGATGGGCCACTTCTAACACTGAAAAAAACTAATTCAAAATGCCAGTACATGATATTTGAACAACACAAAATGCCCATATGATTCATTCATCTACCATGTTTGGGACCCTTAAAATGAACCTGTAGCTACCATGCAGGCAAAACAACAGGCTAACATTAATAGGCACTAAATCAGCAGTACATTCATCTTTTATTCACTCCTCCATATGTCTACCAGGAGCACAGTGAAATATCTGAAACTTCTAAATACAGGCATACCCCAGTTTTAAGTACACAATGGGGTTTATTTACTAAAGCAGTAAAGTGCAAAATCATGCTCACTTCTGCATAGAAACCAATGAGATTCCAGGTTTTATTACCAAAGCTTAATTGAACAAGCTGGGGTTAGAAGCTCATTGGTTTCTATGCAGAAGTGAGCCTGATTTTGCACTTTCCAGCTTTAGTAAATAAACCCCATTGTGTACTTAAAAGTGGGGTATGCCTGTATGAGGGAGCATATGACCCACTCATCACTGCACTGGTGTTTGGCACTGGCTGATTGGGCTCTCTGTGCTGTCACATGGAGGCAGGGATAGAATCCTTAACCTCGTGTATGCTATGGATAACTTTCCCTTGCTTTTGACCAGAAAGTGGAACAACAAAGGAGTGGGAGGTAGGCAAGTACAATATGTGCATCCAGAAAGAGCAATAGTCAGATGAAATTGTTCCTTTACCCTGAATTGGTCAATCACAGGTTACCTTTAAATTTTTTTTTTTTTGCCTTTTAGGAATACCACTTTTATTATGTCCCACTCACCTTGATTGGTCGAGGAATGTCTGGCTGCTTCCATCTTAAGACAATCTGACCAGCCACGGTAACCCCATAAAACAGGTAATTGATGAAACCAACGTAATTAATCAAAGTATACATGTCACTGGTTACCAGCATCAGCAGAGTAGAGAGGCACTGTGGGAGAAAATAAGTATTAGAAAAGGTGGTTATTAACTCTTTGTCTTTGATCTGTACAGCACTGGGCACACAAACAGCAACAACAGCATGCAAACAACAGTAATGACGAAAAGTCAAAGGAATTACCGTAAAAAGCAGCGCTGGGATTGGAGTGCACCGTTTGATGTGGATCATGGCCAAAACACTTGGAAGATGACCTTCTCTTGCACCCGCAAAAAACAGTCTATGAGAAGAGTAAGCTTGCTTGAGGTAATTCAAGTATGAGATTTCAACATGTTCAAACATAGCAATTATACTCATAACATCAAAGTACAATTAAATAAAAAAACAAGCCATTGTTACGTGACCTATACATAGCTTTTTTTGTGCTCACATAATACACGGAGCCTCACTAGTACAAAATTAAACATGTTAAAAATGTGATATTTTGTCAGGATGTGACATTTATGAGTACTGCTTACATTTTCCAGGTGACCCCTCTGTCTAAAATATGATTTCCTTCTTTCAGGAATCAGCTTATAGTGGAATGGTTTATCACCTCTCTTCATATAATATTGTTGTCTCAATCTCGACTTGTGAAAGAAATTCCCTTGTTACCTGTACCTACAACAGCCATTGGGAGGGGTAATCTCTGCAATGGGGACAGCCCCCCAAAAAAATGGACTAGTTTCTACTTTAACAAGCCATCAGGAAAGGGTGACTGAGTTGTTGTCTATTTGCTGCTGACATCTAATGCCCCATACACACGATCAGAAATTCCGCCAGCAAAAGTCGGATGTGAGCTTTTGGTCAAAATTCCGACCGTGTGTATGCTCCATCGGACTTTTGCTGGCAGAATTCCAGCCAGAAAAAGATTGGGAGCAGGTTCTCTATTTTTCAGTCGGAAAAAGTTCCTATCCGAAAATGCATTCGTCTGTATGCAATTCAGACGCGCAAAAAATCACGCATGCTCGGAAACAGTTCGCCGCATGCTCTGAAGCATTGCACTTCATTTTCTCGGCTCGTCGTAGTGTTGTACGTCACCACGTTCTTGACGGTCAAAAGTTCAGAGAACTTTTGTGTGACCGTGTGCATGCAAGGCAAGCTTGAGCAGAATTCCGTCTGAAAAACCATCCACGTTTTTTTCTGACGGAATTTCTGATCGTGTGTACGGGGCATAAGTGTCATTAATGTCATTAGGTCTATATTTACAGTATTCTTGCTTCATTTGCAAGCTGTCATTCCTCAATGTGTGAAATTCGGCATTGTATAGAATGCCGAAAATGGGATGTAAAAGTATGAAACACCTAATATTTCACACATTGCCCTGGCATTCTATGCAATGCCAAAAGGCAAATCGGCAAAGTAAAAAATACTAGCCTTCCACGCTGCAACAAGTAGGTCAATACTGGTCTTTTTCTGTTGTTTCTTCAGCAAGAAAGTCCTATACTTTATTTTGTATTTCTTCTTTCATTTTCAAATATGTGTTTTTTCAATCAAGGCCTTTTCATGACTCTCTTTTCATACTTTGCATAAATAGCACTTGTCGTTCTTCATAATGCATAGGTATTATATACAATGCTTAGGGAAAATATCTATCCTATTAAAATAACAGCCATTTCATGCTTTGCCTAAAAACGTCACATACTGTATTCTATAGTTTGCCTAGACATTCTATGCAATGGGGGTTATTTACTGTAATTGGAGAGTACGAAATCTGGTGCGGCTCTGCATAGAAACCAATCAGCTTCCAGATTTTATTGTCAAAGCTTAACTTGAACAAGCTGAAGTTAGAAGCTGATTGGCTACCATGCACAGCTGCACCAGATTCTGAGTGCTCCAGTTTTAGTAAATCTCCACCAATGATTCCTTTTTACACATTGCCGTTAACATATATAATAACGAGGAGGAGAATTGTATTGATAATTGCTCTGTGTCACACTTTTCTTCAGAAAGTGTTCCAAAGTAGAATGGATAAAGTTTGAAGTAACTTGTCATCCCATACAATCCGCTTTGGCAAAATTATACTTCTAGATAGCAAGATAAAATGATCAAATATAAATTAAAAAGAAAAGACATCAGAGATCATCATAGGGTCCCATCATCTCAGGCTATGAGCATTTATATTTTCATGTCCATGAGCAGTGGCAGCTGGTGCTCCATTTTTTTTTGGGGGGGGGGGGGACGAACCACGAGCCACCACCAGCCCGTTCGGTTGGTTAGTCCGTCAGTTAAACCCACCCCCCCACCCCACCCCGTCGACCAGCAAATCAGCCATTCTGAAACAAATTAGAGCCTCAGGCTCTAATCACGTGCTTCAAAAAAAAAAAAAAAGCCCCACTGAAATCCATGTGTCCGGCGCCCTGCATAGATTAGAGGGGCGGCGCCCCAAATGGACCGGCCGCCACTGCCCATGAGTCTGCTCTGGTACTTGTAATAGCCCCCCATTTACAGTGTCAAACATCCAGACACTTTAACATCTATGGTCTCTTACCTGGAAGAGGTAAACAGAGATCCATTGACTCCTCCAAATGTGGACAACGCCACAGATATTGGCATGATCCAGGCCATGACACCTAACAACTTCTCCCCAAATGTCTGAAAAAAATATAGATACAGGTTAATGGCATCTTTAAAATTCATAAAGATACATAAAAGCAAAGTACATTTGTTGTGCCCGAAAAATACTTTTAACTAAAAGGATGGAGTATACTGTATGAGTTTGTATAAATATGAATATCAAAACAAGAAATTACCTTCCCATACTTAAAAAATTGGAGTGATTTACAGATACTCACCACTGCTACTGCATTGGAAGCCAGTAGCTCCTGTGGGGACATGGCTGTGACATAGGCAATGTTTGCAAAAACGTATACAAAGGTGACAAGTGGGATAGATATGAAGATGGCACGTGGAAGGTTCCTGTTAAAAGACATAATCATTAACTGAGTTTTGCCACTAGAGGGAGATATGAATACATATATGGATGGTAAAGCGAGGGTAGTGATCATTTATAGAACACGTACTGTATATTAAAGGATGTGCAATGCATATGTGAGTCAATTTAAAATGAAGGCATGGTTATGATATGTTATTTTTGTATCTTTAGTTTTTGTTAAAACAGAAAACTCGGACAAAAATATGTTGTGAGTTTCATCAGTCCATATAAATCATCAACAGGGCAGCAACACTCAGACAGTGCAGCCTCCTTCCCCAAACCTAAACTGAACCTGTAGACTGGCCAGCAGTTAATCCTCAAAGTTCACAGTAGAAGCACTAAAAATCATTTTCAACCTGCTCCCCCTTCCAGCAGTGACTCTGCAGCCTTCCAGACTTCCAGTCTAACACAGAGCAGGTAGTGTTGCAGTGGGGAACATGGGGAGTGCAGCTGTTAAAATGAATGACTTGAGTGACTTTGGTGCTTCTACTGTGAACGTCCAGGATGAATTACTCCAAAGTGCCTGCACCAACAAATGTGACAGCTCCTTTCTGCTTGCTAAGAACATATTGTAAATGCTTTTCACTAAAACTGATTTTACCTTTGGGGAAATATCAGTAAAAGTTTCCTCCTTTTGACTCCAATGCATTTGGCTGAAAACATTTTGAGCAAAATTTCTCATCCCTAGAAAGATGGGTGAAACTGAGATTTTTCCTTAGGTAAAATATTGAGGAAATGCATTGAAGTCAATTGGAAGCAGTATTTTCCATCTCATCCCTAGTCCATAGCGTGGCCACAAGTTCACTATAAAAATGAAAACAGTAGCTAATACTAGCAAGCGTGGTAAGAAATGCTAGTGAGATGGGAGTTATAAATGAAGGATGATGAGCACTTCAGTGTGGCAAAACTCTGCAGTCACAAAGATTTCCCAGCATGCTGGAAAACCCTGCAACAGTTTGAAGAAGAACTTCAATGTAATGGACAGAATATTTTATAATGAAGAGCTAGCTGCTGACATGAATAAACAAAACTAATTAATGACTGTATGTAATTTCCTATTAGTGGGACAAATGATATTACGGGGCAAATTTACTAAACTATTTAACCCGTGTTCATTATTTTATTACATGATCATACATTAGATTCCCAAACAAGAATATTCCATATGGATCGATATTTAAGGGACTATTGAAAGACTTTGTTCCTCACAAATCTTTATTTTATTTGAATAAATTTTTTTTTATCTCCCCCTCACACGGCTTCTTTTTATTTTTCTAAATCGACATCCCATGGAACTGCACAGTATTTTGGCTGTGCAAGTCCAAATGGTAAATTTTGTGTTTTGAACTAAACAGTATACAGTAAAAATGCCAAAATATCGTAAAATGCATTTAGCTGACTTAGCTGATCCATGCAATAAATCTTTAGCGGTTAAAAAAAATATATATTAAAAAGGAAAAAAAAAAAAAAAAGTCTTCAATTGTTGTCAAAAATGAATGCATGACAACAAAAATACCTTATGCATTATTTTTATGAACTGACCCCTATGCAGTCCAGTGCATGACAACCCAGAAAATGTTGTGTCGGTGCCTCTACTTTTCACCTGCATATTTTATAACTTCTAGTACAATTTATTATACTTTTCCAATCCCCCAGATAATGCTACTTGCAATAGTAAATGACTGAATAATACTTTGCACATACATGGGCAAAACCAGCAGCAAGCTGGGTTTTGTGTCAATCATTTTAATGGCAAGTGTAACTTGCATTTGGCCCAACTCACAAGCCTTTAACACCAGTTTAGGGTGCTCTGTTTTTAGCCATGTGATTGTAATTTCACATTTTATTGGACTCAACTCTAAATAACTGGAGCATTTTTGTAAGTATACATAGGCTGGTTTGTCAGCTTTGTGAATTGAGTCAACTGCCAGTTAAAATATACAGAAATCTATCTGATTACAACTCGCCTTAGTTATGCAAAAATTATCAGTATATGGAATAAAGTTTGTTCCTACAAACATATTCCACAGCTGTGGCCATTATTAACATGCAGATGCAAAGTGATTATATTCTTAAGGGTAGCAGTTGGTATTCCTAAAGGATAACCATTACAAAAGGCATTGTTTAGACAGTGCAAACACTCACCACTCGTCTCAGATATCGGCTTTCATGAAATTAGCTATAAAAGGCACAGATCACTCATCAACAACAGTGGGCAGAAGGAGATCTTCCCACACTCCCTCATACGGAATGCTACTGAGACTTGATACACCTCTTATCCCTGACCCATGGAGGGACGTTAAGCCTGGTACACACTATGAGTTTTTTTACATTCAACCCAGAGGATTGAATGAAAAAAACTGACAGCTCCAGTTGTACTAATGATCTGACGTTAGTACAGCGATTTCCCCCACTGAGCTGTTGTGTTCTGACAAGGGGACAGCCCCTTCCACCGGCAGAACACTCCAATCAGCACTCTCAGCCTTTGGCTGGGAGCGCTGATCGGCAGCTGGTCGGCTGCTGGTTTTCCAGCACGCTTGTCAGACATAACCTGGCCAAACGGCCGGCCTCTGTCAGACCAACTGACATACACACGGGCCAAATGTTGGCCGGCTTTTATTGAAAAAAAAAAAAACAGTGGTCAATGAGAGATTGTCCCACACTCCCTCTTACTGAATGATGCTGATATTCAATGCAGTTTATTTATCCTGAGCCTACTGACATTGGCTATAGAGGGCCAGACCTCTTACCAGCAACAGTGGGCACTAAATATCTTCCCATTCTTCATCATATTGAATGCACTGAGACTCTCTGGACCTGTTTTATCCCTATAAATCTTCCTCTACTCCAATATTCCTCCGGTGAGACCCAATAACATTGGGAAGTGCAATCATAAGCAATGAAATGTTCTTTCTTGTTTGTTTTGAGTGAAGGGAATCAAGGGAATCAAACACAAAGGGGTTAATTTACTAAAGGCAAATCCACTTTGCACTACAAGTGCACTTGGAAGTGCACTCTATTTAGATCTGAGTGAAAGATCTGAAATGAGGGGAAGCTCTGCTGATTTTATCATCCAATCACGTACAAGCAAAAATGCTGTTTTTTAATTTTCCTTGCATGTCCCCCTTGGATCTACAGCGACTGCACTTCCAAGCACACTTGTAGTGTAAAGTGGATTTTCCTTTAGTAAACAACCCCCAAAGACTTTTCAACACATCAGAAAATGTCTACATACAATAACACATTTAAGATTCAAAGGAGCACAGGGTTATGCTCTTCTTCATGGCCTGGCTGTTAAAGACGATGCTGGATTCTGTCACATTGCTTGTATTTATTAGGCTGGATATGACCATCATAGGGTTGGCCATATAATGGACAATTTTGTTTTTTAACTGAAAAAAATGGTCATTTGAAATGGAACAGTCCACAGCAATCAGCCACCACTGTTTCAATATTTTCCTGGTTTCACATAAGCAACTAATTGACACTGCAGTGGAAACCTTTTGAACTGCCACATTGCAGATAGACAGACAATTTCCACTCCAATTTAATTTGACTTCACTAAACTGAGAAACAATAGAAAAAGGCTACCAAAACTGCCAAATGGTTCCCACCGGCTGAACCCTAAAAAATGTTTACTATTGAAAGCTGGTGGAAAGTTTTCCATGATATCAAACTGTATTAACTGAACTGCTAAATGCAGACATCTGATGGTTTGAGGAAGGTAAAACACACCGCTGCCTAGAGTACGAAAAAGTAAGGAATTGACTTTAACTTTAGGTATGGTAAATATAAATAAGTACTAGAAAGTTTTCTATTACAATGGTCCTCAACATTGGGGTCTCCTTTTCATAATAGCCATTGCACTGTATTTTGCATAAAGTAATCAATTTTTCATTCCTGACAAATTCTAATTTCTATTATAAAATAAATTAGTATCTGAATTAAGTTCTGCATTTTTAAAGGGCATTCGAGTGGATTTTTCAATGCACCAACGAAATTAGAATGTTGTCAGCTAGTATATATGAAGACTTTCACTAGAGTCTTTGTTATAATAATGGTATACGGTATGTATTATTATAATAATTTTATTTCATTTATTTATGTCAGATTTATAAAAACTCCGAAAAATATTATGTTAGTCATTTGATAACACATGTACTAACATCACGTTTTATTTTTGTTTGGAATATCCATGAAATCATCAGCCACCTGGTATCTGTAAATTATACATACTTGTAGGGATTCACTAGCTCTTCTGTGACATAGTTCAGAAAGTTCCAACCACCATAAGCAAATGATCCCTGCAGAAACGCTAAGGCAATGAGACCAATATCTGGCTCCTGGAAATTCTCAAAGGCATTCTTAGGCTCCAGCCAGAAATACTCCCCTGGGAAAGAATAAGGATTACAATATGAACCTCTAAACAAAAATATGATATCTTTATATAAAGCTACTCTTCCACTTAAATTACTTTGCATAAAGTACTTGTCTTATGGACAAAAATGTCACAATTTTGCCTTCAAAAGGGTACCTGAGTTGAAAGCAACATGAGGGCTGGCATTACAGACCTCTCACTAAAATGCTAGTTGCTTGGTAGCCATATTGACCTTCTGGCTTCAACGCTTTCTAAGTCACTGACCCAAAACATGTATTCAGGTTTTAGTTCAATGTGATTATCGCGAACACCCCCCAGCCCCCCCCCCCCCCCCCCCGACCGAACGGAGGACCGCCACCACAAGCTACCCCCGCGCGGGAGACGAATGGCGGACCGCTGCCGGCACGCCAATGACCCCCCCCCCCCCCCAGGTGTTAGACAAGAATGCAGCGACGGAGACTAACCTTAACATAGGAGGGAGGGGGTATAAAGAGCCAGGCCATTCTCCTCACCGTTCTCCTCTGGGCTGAACAGGAAGTGTGTCCTAAGACATGATTGGGTGTCCTAAGACTCCCTGGCTTGGCCAGGAGGAGAATCAGGAAAACAATAGCGAATATTAATTCGCTATTGCCACACAAGTGGGTGGGCTCGGGGAGCCTCAGGCTCTAATCATGTGCTTAAAAAAAAAAAAAGCCCCATTGGAATCCATGCACCGGGTGCCCTTCATGTAGATTAGGGGCTGGGCGCATGGATTGGGGGGGGGGGGGGGGTGACGCACCTTCGCCCCATATTGATGGGCCGCCACTGAAATTCAGAGCCATTAGGAATAATATTTGAAAGAACAAGCCTTATTGTAGGCTTAGCATTGGCACCCATGTCTGATTCGCAGAATAGTACATAATTTCTTAAAACCCTCAGCATCTTTTGCTTCTGCAGGTGCACCAGCCCTGCTTTTATCAGCAATATTCCAATCACATGCATCAAATGATGGTAAAATTTGTGCCCAGGGTTATATCTCCATTTTTACATGTGAGTAGAGAACACATTCTTAATAATTAAGTGGCTACATCAATGGTGTCTATGTAAGATAAGATGCTTTCATATGGACCTACAATCAAAGTACACATACCTTTGCAGATCTGTACTAGTCCCATGATTATGATCAAGCCCAAGGCCAGCAGCTTTCCAGCTGTAAATACATCTTGAACTCGAGTGGCCCATCGCACACTGGAACAGTTTATCCAGGTAAGCAGCACTAAGAGGGGAAAACAAAACTATTAGTGTTATGTTCAACACACACTAATATATAGTCCAAACCATAATTCAGTTATTATATGCTACAACAAGAGGGAGCTGTCCTCCAACGATCTGGATCATTAAAAGAGTGCTGTAGTCTTTTATTGTTTCTTTTAAACATATGAGCAGGTATAGTGGGCTTAAACTCTATTCTAAACATAACCTCTGTCCTATTGCTGTAGCTACTAAGCAATGCTGCAAAATAACTACCTATCAGCAACTCCAGGCTCCCTTTGTATTCTTAGCAACTTTGTAGCTAGGATTGCAAGAGGTGATTAAATAGGGTTAGATTACTATTTACATCTGATTTGGTGAAAATATCCTTACAATTCAGCGTAGTTCACTTAGTTATAACTAATATTATTTTTCACAATAAAACCTAAAAAAATAATTCATATTACAAAGTTACACTATGCTCATATTTGAAACAGCATCCCTTGAGAGTGATGGAGCGCTGGGAAAATGATGTTGGCCAGTTAACAGATGAACAATGGGAGGAGGCTTTTCAGTCGGTGGTGACATGCTTGCTCAATGTGACCGAATGGTTGACCCAATTGTATACACTGTTAAGGGTGTATTATACCCCCCTATGGCTTCACATAATGGGTCTGTAAACAGAGTCCACATGTTCTAGATGTAGGCGTGACTATGGTGACCTAATTCATCTTTTGCGGAGGTGTATAACTCTCTACTCTTATTGGGCAGGAGTCCTGCATAAATTAAACTCAATATTCCAAGTGTCTCTTCCAGTTGACCCAAAATTCTGCCTACTAGGTACACTGGAGGAATTTGACTGGGCTAATCATACTAGAGAGGCAATAGGAAGAGCCCTGTTTCAGGCACCTAAATTAATTATGCTGCACTGGAGGTCTGAGTATCCTCCTGCTGTTAGGGAATGGATTAAGACATGTAGGTGACATGCTGAGGATGAAGATATTTATATACCACCATCAGGGCTCCACCAGGGCTGCACGCCTAAATATGAAAAATTGTGGGCTCCCTGGTTGGATGTTCCTGGGCTTGTCCCATTGGATCTGATCATGGACAGATTACTTAGACTTGATGACAGCTGAGGTTGCATTTTCAATGCTTGCTGGTGCTGTATTTGTTATTTCCTTGTCTTTGTGACAGCTCTGGACAAATCTTGCTTTGTTTTTCTTAAATGTCTATATCCCTCCTACTGAATGTATTCATAATGGGTATGTGTCCTATGGTAAAGTCTGGCAATGTAATGTTGTGCAATTCTTTAATAAAGTTCTTTTTGGATTTAAGAAAAGAAAATAATTATTATGGCAAATAGCACAAATTATCCTAATATTTGTTAACGTTCTAGAATCCTTTTTTTTTTTGTGTATACTTTGTATATGAGCAGCCATTTTTTTTTATATAGTATTGCTATAAGAGAGCAGAACACTTGAATCGGATAATAGAATGGCTGCCAATGACTGCAATCTGTAGTGTTCAGCGAGAATTACTGGCCTGTAAGCCATGCTGCTTATAATAAATACAGTATGCCTTACTCACTGAGCACTGCCGTTTCCCAATGAACAATACAAAGGGGGTTATTTACTAAGCGCAAATCCACTTTGCACTATAAGTGCAAAGTGCACTTGGAAATGCAGTCGCTGTAGATCTGAAGGGGACATGCAAGGAAAATAAAAAACAGCATTTTAGCTTGCACGTGATTGGATGATAAAATCAGCAGAGCTTCCCCTCATTTCAGATCTACCCCTCAGATTTGCAGTGACTGCACTTCCAGTGCAATTTCAAATGCACTTTGCACTTGTAGTTTGCACTTGTAGTGCAAAGTGGATTTGCCTTTCGTAAATAACCCCCAAAGTCTTTTTATCGGAAAGATCCAAACAGGCTGTCCGTATTCACATGCAGTGCTTTCTGTACTGTCACTGATGTACAAAGAGAATGGCTGTCTTTGGAGATTCCCAGGTATGTACTGAGTAGTCCGAAAGAAGTGTGATTGAACACATCATTGATCTAAATCGCTTTATTCATCTGGGTTTTATGACAACCCAATTCTAATAATCAATATATAGCTACACATGAACTATTCCTGCTTCGGTTTCACATCCTTAATGCTTTCTAATCAGCTGCAAAGAGGTGGCACCTCTCTGCCTGACATAATCAGCTATGGCCTCTTTCCAATGCCCAAGTCGATGCAGCTCAGAAACACCATGTATGACGCAAGGGGAATTTTATGGAAAACCAACAAGCTCACTTCCTAAATATCAAGTCTGTACAAGACACAGGAAAGACAAGACAGGAGGCACCCACTGGTAGTATGAAAAAGATTCCTCATGCCTACACCCAGTAGTTTGTCCCTGACACGTAAGATAATGGTGTCTGCCCAAAGACCCAATGCAGATAACAAGTACAGCCTGAACTGGAATAGAACAGTCTGCGATAACATGTATAATGGGTGTGTGGAAAACACTATGTAGAGGTGCATGATAAACAGGGCAGAGGGAGGCAACTGCACAGCCCGTCCTCCATAAGCATACACAGCGTTGCTGGATACAGGAGACATCCTGTTATTTATTGTCCAAACACCCACAGCTCTTATACGGCTTAATCTCACACACACTGCTTTTTCTTGTGATGTACGCACAACATATTCCAATTTTGAATATACTTCTTCAAACATATAGCTACATCAATCCAATGCAAAGGCAAATGGACTTTTTGAATGTGTTAGAATGGTATGCGGCTCTTAAAACTCTATTCTGTGCTAATAAGCAAGGATGAGCTCAGGCGTGTTCGCACGTGCCCGTGCCCACCAGGAAGCTGATACTCCACAGCGCTAATCACAGGCAGTGAAACATTTCCCAATCCGCGGCTGCACACGGGAAATGTCTATCTACCTGTGATTAGAGCTGCAGAGTGTCAGCTTCCTGGCGGGCGTGGGCACGTGGACTTGCGAACACACCTTGAGCTCATCCTTACCAATAAGACATGTTCAAATTAAGCACCTGCCACCTCATATCGGGATTTGCACGCTGCAACCCTCCCCAACTAGCCAGCACTGACAGCAATTAAGCTGAGCATACACAAGTAGAAATTCATCCAAACATTTTTATTTTTGGAACGTTCATTTGATTTTCTTTTTTTATGGTTTTCAAAGACATTTATTCATACAGAGTTCATGAAGGGCAATAGGGGGAGAAGAAAACAGTGATTGTATCCAACATTGATGTGAGGCATTCAAGTGAGGCATGTAAATATGCAATAAGGTGTCACAAGGAGGAAGTGTTCAACGGTCAAGATGGTACCTTAGGCAAGCAGCGGGCTATACATCTTATCCAAGGTCAGTACATGAGAACGTTAGACTTGGTTCACACTGGTGCGACTTCTGATGCAACTTGCATCACACAGAATTACATGACAAGGGAAATCTCATTGTTTTCAATTGTGCCCTAATCAATGAGACTCAGAACGGTGCAATTTTGGAAAAGGTTCCTGCACTACTTTGGTGCGATTTACAGTGCCACTTGGTCCCAAAGAATATGGAAAGTCACATCAAATTCATACCACATAATCACACTGTAATTCGCATAAAAGTCACACTGCAGTAGTGTGAACCAGGCCTTAATCCTGGTAAACACTAAGGCTTCATGTACACAGCTGCTGGTAAACGAACATTTAGGAGCAGTTGGGCGTTTTTTTCAGCTGCCCCTGAACTCTCCTCTATGTTAACTTATCAGTACATGTACACAGGGTCATTTATAGTTGTTTCTAGACAGTTGCGTTTAGAAGCATTTTTAAAAAAATGCATTCAGGATGGATGTTCAGAGGCATTTGAAATGGGAAACGTATTTAAACGCAGCAAAACAGATGTTTTTAAGCGTCAGTTACTATCTGTCAAGTTCAATCATTCAGGAGAGGTTGTAAAATGTCCCGTGTACATTAAGCCTAACAGTTACCCACTGGGTTGCACAAACAAAAAACCTGACAGTTCTGGTCAGAGCCGCTGTACTAACCATCCAACATTAGTACAGCGATTTCCCCCGCTGAGCTGTTGTTTTCTGACAGGGATGGCCCCCAACCAGAACACTCTGACCAGCGATGTTAGCCAATGGTGATCGGCCAATTGGGAGTCGGCTGGCTGCTGGCTTTAGAGCATGCACGTCCGACATACACACAGGCCGAATGTAGGGCGTTTTTTTTTTTTAACCGGGGATTCGGCCCGTGTGTACCCTGCTTTAGAGCAGTAAAGGCCAGACTTTCTAATGGTTACTGGGGTCAAATTACCGGGTTCAAATCAACTCAAATTCATAGGGGGAAAATTTGAACCAACAAAATTCTAACCGTAAATGTGATTCCTGTTCAGGAAAAATCATACCTATTGTAATGTGCTAGGCACAAAAGAACCCCTTTTAATACATCTAGGATTACATTGAATACATTTTAAGGGCTTTTAAATTAAATTAGTGGATTCAATGATGACAGGGTTGAATCCATGACAAATGATCTTTCTGATTTTTCATTCGAACAAAATACTACCAGTGTATAGCCAGCTTTATGCTACTGCTCCTCGCTCCTGCCCTCAAATAAACCAGTGTGTTTATGAACAGTGCTGAAGGCTACCAGACCATGCTTGGGTATCCAGCTGCTCACTAAGTCTACAGGCAGTGTATAACTGAGAGTCATTTGGACAGAGAAAAGTTTTCCCACATTCTTAGTATTAAAGTAGGTCAACCCTTTAAAATGTAGTCCACCTGAGGATTATTATAAGAAGTAGATTAGTCTTACAATTCCATTTTTCATTGCTTATGTTTACCATGTGACTGAACAAAGCTACATTTATTTTACAAATGCATGATTTCCTTCCTTCCATATATGAAATCTTTTTTAACGGAAGCTCTGTTCAATGATGTTGAATTGATTACTATAGCATGGTGGCTCAGTGGTTAGCCCTTTAGCCTTACATACCTCAGATCCACTCGGGGCATTATCTCAGTGAGACTGGTATACAGGTCACAGTCAAAGTTTATGACTAGCAAACACTTTTTTTCGTTTTTGATAATGTGGGGAGGGGTTAAAACCTATGCCAGGTGTTTTCCTTTTTTTTTTTTTTTTTTGCTATCTGTTTACCATTGGGGAAATTTCCCTTCACATATTGTCCCAGTGATGCAACAGAAATTTAGAGGCGATGTCCAAAAACAAGGTGAATTCCTCTTAGACGGTTGTCTCCGGATAGGTGTCTACATTGGAATTTTGCATTTCACCTCACTTTAAGTGTCCAATGGGCACAGAGGGGCTATTCCAAAACTAAAAGAGACGTTTTTAAAGACTGAATTCACCAAGGGAAAATTAAAGATGAATAGTGGCGCTGATCCCCAGGTGGTGGGGAAATGTAGAACACTCCTATACAGCCAGTGAACTGGGTATGGATGTGTACTAGATGATACACTCTAATGAATCAATTACTACTAAATGAGGAAAATAAATATTATTGCCCAAAATTAAATTACTGTATTTATTGGCGTATAACACTCACTTTTTCACCATGAAAATCGGGTGCAAATAGCGTGTGCGTGTTATACGCCAATACTTCAATTTTAGCTGCCTCGAAGGGGACAGGGAGGGGGTGGGACGAGCGCTGTCAGATTACATACAGTGAGAATCCTCTGTTTACTTGGCGGCCTCTGTAATAAGAAGTCCCATCTCCTGGGCCGCCATTGGACTACTGTTCGATCTAACATAGGAGATTCTCACTGTATGTAATCTGTCGGCGCTCGTCCCGCCCCCCTTCCTGTCCCCTCTAGGCTGCAGATGGGCATCGATCAGTCTGCATTGATGGCATTGGCGAGGCTGCTGCATTGAAGGTAATGGTGAGGCTGCTGCATTGAAGGTAATGGTGAGGCTGCTGCATTGAAGGTAATGGTGAGGCTGCTGCATTGAAGGTAATGGTGAGGCTGCTGCATTGATGGCACTTGTGAGGCTGCAGATGGGCATTGATGGCAATGGTGAAGCTGCAGATGGGCACTGACCCTTATTTTGCTTCAAAGTTCCTTATTTAAAATTTAAGTTTTTTTCCTGAAACTTCCCTCTTAAAATGAATGTGTGTGTTATACGCCTGTGCGTGTTATACGCCTATAAATACGGTATATATCTGAGCTAATGAACTGCAAACAGAATTAATAATGTATATATACAAATCACCCTGTGAGAGTGGTACCAGATATATATATCCAAAAAAACTCTATGAATACTGAAAAGAAAAATGCAGCAACCAAAAAATGTGTACTGAATAGTCCCAATAAATCGTGAAACAAACAATATAGAAAGTCCAAAAGAAAAGTCCAACAGAAGTGAAGGTGACTCCAAAAACTGCTCAGCTGCGTCTCAAACCATCCACACCTCTGTGACGTGATTCCACTCCCTTCTGAAATTCAAACTCACCAGCTATTAAGGCCTCTCACTCTCGTGTTTGGCCTGACAGAGCCTCTAACCCACTATCATGGGGGTCAGCATGCGAGCATATACCTCCACTGCTCTATAGATCAAACCGCTGTGAAATCCGGTAAAGGAGAAAATCGTTTGATGCGTTCGTTGAATGAAATTTAGATTACAAGAATGAAAAGAAAAAAAACTAAGCCCATGCTGGCCTTTTTCCTAAGTTATACTGTCATTAATATGTATAAACTTACATGAATTCTGATGCCCATCATCTAAACTACACATTTTATTGCTCAAACCAATATTTAAAGCATTAGTGTAACAAAACAAGAAATTATGGAGAAAAGACACAGTGCGCCAATTAATGATATTAAGAGTAGAGCTCCAGATGTGTTAGGTGCAAATAGAATCCTTTTATGTCCCAACATCTACCTTTCATTCATTTAATGAGCAGAGCTCCCAAAACCATCTTTAGCTTGATAGGAAGCCAAAGTGTCCAATATAGAGTTCCAGGAGGGGTGACCAGCCCCCAACATTTTCAAAGCAAGGTAACAATGGGTTTTTAAGCTGCTGGTCAGATGCTGGTTTTCCAGTATGCACGTTCTTACAATTGGCTTCTGTAGAGCAGAGAGCTGTACACACAAGGCCGAAAATCAGCCAAAAACAGTCGGTTTGGCAGGAACCAGCCGACTTTCAGCCTGTGTGTACAGCTCTCAGTTCTAGAGAAGCCGGTCGTAAGACGTGTTGAACGTGCATACTGAAAAACCAGCATCTAGTGTGCACTGGGAGCCAATGGCTTTGAGTTCTGATCAGTGTGTTCTGGTGGGGAACACAAATGCACAACGGGGGAGGTTCCCGTACTAACATTGCTTGTGTTAGTACAGTGATCTCCTAGTTTTTTTTTGTCCAGCCCCTGGGTTGAACGAAAAATAAAATTATAGTGTGTACCCAGCCTTAGGGGAACCAAGGGCCCTGTAATAAAAAGGTTTGTATAGGCATGTAAAAAATAATCTGCACTGCAGTGCAATCTCAAAACTGTTGATTTATTTAATGGTTTGCCCCAAGACTTGGCTTAGGCACTGCCCTCTGTTTGGCAGCCTCCTTTTTTAATTATCTTGATACTTAGGATTTGCTCTTGTTCTAATCTCCTTTCTTTGTCTTTTACCTTCTTTTTCTCAAATTTAGACCACTCAGTGGTCGTTCTCTTTCTATTCCCCTTTTTTTCTGCCTATTTTTTTTATAATTGTACTGTGCCACATTACCATCTGTTTTAGGCTTTGCTTTACTCATTCAACCGAAGATTACTTATTTGTCAGGCCAATTCAGAAGTACACACTCTAACCAGTCATTTTTTGCCCTTCATAGTGTAATATGTTAACAGTGATTGGGCCCCATGTTCATGGCCATTTTTTTACCTGGAAGTGGCATTGCCTTTCATTGTTATTTTGTAAAATCAATAAAGATATAATTGCCACTAAAGAGTTGGTGCACCAACAACTAAAATTTTAGTGCAGGTAGATAACAGAGAGTTAAACCACTTGACAATTCGATATAGCTCTCAGGTACTCTACTCCTGTAGTGTTAAATATTTGCAGTGCTGAAAAGGTAAGTATAGTCACGCTTCTTTTACAAGCATTATTTTGTATACAAGTGACCCTGTAGTAAGAGAGGAACTTTAAGGTTCTCTGTGATATAGCAGTGTTCTCTGGTAAAATGGCAGTTCTTTCTGGCAACAAGCCTGACCAACTGTTCTTTATTAATTGCATGTATAATGTCAAGCAGGATAAATTCTACTTTCTCACCAACCACAAAAATATATTACAGGGATTAGACACTGCATAGTAGGAGCTTACTCTCAGGCAGCAAAATGAGCCTTGCCATTACTCCTGGCTAACATAACACAACCTATAACACGTAGGCTCCTTTCACACTGGGGCGGTGGGGGCGTCGGCGGTAAAACAGCGCTATTTTTAGCGCTGTTTTACCGTTGTTTTTGCGGCTGTATTCGGCCGCTAGCGGTGCGTTTTTAACCCCCGCTGGCGGCCGAAAAAGGGTTAAACCCGCTCGTACAGCGCGGCTATAGCCGCGGTATTACCGCGGGATAGACGCGCTGTCCCATTGATTTCAATGGGCAGGAGCGGTTTAGGAGCGGTGAACACACCGCTCCTTCACCGCTCCAAAGATGCGGCTCGCAGGACTTTTTTTACCGTCCTGCCAGCGCACCACTTCAGTGTGAAAGCCCTCGGGCTTTCACACTGAACAAACAGCGGAGGCTGTTTAGGGGCGCTTTGCAGGCGGTATTTTTAGCGCAATAATGCCTGCAAACCGCCCCAGTGTGAAAGGGGCCTAACACTTGAGATGAACCCTTTCACCTGTTATCAAAATGGATAAAATTTGAACCCCATCATGTGAAACTGTCTAGCCACTTAAGGACTGAGCCTCTTTTTGAGATGTGTTGTTTAAAGTTAAGAACAGTTTTTTTGCTATAAAATTTCTTAGAACCTCCAAACATTATACATTTTTTTTTCTTTTTCTAACACCCTAGAGAATAAAATGGCAGTCGTTGCAATACAAGCACACTTTTTTTTTGGAAAAAATACACTTTTTTGAATTAAAAAATAAGACAAAAGTAAAGTTAGCCCAATTTTTTTTTTATATCGTGAAAGGTAATGTTACGCCGAGTAAATTGATACCCAACATGTCACGCTTCAAAATTGCGCCCGCTCGTGGAACGGCGACAAACTTTTACCCTTAAAAAACTCCATAGGCGACGTTTTAAAAATTCTACAGGTTGCATGTTTTAAGTTACAAAGGAGGTCTAGGGCTAGAATTATTGCTCTCGCACTACTGATCGCGGCGATGCCTAACATGTGTGGTTTGAACACCGTTTTCATATGCGGGCGCTACTCACGTAGGCGTTCGCTTCTGCGCGCGAGCTTGGCGGGACGGGGCGCGTTTAAAAAATTTTTTTTTCTTATTTATTTTACCTTTTATTCTTGATTTTTACACTGTTTTTTTTTTAAAAAATTGTGTCACTTTTATTCCTATTACAAGGAATGTAAACATCCCTTGTGATAGAAAAAAAAGCATGACAGGACCTCTTAAATAAGAGATTTGGGGTCAAAAAGACCTCAGATCTCATATTTACACTTTAATGCAATTAAAAAAAATGGCCCTTTAAAAGCTGTGGGCGGAAGCGACGTTTTGACGTCGCTTCCGCCCTGCATTGTTATGGAGACGGCTGGGAGCCCCATCTTCCCCCCACTCATCTCCATGCCCAGCCAGGGTGAAGATCCAATCGCCTCCACCGGTGCCGACGGCTCTGGTAAGCGGCGGGAGGGGTGGCCCCTCTCCCGCCGCCAATAAAAGTGATCTCGTGGCAAATCCGCCGCAGAGACCACTATTATTAGAAACAGGACCGCTGGTCGAAGAGGATACCGGGGTTATGGCAGCTAATGGCTGCCATAACAGCGATATCCCCCTTCAAAGTAAGGACCTGTATCGGCGTGCGGCGGTCCGGAAGTGGCTAGTGTACATGCACTTTATAAAGGCTAGCACACATTTGACATTCCTGCACAGTGCCTTGTATGGATAAATAAATAAACTGTGACATATTCGTGCATACTTGGAGCCCCCAAACTTACTTGTTTATCTAATGAAAAAAGTGTAACCATTTCAAAAATACCCATGGCCACTGACTATTTTTACTATGACTGATTGTCTGAGGGCTGAATGCCCAATCCAGCTGAAATCAGTTTCTTCTGAAGAGTATGATATTTAAACAACATCTGTTTTACTGTAGTAACAAAAGCTTCAAGTATGTGCTTTCTTCTGATTAGTCATAATGCTGCCTTGTAATATGCTGAAATACAATTTTTTTTTCTTAGTATGAGACAAACAAATAAATCTTGCTACAGGCTGCATTATGTCACCGTCTCATTCGGTGCAGGTATGTCCTTTCCCTACACCAATACTTGGAAATCAGTCATGTTCGTATACAATGTCATGCGGATCAGGGTGTTCTGCCAGGCCAGACAATTTGTTTTCAAGCTCAGTAAGAAATTGGAAGACAGAGGGGAGGGGATTTAAGTTAACTAGCTAGAGAGAAAGACTAGAAATAGTAGGAGGGAGAGGAAAGCAGAAAACTTAGCACTCACTTGTAAATAACAAAGTATAGCAAGAGAGTGAGAAATAAGGAAAGGTCAGAGGGGAAATTAAGGTCTCACAGTTTGTTGCAGATGTATTTTAGCAGACATACATGAAAACAAGGACATAAATTAAATAAGAATGACACCTACTCTTGTCTAAACCACTTCTCTGCAAGGACTTTCCGGCAGAAACGGTCCGACGGAATCATTCCGTCGGACATTCCGATCGTGTGTGTGGGCTTCATCTGACTTTTTCTTTCTAAAATTCTGACGGACCTAGAAATAGAACATGTCTCAAATCTTTCCGACGGACTCAATTACTATCGGGAAAAACGATCGTCTGTATGCTAGTGCGACATACCAAAAACGACGCAAGGGTAGCTATTGGCTACTGGCTATTGAACTTCCCTTTTCTAGTCCCGTCGTACGTCATTGCGTTCTAAACGAATGGACTTTGGTGTGATCGTGTGTAGGCAAGTCCGTTTCAGCGGAACTCCGTCGGAAAGACCGTCAGAGTCTACGCTGACGGAAAGTCCGGTCGTGTGTACGCGGCATCATTGTTCACACACATATTAATATCTGCATTTTCTGGTGGAAATGCCCTTAAACCCCCAAATACTTATATATTTTCAGAAAGCAGAGACCCTGTAAAATTAAATGATGGTGGTTGCAATTTTTTATGTTGCACGATACTTCCCCAACTGTTCAAATCACTATTTTCAAGAAAAAAAAAAAATACACTAAAATGAATTTAAGTACAAGCACAATATAATACCCAGTTTTTGGTAAAATATAAAAGGAGAGTTGTCAATGTGATAGGGCAGTTCTAGAGGATCACTTTTACCTAGAAGCTGAGAGTTGGCTTTAAAAATCAATACTGGCTGCTGCTTTTTTTTAACCTCTTGAATACCAGGACATCTATAAATGTACCTGGGTAGACAAGGGGTTAAGAAAATCCAGTCTCCAAACTACATAACGTACATTAGCTCTATTTTATGCATGTTATTTAAATGTAAATGCCTCCCTTGTGTAGACATCCAAAACCCTGAGCCTGCAGTTGGGGTCCGCCATGTTGCACGTGATGTCAGCAACCCTTCAGAGTCAGAGATGCAACTCAAGTCAAGTGACAGTACAGTGGAACCTTGGATTACGAGCATAATCCGTTCCAGGAGAATGCTTGTAATCCAAACCACTCCCATATCAAAGCGAGTTTCCCCATAGACGTCAATGGAAACAAAGATAATTTGTTTCACATTTACTTCTATTGCATGCAATACCGCATGTGGCCAGAGGTGGGGGGGGGCCCTGGAGAGCCTTGGAAATACTCGGGGACAGCTTGGCTGAACTCAGAAAGCCTCGGAAACACTCAGGAACTGAGTATTTCAGAGTATTTCAGAGTATTTACGAGTGATTCCAAGTATTTCCGAACGTCTCCGAACGGCTCTGAACCATTCCGAGTGTCCCTGGCGCCCCCACACCCCTGGCCAAATGCGGTACTGCCCACCCCATTAGCTTGAATTCTGCTCGTTTTGCGAGACAACACTCGCAAACCGAGTCAGAATTAAAAAAAAAAAAAAGTTGCTCATCTTTCAAAACGCTCGTTAACCGCGTTACTCAAGGTTCCACTGTATAATGTATTCCCCTTTACTTTTCCCCCAGCTGCTCCAAAAGGGGTTTGTAGAGAGGTGAGAGGAGGAGGAGGAGAAGAGCTGGGCCAGCAGAGACAGTAACTGACACTCCCAGAAGAGATGAACTCTATTGAAGAGAACTGACTATTTCTCCTAGCCAGTTCAAACTCACATATTTTATTTATTTGTACTTTTACCTGGTGACAGAGTTCCTTTAAGAGCTTGCCTTTCTGGGTGCTTAGAGAAAGGTCATACCTACTTTTTAGTGCTTCTGTGTTCACCACAAAGTGTATTGAGCGGAAGTTGCACTTGCACCACATGGGCGGGCACACGAGTCATCATACAGAGGTAATTGGAGACGGTGAAAGACACAACCCTATCAAAAATTGTCTTAGTAATATATCGGACACTTCGCCAGTCTTTCCCAACCTCTTTTGGTGGTCAAGAAAGAATGCTCCCCCTGATCAGAATACTGTCATCCTGCTGCTTTGGCTGAGTAGTGATGGACCCTGGAACTATGTAGTCATTGACATAAAATGAAAATTTGAAGATATTATAAGTGTTTATCTCTTATCGCGCCTTAAGAAATCACGGTTTGATCAAGAAAAGCCTGTTGAACACTTTGGATTATTGTTCCTGAAATACATGTGCACTTGAACCTCTCTTTACATCAAATAATCTTTCTGGAAATTAAACATGCACCAAAAAATAAAGATTTTTTTTATTTTTTAAAGCGTATGTTAAAAAAAAACCTTAACATATTTAGCCCAGTTTGCCAAAACATATACATTCCATTTTGTAATTGATCAATTTTCGGCCAGTTCAGCAGGAACCAGCCAAATTTCAATCTATGTATGGGCTAGATAGTTGTAAAGAAGTTGATCAACCAGCCTGTCACATTCCTCTAAACTCCCCGATGCACATGGACACATAAGATAACATTGAGCTGCTTCTACGGGCAGGAGAAAAAAAACCCAGCAAAACTCCTGTAGAAGCAGTGTTTTTTTTTAAGCCCAGTGCGCATGGACCCTAATTCAGCCCAATTAGCTAGATAGCAAATAAAGATGAATTCACTAGACAAAAGCAATTATGTATAAAGGGATGCTTCCAGAATAGATGCAATAAATATTGTAACTGCAATTCTTGTCTAATAAGTCAGAAAATGTGCAGCACAAGATAATTTAATTACATCATCTTAATATGGGTGTCAGAGATGAGAGGAGTACATTTCTACAAACTTCCCTGCACTTAACTAAATGCTGAGTTGGTGTGTATGAGTACACTATTAATACTGAAGTCTGAAGCTTTTAATTTAAGTGATTGTGGTGTTCCAAGTACCCGTGCCACCTAAAAGCTGCATGGCTGGATGAGACAATTGTACATTACAAATAAATTATTATCTAATACATCTTGTGGGGAGACAGGTTCTATTCTTGTCTCAGCATCCTTTCCTACAGCAGATACAATTAAAGGTACCCAAAGGTTTTACAGAAGAATGGTTGGATTGGCAGAACTCGATTTCCATCACTGGAGCCCGTGCATACACAATCTTTGGCTTTGTTAGAGCTACCACTTTTAAATATAACATTTGCTTGTTTTACTTCTCCTAAACTGGCCTTCAATGTCACAATGAGAAAATAAGATTAAATGACATGACTATAGTTTAACTTTTCATGGGAATAAAAAAAGGCCTCTTTGCCTCTGCTGCCTGAAGCCACAGGCCTACTGTGCCTAATCATAAATCAGGCCCTGCTGATGGGTACAATCACTTTAGGCACCAAAAGGTTGATGCAACTGTTCTTGGCGTGCACATCTGCACTTGTAAAGGCACAAATGCATGTGAATATTTATTAAGCACGCTGACAGATGTATACCTCTTTTTGCGGCATGGATATATATTAAAAATATAACCAAGAAATTCTGCATCCAGGTTGCCAACCCTTCAAACTAACAAATGCAGCTAGTACAGAAGTTTATTAATATCAAACATATGCATATAATAAACATAAATTGCATCACTTAATAATAGAACATATTAACAAAAATAAATGTAAAACAGATGTAAGGGGGCTTCAGATTGGCCGGTTGTTGGTGCAAATCACTCCCACCCCGCTTCTTCAAGGATAGGACTACAACCCTCTGCTGATAGTTCCTAACTTTCGCCATGTTATGCCCGCTCCTTGCCAAAGGTCTTCCCAAGGCATCCATGGTCATTAGCATTTATATTCACAAGAAAGGTTTGTCTACACAAAGATATAATTTCTGCACTGTATTGTTGACTTTGCCAATCACATATAGTGGATGAATTGTGAAAGTCGCATATTGCACATCACTGATAAGCTACTTTCTCTTAATATCTCTACTCTCCTTGGGAGCACCATAGTGTTGAGACCCATCTACCTATATACTACACCCAGGGCCGCTGATAGGGGGGGGGGGAACCACCGGTCCTCCTGTAGGGGGCCCCGGACAGCAGGAGGATTGGTGGAGCAGAGAAGAACTGATGACAGAACAATGCCCTCCGTGTCTCTCACCCAGCAACTGAAAGCCGGCTTGCTGGGTGAGAGACACGGGGGCCCAGGCCATCCCTTCCTTGGACGATGAGCTGGCTGCCGCTGAGCTCCTTCCCCCACCCCACTCGTACTCACAGCTGGGGATGGGAGATGGGAGGCTGGAACAGAGAGGAGAGAAGAGGCAGATAGGAAACATCTAGCAGGAGGTGCGCTGTGTTGTGCTCTCCCTCCTGTCAAAAGAGCGTTCCTCTGCACTCAGTATAAAGCACATGAGACCACGGATCGCTGTTACTGTAGATCGCATTGCACTGTATACACACAACGCCCCTATCCCCATTTCCTGCTGCCGGGAGAAGAACATCCTTTGGAGGAGCTAGGGGGTGGTGTCGGTGAGTGTATACAGTGCAATGCGATATGCAGTAAGATCCGTGGTCTCATGTGCTGTATACAGAGTGTAGAGGAACGCTCTTCTGACAGGAGGGAGTGCAGAACACAGCGCACCTCCTGCTGGCTTTGCGGTGGCTTCCCCCTGTAATTTGGGGGGAGTGGCTATTTGTGTTGGGAAAAGTAAAGGGGATTTGGGGAGGGGGGATATTTGCTAGGAGGAGGGGGGTGTTGAACCAGGAGAGGGGATGTTTGCGCTAGGAGGGGGGTGGGGGATTAGTGCTGGGGGGGATTTGGGTAGGGCGGAAGAATGTGTGCTGGGAAGGGTAATTTAGAGGTGGTTGTGCTAGGAGGAGGGATTTGTGGGAATTTGCCCTAGGAGGGGGATTGAAGAAAGAAGATTTGTGCTGGGAGGGGAGATGGGGGGGGGGGGGGATGTTGTGCCAGAAGGGTGTGGGGGAATCCGGGGCTGATAGGAGGAATTAGGGGGGATTTGGGGGGAGAAGATTTGTGCTAGGATACACTGGTTTGAAAAGAAAGAGGATGTGTGCTAGGCAGGTGATTTTTTTGGGGTGAGGGAGATTTGTGCTAGGAGGGGGAAAACGGATGGGATTTGAGCTGGAGTACGGGATTGGAGGGGCAAAGATTTGTTCTGGGAGGGGGATTTGGGGGAGAAGATTGGTTCTAGGATAGAAAGTTTGATGTGTGCTAGGTGGGTGATGTTTTAGGGGTGAGACAGTATGTTTGTGTCCACTAATGATGATTTTCATGTATTTTTTTGTGAAAATATGGTTTTGATATTTTCACACGGGGGGCCATCCAGTAGGCTGTACGGGGCCCCGTGATTCCTAACAGCGGCCCTGACTACACCAGTAGTATTCTGCTTCATTCAAACCAAGATTCACAAGGTAAAGCATCCTGCCCTGTCAGCTGTGATTAACAAATTGCCTTCTATAATATACTAGACTCTTTTTTTGGAGTGTCCCACTCCATAGCTCTACCTAGTCGGGTACACTCCCAGAGTCCTTAGTACTCACTCAGAGGGTTCCGACTTGTGCATTAGGCTTTATGCATGCAGTTCACGACTCCCCTTATGTTGTTACAGAGACAGGACTGCTGCAGGTGCAACTCCAGATTGGCCTGGACGATGTCCTATCGTGACGAAATGCGTTGGGAGGAGCCTGCGACGGTGACGTCATTACGTTTTCGGATGGGCTAGCAAACGAACGTAGGAAGTAAAGTCCAACAGACGCAGACACCGCCATCTGTTCCTATGCCATATTCCACTGCTCTTAACTGACTACAACATTGTAAGTGCGATTCTTTTTTACAATAATAAATTACCTTATTTGTACATATTATGCTATGGAAGCCTTCTGTTTTATATTCCCGAGAATTATCCACCGCTAAGCTGCTGTTCCGGTATTGTGCTTTTGGTTTTTGGGAGACCGATTTCCCTGAGCTGGGCGAGACTGCCGTAACAGCAGTCATCGCCATCTGGTAAGCGAATTATAATACTCACCTAGGGTGTAAAATTACACGGATAATCCCTCTTTTTTCTTCTGGTTCCTTACATTTTCACGGATGGGTGGTTTTTCATTGTTCATTCATGGACTAATACTTTAATGGGACTTTTCTTTTTGTATTTTTCATATGTGCTCTTTTTTATATGTTCAGTTTATATATGTTTCTATATCATTGTTTACTAGACTATGTCTCATATGAATTTTTCACCATTGATCACATGTTGATACGCTTATGGGACTCTGCTTTAGTTTTCCTTAGTCCCAATTTTTTCACATAATTTTTTTTCATTGCAATACTTTCTGTCACACCGTATTTGCGCAGCGGTCTTACAAGCGCACTTTTTTTGGAAAAAATACACTTTTTTGAATTAAAAAATAACACAACAGTAAAGTTAGCCCATTCTTTTTTTAAATTGTGAAAGATAATGTTACGCTGAGTAAATTGATACCCAACATGTCACGCTTCAAAACTGCACCCGCTCGTGGAATGGTGACAAACTTTTACCCTTAAAAATCTCCATAGCCGACGTTTAAGAAATTCTACAGGTTGCATGTTTTAAGTTTTATAGAATTTTTTTAAGAATTATAGCTCTCAATCTACCAATCGCGGCAATACCTCACATGTGTGGTTTGAACACCGTTTTCATATGCGAGCACTACTCACGTATGCGTTCACTTCTGCACGTGAGCTCCGCGGGACGGGGTGCGTTTAACAAAAAATATTTTTTTTATTATTTATTTTACCTTTTATTTTTTATTTTTACACTGTTTTTTAAAAAAAATGTGTCACTTTTATTCCTATTACAATGAATGTAAACATCTCTTGTAATAGCAAAAAAGCATGACAGGACCTCTTAAATATGAGATCTGGGGACAAAAAGACCTCAGATCTCATATTTACACTAAGGCTCGGTTCACACTAGGACGACTTGGGATCCGACTTGTAAGCCCTCAAGTCGCCCCAAGTCGCCCCAGAAAGATTCACATTACAGTGAATGGGAGCGTCTTAATAGACACTACTGAAGTCGCTCCGACTTCAGAGCGTACTCCCTGTACTACTTGGATCCGACTTGGTAGGCGACTTGTACCATAGAAATCAATAGAAGTCGCCTCCAAGTCGGATTTCTCTCTACAGTCAAGCGACTTTTCAGGGAAAAAATTTAGTTTGCCCAGGCAAACCCCTCCCTCCCAGAGAGCTAATTATCCTGTGATTGGCCACAGCCAAAGTCGCCTGTCCTGGAGGCGACTTCAAGTCGCGTTGTAATTTGCTTAAAGTCGCGCTGAAGTCGCGTTGAAGTCGCCGTACAAAGTCGCGCTGAAATCGTGTTGCCCCTGTGTGAACCGAGCCTAAAATGCAATAAAAAAATTAAAATGTCATTTAAAAAGAAAATAAATAAAAATGGCCTTTTAAGAGATATGGCCGGAAGTGACGTTTTGACGTCACTTCCACCCTGCAATGTTGTGGAGATGGGTGGGGGCCATCTTCCCCTCACTCGTCTCCATGTCCAGCAAGGGTGAAGATCCAATCGCCTCCGCCGACAACTTTGGTAAGCGGCGGAGGGTGGGAGGGACTGTTGTTGAGGGACCCTGGACCACCACCACTCAGGTGAGGAAATGGAATAAGATGGATAACTGGAATAGAAGGTGACACAAGTCGGGGCCAGGCACTGTGACTGGGCAACAGGACAGTAATAAATTAAAGCTGACAAGTGAAGTGGGGCCGGGGGACTTAGTCTCTGACCATCTCCTGTACTACATCTGCAATCTCTGACCATCGCCTCTATCATGTCCGCAGTCTCTGACCATCTCCTTAAGTATGTCTACAGTCTGACCATCTCCTGTACTATGTCTCCAGTCTCTGACCATCTCCTGTAGTATGTCTCCAGTCTCTGACCACCTCCTGTACTATGTCTCCAGTCTCTGACCATCTCCTGTAGTATGTCTCCAGTCTGTAACCATCTCCTGTAGTATGTCTCCAGTCTCTGACTATCTCCTGTAGCATGTCTCCAGTCTCTGATCATCTCCTGTACTATGTCTGCAGTCTCTGACCATCTTCTGTATCATGTCTGCAATCTCTGACCATCTCCTGTACCATGTCTGCAGTCTCTGACCACCCCCTGTACTACGTCTGCAGTCTCTGACCGTGATAATGTGATAATGACATTGTCATAAAGGGGTGGGGCATGGTGACCTTAAAATTATGCCCCC
This sequence comes from Aquarana catesbeiana, assembly GCF_042186555.1. Lineage (NCBI taxonomy): Eukaryota > Metazoa > Chordata > Amphibia > Anura > Ranidae > Aquarana > Aquarana catesbeiana. The sequence goes on along the minus strand of NC_133324.1, from coordinate 351,914,364 downwards.
CTCCTGAAAAAAGTTCTGCGGATGCCCATATTCCAAGGTGTACAGGCAGATGGGATCCTGAACAAATGTTCTGAGCAGGGATGCCCCGTCCTCTTCCTCCTGCTGAACTTCCAGGGTGGGAGTTACTAGCTTCAGTAAAGCTAATGTGAAAAAGTTCCCAATGAGAACCAGCCCCCTCCTTCCTCACCCTACATTACAAAAATTCCTTTGTTGCTTAGACTGCATGTAATACGACCTGTGAATGGAGGAGAGAATCCTGTGATCCATAACTGATGACCAGGAGGGAGCAAGGGGTGGGTTCTTGGCAACTTTTTCACAGCAGCTTCACAGAAGACCTGAAGTTATTAACAATTGCAGTGTTGGAAGCTCAGATACAGGAAGAGGACAGGACATCCCTGCACAGCAGATTTCTACAGGATTCATCTGCCTGCACAATATGGGACATACTTAGTTACAAATAACTTTACCTCTCTAAGCCTGGGTTCACACTGTAGCGATGCGGGAACCAGCGCGATTCCAGCACCAGTTCCCACATCGCATCTCTCCTGCAGGCAGTTCACACTGCCCTCTGCGAACCACTGCAGGTGTCAATACAATGTTAATGACACCCCCAGATCGGTTCACATATCACAGTGCGAACTGTGAATTCAGAGAGGAATCGGATCGCATGGGTGAGAACACCCATGCGATCCAATTCCAGTGTGGGGGATAAAAAAAGTCCCTGCACCTTTTTTTCTGCAAATCCAATATGAGTTTAGCCATACGACTCGCTGAACTCTCATCGCATAGACATCGCATGTGATCGGCACCTGCGGTGCGGGTGCGAATCACATGCGATGTCTGAGATCGCTACAATGTGAACCTGGGCTAAAGCTATATAGAAGGTATTTTTTGTGACTAAACTTCAGCTTTAACAGTAAGCCCCATCATTTTATATTGTGTTGTAACCTTTGGAGATGCAAACAACGGAAAGTTTCTTTTCACTTTTTTATAATTTGGAAAATGAAAAATGTTGAAATGTATTTTTTTTCCATACATAGAGTACAAGGAATGAAATAAAAAAAGTGAAATTTTGAACTTGCCTCTTTATAAACATACCCCCGGGGCTCGGGAACTAAGGCTCCATTCACACTAGCACGTTTTTTGATGCATTTTGCATTTTGTAGAAATGCATGGGAATTTTTTAACATGGGTTCCTATGGAACATGTTCACATCAATGCATTTTTTTACCTCTGCGCTTTTGGGAAGGGTCAGGGACTTTTTTTCATGCAAAATGCAGCGTTTTGCATGTAATAGAATTCAATGGACCAGCATCAAAAACACGAGTGCAGCGTTTTGTGTTTTTTTTTTTTAAACTGTATACAGTCTAAAAAAAACTGTTAAAAAAAAAGCAAAACGCAGCAAAAACGCAGCAAAACGCTTTAAAAAAGGCTGCAAAAACGCTGCTCAAAAACGTGGCAAGCATCACAAAAAACACTGCAGAAACGTTCAAAAAAAAACATGCATAGATGTGAAACGAGCCTCAGGCTGGATTCACACCTATGCATTTTTAGTGCTTTTTGCATTTTGCAGATTTGCACTACAGTCCATTTAACATGGTTTCCTATGCACTAAAAATGCATAGGTGTGAATCCAGCCTTAGGCTCCATTCACACTAACGCGTTTTTTTATGCATTTTGCAGAAATGCATGGGAATTTTTTAAAATGGGTTCCTATGGAACATGTTCACATCTATGCATTTTTGTACCTCTGTGTTTTTGGAAAGGGTCAGGGACTTTTTTTCATGCAAAATGCAGCGTTTTGCATGTAATAGAATTCAATGGACCAGCATCAAAAACGCAAGTACAGCGTTTTTACAGCGTTTTTGCTGTGCTTTTGACGCGTTTTGCGTTTTTGGCGTTTTTTTATTTATTTTTTTTTTAGACTGTATACAGTCTAAAAAAAAAAACGGAAAAAAAAAAAAAACCCGCAAAAAGGCTGTAAAAACGCTGTAAAAATGCTGCTCAAAAATGTGGCAAGCACCACAAAAAACACTGCAGAAATGCTCAAAAGCAACATGCATAGGTGTGAATGGAGCCTAAGGCTCCATTCACACTAGCGCGTTTTTTGATGCATTTTGCATTTTGCAGAAATGCACGGGAATTTTTTAACATGGGTTCCTATGGAACATGTTCACATCAATGCCTTTTTGTTTCTCTGCATTTTTGGAAAGGGTCGGGGACTTTTTTTCATGCAAAAAGCAGCGTTTTGCATGTAATGGATTTCAATGGACAAGCATCAAAAACGCAAGTGCACCGTTTTTGCAGCGTTTTTGCAGCGTTTTTGATGCGTTTTTTATGCGTTTTTGCCGTTTTTTTTTTTATTTTTTTTATTTTTTTTAATTTTTTTTTTAGACTGTAAAAAAAAACTGTAAAAAAAAAAAAAAAAACGCAAAACGCGGCAAAATCGCGGCAAAAACACGGCAAAAACGCTGCTCAAAAACGTGGCAAGCATGAAAAAAAAACCTCCAAAAACGCCCAAAAGCAACATGCATAGGTGTGAATCGAGCCTTAGGCTCGATTCACACCAATGCATTTTTAGTGCTTTTTGCATTTTGCAGATTTGCACTACAGTCCATTTAACATTGTTTCCTATGGAACACTTTCTGTAGAGCAAGGCTCCATTCACACTAGCGCGTTTTTTGATGCATTTTGCATTTTGCAGAAATGCACGGTAATTTTTTAACATGGGTTCCTATGGAACATGTTCACATCAATGCATTTTTGTACCTCTGCATTTTTGGAAAGGGTCAGGGACTTTTTTTCATGCAAAATGCAGCGTTTTGCATGTAATAGAATTCAATTAACCAGCATCAAAAACGCAAGTACAGCGTTTTAACAGCGTTTTCGACGCGTTTTTGCTGCGTTTTGCGTTTTTGGCATTTTTTTTTTTTTTAGACTGTATACAGTTTAAAAAAAACCTGTAACAAAAAAAAACGCAAAACGTGGCAAAAACGCTGTAAAAACGCTGCAAAAACGCTGCTCAAAAACGTGGCAAGCATCACAAAAAACACTGCAGAAACGCTCAAAAGCAACATGCATAGATGTGAATCGAGCCTTGGGCTCGATTCACACCTATGCATTTTTAATGCTTATTGCATTTTGCAGATTTGCAGTACAGTCTATGTAACATGGTTTCCTATGGAACACGTTCTGTAGTGCAAATCTGCAGAATGCAAAAAGCACTAAAAATGCCTAGGTGTGAATAAGGCCTTAGTGCCAATCTGAAGTGTGTATGACCTAGTATCCCATCTGCCGGTGTAATAGTGAGTTTCAAGGCCCAGACTTTAGATGAATGCCCGATAGTCCCCTCATGTGTTTTATGCTTGACGTCACACTTATTATCAGTGACCCCGAGGTTCAAGGAGAGCTGGAGGACAGCGAGAAGCCACATCCTCCAGGACAAGGTGCACAGGCAGACCGCTAAACCTATTTGTGTAAAGAACAAAGGCAAACCAAAAGCCCTTGTGATTTTAGCTGCTGCACAAAAAGCCAACAAATAAGCAAATATATAATCTGCCGCTAATAATAGTTCTGCATTTAATTCTGCCTTCTCGCATTTCTCATACAAACACACATGACTTCTGTTGACACACTTATATACACAGACAGGCTTGTATTTTTTGTAGGTTCAATCTTGCATTAATCTCACCCATGCAAACAGAGGATTTATCCTATCACTTCCCTGCACTATATCTTCTTGCTGACTCAGCTCTGAGTAATCAGCCTGTCTGAATAATGACATTTGAGGCCCAGCTGTGCTTGCATAATCCAGACACCCCCCCCCCCTCTTCTTCCTCTATGTTTTGAGCTTTCAGGGAACCAGTTTGAGCAGGATCCTCTCCTCCCGTCAACCAGGCACCGGTGTCCCAAGAGCACTGTCCAAAACAACCCATCCCCCATATCCGCAGAGATGAGAGTCAGGGCCAGAACCAAGATCCAATCATCATCACTTATTAACTGCTTAGTGACAGTTTCACTTCCACAGTTTTGTGTTTTTTGTTTTTTTTGATGGTGACCTACAATGACCGATTCATTTGCTAGTCATCAATCCTTTGTAGTGGATGAAGGGCATTGTTTACACCATTTAACTCTGTCAGAGGGAGACACTATTCTCATTTATTCTACCTTGCATAGAAAAGGTAGCACTATATCACATTTGTCCTGCATAACAACAGCAGTGCCCTTTATTCTACAGTCTGCCTGGTTATCTAGCATTAGATAACTTTTATTTTAATCTGTGTAATTGCATAATGTGCTGGTGTGCATTGCAAACAAGAGCTGCTGTTCGCTGTAACGTGTTAAAATGCATTGCAGTGCTTACTTTTTTTCTTTTTTTCAATACATAAGCATAGGTGTGTGCACAGGGTGTGCTAGGTGTGCCTGGGCACACCCTAATCACCCTGTGCGGTGCCGATTCCCCCTGCATCCTCGCACCCCATCTCTCCTTCGTGCAGTGCTGCCAGCTTCCCTCCTCTCCTCTCCCACCGGCTGCTGTGGTGGATGTTTCAGGATGGAGAGCAGGGGAAAGGGGCCGGTAAATATTTAACTTACCGGCCCCTTCCTTTTCTGTTCTGAATGAACACAGTGAGTGATCTGTACCGATCACTCCTGGGTTCATTCTTAACTGAAGCATAATAAACTATGACCCTTGATATTTCACCAAACCCCCTGAACAGGGCTCCTAAAAAATTGTAAAAGAATAATAAAGAATAAAAAATAATCTTGTAAAAAAAAAAAAAGAATTGTTAAAAATAATACAAAAAATAATAAAAATAAAAATTACTGACACCAATCTCTGCTCTACTGACACCGTCCACTGTTCTGCTGATATACACGCATGTGTGTTTGTGCTCTGGGGTGCACACCCTAATGAAATAGGCTGTGCACACCAAAGTACATAAGTCATTTTTTTATGGGCAGTAGTGCATTGCACAAGAATGTAACATTGCCTACTTTTTTTTAGCACATATCATTACAATGTTTTAGTGTAAACTGAAGCCAAAAGACATGAGGAAAATTGCCCTGTTCTTGAATTTGGACTGCATTGGCCAGTCTAACATGGCCCAAAACTGCTAGTGTGAACAATCCCTAAAGGGGCCTATGGACATTAAAGTCCAACTCCTAGATTGTAAGCTCTAACGAGCAGGGCCCTCTATTCCTCCTGTATTGAATTGTATTGTACTTGTACTGTCTGCCCTAATGTTGTAAAGCGCTGCGTAAACTGTTGGTGCTATATAAATCCTGTATAATAATAATAATAATAATAATAATAAACTCCAGCCAAAACCATTTCATTTAGATAGCATGAGGATGGGTAATAATGTTGGTCAGGTTTTTACTGCTGTCAGTGTAGCTATACTTCCTGTAAGATCACTAGGGAAGGAAGCAAGTAAAATCTTTCCAACACAGGCACAGACAGTACAAAAATATCTTCTTAAGCTGGCCATAGACTGTTCCAATCTCAGGGATTGGTGGAGATTCGAACCATGGGCAGGCTGCATTGGCAGGCTGATTGTGCCCAAGTTGATTGATCAATCAACTTGGGTACAACCAGCCTGGTGGATTTTTTCATGTGATTATTGCCAGTGGCTATAGCACCTAGCAATAATCACTGTGTGTTCTCCTGGCCGGGACAGCTCCCCACACCGGGAGAACACAATAGCTCCACAGGAGGGATTTTCCCATCAACACTGATTGTGTTGATGGGGAAATGGCTCCATCTATGGATGGCTTTAGAATCAGGAAGGGTAAGGACCTCTGTCAGATATTTATTGCCATCTCTGTACCTGTTGGTTAAATCTTTTTATTATTTTTGTAGTTATCAAGACAGGAAAAAAATCACCCCAAGAGAGACCCAGACAGCAATGAAAACCTGACAGAGGTTAGCCTTTTACAACTCAAACATATGTTTTAGCTGGAGTTGGGCTTTAAAAAAATGGCCAAACCTGCTTCAGGTAATGTTGATGAACTGGGATGGATTTTTCTGACCAATCACAATTGTTTCTCCAAAGTAAGCAGATGCCCACAATGCGTCAACCTCATCTCTCCTCCATAGGTATAAACTAGTATGGATGTTCCTTTGAGTATCATAGGCCTGTGCCTATAGACACCACTGGGCAGCACAGTGGTGCAGTGGTTAGCACTCTCACCTAGCAGTAAAAAGGGTCGCTGGTTTGAATCCCAACCACGACACCACCTGCCTGGAGTTTGCATGTTCTCCCTGTGCCTGCGTGGGTTTCCTCCGGGTACTCCGGTTTCCTCCCACACTCCAAAGACATGCTGGTAGGTTAATTGGCTTCTGTCCAAAATTGGCCCTAGTATATGAATGGGGACCTTGGATTGAGGGTAGGGACTGATGTGAGTGTGCGATGTACAGGGTTAGGGACAAGGGTCAGGGTTGTAGACACACACTCACTCAGGTTGAACTGGATGGACTGGTGTCTTTATTCAACCTTACTAACTATGTAACAGAAGAGGCAAAGAGTGTTTTCCCTGAACAGTTATCGGCCACACCTTTTTTTTTTACAATCATCACTAGAAATACAACCCATATCAATGTATTTGCGCACTGTCACAATGTTGAAAACCAGGTTAGGCCCGGTTCACATCTATGCAGCTCTATGAGCCATGTGCCAGTTTTCATTTGAATGGGCTGCTGTGTCTGTGTTTCATGCAGGAAAAAGGTTCCTGCACTATTTTTAAAACGCAGCCAGAGGGAAATCATCACTTTTGCACCATGCGATTTCCCCTAACTGAAAACCTGTTGGGGTTTCAGATGTGTGGGGGTGCCATTAAGAATGAATGGCAGCCCTAATGCATCTGCAAAGGAGCAGCGCAGTTTAGTTGTGGGTGCAGGAACAGGTGCAATTTACCCACTGTCCTTTACCCGCAACCACTCACACAAGTGTGAACCTAGTCTTAGAAACTATTCTTTTTAAAAGAGGTGAACAAAGCAGGGTAATGTTGATTTTGGCACCAAAGTTTATGTGATGGAAATTCATCCCTTCGCTTGATGGGAGCTTACATCAACTTTGTAAAAAACATCTTTTGTTTTAAAAAATGTTCAACGTCAGGGTTCAACATTCATGGCTGTCCACCATCTAATTTTTCTGACCAATCAAAATTGTTTCTCCAGGAACAGCTGATTCGCACAACAAGCCCACCTCCTCCCTCCTCTATAGGTATAAACGAGAATGGATGTACATTTGAGTACCATAGACCTGTGCCTATAGACAGAAGAGGCAAAGAGCCTTTTCCTTTTACAGTTTTTGGCCATACTTTTTTACAATCATCATTAGAGACACAACCCATACAAATGTATTTACACATTGCCACGATGTTGAAAACCAGATTAGAACCTATTCTTTGTAAAAGAGGTGGTCACAGCAGGGTGATGCTGGTTTTGGCACCAAACTTTGTATAAAATCCATCCCTTCACTTAATAGGAACTTACATCAACTTTGTAGAAAGAGTTTTTTTTTTTTTTGAGTTTTGGTTAAAAAAAAAAAAAAAAAAAAAAAAGTTCAACATCAGAGTTCAACATTCATGGCTGTCTAATCTCTGTAGGCAGCTATACTGAGAAAAGCAAGGTGGAGCAGCTTAGATAAAAGTAATGTACTCTATCTGCAAATGTGGTGAAACAAATGTCAATGTAAAAAAAGAGACAAATAATTCCACTGTAGTGCACTAATTAATCTAGAAATCTCCTAAATATTAGCATTGTGAAATGATCAACATAGTTACATAGTTAAATAGTCCACCCAGTTCAACCAAAAAAAACAAAAAAACAAAAAAAAACATACAATCCCATTTACACAATCCTTCACCCACAGTTGAACAGTTGATCCAGAGGAAGGCAAAAAAAACCCCAGCAAAGCATGATCCAATTTGCTACAGCAGGGGAAAACAATTCCTTCCTGATCCACCGAGAGGCAGTCGGATTTTCCCTTGATCAACTTTACCTATAAATGTTAGTACCCAGTTATATTATGTACATTAATGAAAGAATCCAGGCCTCTTTTAAAGCAATCTACTGAGCTGGCCAGAAGCACCTCTGGAGGGAGTCTACTCCACATTTTCACAGCTCTTATTGTGAAGAAACCTTTCCGTATTTGGAGAGGAAATCTTTTTTCCTCTAGATGTAAAAAGTGCCCCTTTGTCCTCTGCGAGGACCTTAAAGTAAATAACTCAACACCAAGTTCACTATATGGACCCCTTATGTATTTATACATGTTGATATCCCCCCCTTAATATCCTCTTCTCAAGAGAGAATAAATTCAGTTCCTCTAATCTTTGCTCATAATGGAATTCCTCCATACCGCTTATCAGTTTGGTTGCCCTTCTCTGCACTTTCTCCTGTTCCCTGATATCCTTTTTGAGAACTGGTGCCAAAAACTGAACTGCATATTCCAGATGAGGTCTTACTAATGATTTGTACAGGGGCAAAATTATATCTCTTTCTCTGGAGTCCATACCTCTCCTAATACAAAAAAGGACTTTGCTCGCTTTGGAAACCGCAGCTTGAAATTGCATGCTATTATTAAGCTTATGATCTACCAAAACCCCCAGATCCTTCTCTACTATGGATTCCCCCATCTGTACTCCCCCTAGTATGTATGATGCATGCATATTCTTAGCCCCCAAGTGCATAACTTTACATAACTTTATATTTATTAACATTAAACCTCATTTGCCACATAGTTGCCCAATTAAACAGTGCATTGAGGTTGGCTTGTAAGCTGGAGACATCCTGTACTGACGTTATTTCACTGCATAGCTTGGTGTCATCTGCAAACACTGAAATGGTACTTTTAATCCCAGACCCTATATCATTTATAAAGTTTTTAAAAAGTAAGGGTCCCAACACTGAACCTTGGGGTACACCACTGATAACCTTAGATCAATCAGAGTAAGAATCATTAACCACTACTCTCTGAATTCTGTCTTTTAGCCAGTTTTCTATCCATTTACCAACTGATCTTTCCAAGCCTGTAGACTTTACCTTACACATTAGCCGTAAGTGGGGAACTGTGTCAAACGCTTTTTTTGCAAAATACAAGTATACCACGTCCACAGCCACCCCTTTGTCCAAGGTTTTACTTACCTCCTCATAAAAAGAAATCAGGTTTGTTTGACAACTTCTGTCTTTCATGAATCCATGCTATCTGTTGCGTAAAATATTTTTTTCCAGCAAGAACTCGTCTATGTCATCTTTTATTAAACTCTCCAATATCTTCCCGACTATAGAAGTTAAACTAACAGGTCTATAGCAAGGTAAAGACTTTGATCCCTTTTTTAAATATGGGCACCACATTGGCTCTACGCCAATCCAATGGTACCATTTCAGTCATTAACGATTCCCTAAAAATGAGAAACAATGTCTTGGTCCAGGTGCTTTATCCACCTTTATTCTGTCTAAATATTTCTGGACCATATCACTTTTGAGCCATTATGGATCATTCGGGGCTGTGTCAATACCATCCCTATTATGGACATGAGCTCCCCCATGCTCCTTTGTATACACAGAGCTGAACATAAAACACCCATACATAATAAAAATTGTCCATATAGCATATCCAAAAAATATATGCTCCAACATATGCAAATCAATATGGTAATACAGTCCAACTTAAAGTGGAAATAAACCCTCTTATCGTTTTCAGCCAAGGAAGCTGCCATCTTGGCCTCTGTTTAACTACCTCAATACAGGGCACTTACATCCCTTCCCGCCCAGGCCATTTTTCAGCTTTCAGCACTGTCACACTTTGAATGACAATTGCGCGGTCAGGCTACACTGTAACCATGTGAAATTGTTATAATTTTATTCACACAAATAGAGCTTTTTTTTTGGTGGTATTTAATCACTCACTGGGTTTTTTATTTTTTCCTAAAAAAAAAAAAAATTGAAAAAAAAAAGATTTTTCTTAGTTTCTGTCAGTAAATTTTGTAAATAAGTCATTTTTCCCCTTCACTGATGGGCGCTGATGAGGCGGCACTGATGGGTGCTGATGAGGTGGCACTGATGGGCACTGATGAGGTGGCACTTATGGACACTGATGAAGCGGAACTTATGGGCACTGATGAGGAGGCACGGATATGCCACACTTAAGGGCACTGATAGGTGGCACAGATATGTGGCACTGATAAGCAGCACTGATGGGTGGTACTGGTGGGCACCGGGTACAGATAGGCGGCACTGTTGGCACAGATAGGCGGCACTGGTGGGCACTGATAGGCGGCACTGGTGGGCACAGATAGGCGGCACTGATGGGTAGCATTGATGGGCAGCAGTGATGAGCATTGATGGATAGCAGTGATGGACATTGATGGGCAGCACTGATAGCCAGCACTGACTGGCATCACTAATGGCCACTGATTGCTGGCACTTGTGGGCACTGATTGCTGGCACTTGTGGGCACAGATTGGTGGCAATTGTGGGCACTGATCGCTGGAAGTAGTGGGCAATCATTGCTGGCACTGGTGGGCACTTAATTGTAATCAGGGCACTGATGACTCTCCACTTCCTGTGACGAAACACATCAGGGCGTGGCTACACGGCAACACTGAGACGGTGACTCCATGTGTACGAAGGAAGCTATGAGGAGATCGCAACACTGGGTCACCTGGCATGGTTAACAAGGTCTGAATCTTTTATGATGTAAGTGCATTACTTTTAATAAACCGATTACCTTAAGGTGTTTTTACACTATTGGAGACTCTGTCTCAATTTCTATCCCCACATGTGGAGAGTGTCCTTATTGGTCTGAATGAAGATTGGCGTGTATAAGTGGCTCTTCAATAACATTTAATAAGGCGATATTTGCCAGACACAAGAGTGAATGGCAACAGCATCTGGTGAGCTTTATTCTTAAGGGAGTGGAATTGGCACACAACAGTTTGGTCAAGGATTTTGGTGGATCAACAAGATTTTGTTTCACTATCTTTTCATCAATTTAAGTTGGACTGTATTTACAATATTGATTTGCATATGTTGGAGCATATATTTTTTGGATATGCTATATGAACACTTTTTTTTATATATGGGTGTTTTATGTTGATCATTTCACGTTGGACTGTATTTACAATATTGATTTGCTTATGTTGGAGCATATATTTTTTGGATATGCTATATGAACACTTTTTTTTATATATGGGTGTTTTATGTTGATCATTTCACAATGCTAATATTTAGGCGATTTCTAGATTAATTAGTGCACTACTGTGGAATTATTTGTCTCTTTTTTACATTGACATTTCTTTCACCTCATTTGCATGCTTATTGAATATTAAGTGGCAGCACAAACAGGTGTTTTTCATTAGCGCAGTGCGCACACATATAATTGTACTCCATCTGTATATCAGCTTCCTGGCAATATAGTTTTAATACATTTACATATGGAAATTGTGCTTTGTCTGCTTTTTAATACCCGTTAAGCATATGCTGTGGTCTCCTGAAGTACAGTATCTTTGAATTACTTACATATCTGTGCACCATTATAAATGTAATAATGTTGTAAAATGTACAGAAACACCACATTTTATATACCACGTTGGTACTGCTGAGCATCTCAACAAAAACCTGAATGCATACTTCAATATCCTTCCTTGGAATTACTAAGTAGAAGTCTGCAGTATACAAAGAAATACATGTCAAAAATGTATCTAAAAAAGCTTCAAAGCACCATTAGGGCCCATGTAGGTGGCAGTTCTTCCAAACGCAGCATTCTCTTTCAAAAGATAGTGCTGCTCATACACATGCCTTCCATTACGTAATGCGGAGGTTGATATGCTTTGTGTGTAATTCAAATATATCTCTTAAGGACCTGCTGCGGCCAAATAAATGGTAAAATGCAGCCTCTCAACTGTCATATACATTACTTGATTGGAGTCAATGGGAATCTGGTGATTCCCACTGATTTCAATAAAGTAGTGTAAATGATTGTGGTGATTATTGTCAATGGGCTGCTGTACAAGCAAGAAACGTGCAAGAAAAGTCCCTGTCTTTTCTTTAACCTCTTGCCGACCTTCTCACGCCGATATACGTCAGCAGAAGGGCACGTACAGGCATATTAACGTACCTGTACGTTGCCCTTCAAGAAGCGGTTTGCGGGCGCTCGCACCCGCCGCGACCTCCGTGAGTTTGATCGCGGGTCCCGCAAACTCAATATCCGCGGGGATACCCGCGATTGTCTCACGGAGAGGAATAACGGGGAAATGCTGATGTAAACAAGCATTTCCCCGTTCTGCCTAGTGACAGGATCACCGCTCCTAAGCTAATCCGGAGCGGTGGGAAGTGTTTTTTCACTTAGCATTAAAACACAGATTCTTTATATATTTTCTTATGACGATTGTGACCTTGCATATGACAAGAATTCTTAAGTTTAGTGATTTTTTAAAATCAGCACCAGGGATGGTACTTACAAAGAATGAAAAGTGTCCCTTGTGCTGGTGGCTGTTGTGTTACTCAAAATCTTACATTCTTTGTCCCCCGGATACCCCTGCAGCACCGGAATATCACAGCTGCAGTGGTATCCAAGGGGCAGAGGATGAAAGATTTCAAGCAACACAGAAAAAAATAAATTAGCGAAATCTAAGCTTTAAGCTGGTAGCTACCTGCAACAAAATAACTGCCTGGAAGTATGAGAATGCAACAAATGTATGCTTACAGTACTCCTGAGAACCCTCTGACAGTAATTAAAGTAATGGCAACATCATTATGGTATGAAGCAAGAGATAGTTATGCAGTCTCCAAATTTTTATAAAAAGCTTTCCTACTACTATATACTGTATAGCTCAGTGGTTAAAGCAGACCTAAACTGTTTCTGAGCACCACAAACTGAAAATGCTATTTAATTCATTTTTAATATTCAAAGCAAACTCACCCATCCATCCATGTCTCCATGCTTTACTGAAAATGCTATTTAATTCATTTTTAATATTCAAAGCAAACTCACCCATCCATCCATGTCTCCATGCTTTATTTTGTTTAGAAATCATTTTGAAAAACACCTCCCTAGCATTTCTAGCTGTGGCCATCTTGAGTAAGGGCAGATGATTCATTTAGTATTTACTTCCTGGAATCCCTTTGCCCTTAGCTCAAGCATGCTTAACCCGCCCATGCAACTGGCCGAGAACCATGTATGGGCAGGCTGAATGTACCCAAGTTGATCGATCGATCAACTTAGGTATAACCAGCCTGCCAGATTTCACATGCGATTATTGCTAGCGGCTGTTATAGCTGCTAGCAATAATCACTGTGTGAGAACACAATAGCTCCATGAGAGGTATTCCCCTGTCAACACCGTCTGTGTTGATGGAAGAATCAAGCAAATTTCTTTCCTGCAACTCATAGCTGCAGGAAATTTAATTTGCTCCCTCTATGGCTGGCTTTAGCTGAGAAAGCCCCTCCACCCCTCCTTCAGATGAATGAAAACATAAATAAAGACTACTGTGATGTATGACATGATTTTGGTCTAGGCCAAAAACCAGGAAGCAACTGATGAAATGTAAAAAAAAAAAAAAAGTAAAAAAAAACAAAACATAGTTTCCAATCTATTTACTAATGCTAGCAGCATAGGGATTATAAATAGTTCATGTTGATTGAGATAGGTAAGTTATGCTTTAACAAGGCTGGCTTGCAGTGCCGAGGTTCTGAGTTTATTCCACACTTCTGCAGAATATGGACAATCTTCCCATGCTTAATGGGATTTCCCTGATTACTCTGGTTTCATTACACAATCTACAACATATCAGTGCATCAACATCCTTCTGTTACAATTTGTATGAATGCTTTATCGATGAAGGGCTGATTCACATGACTGTTTTACATTAAGTAATGTATGCAATGCAGTATATACTGTATATTCTCCAGAAATACAGATAAGGTTCAGTAAATATCACACAAGGATAAAATATCTTTGAATGACATACCACTTAAAATTGGTAATACAATATATGTTACTCACACAAACAGACAGCTGCTAGGAGGCGAAGTCCAGACTCGGGGGCAAAACATGTTGGGAAAAGAGGTTGTAGTACATAGTTGGAAAATGTCAGCGCAATGACTGCTTGATTTGTGGGATAAATCACTAACACAGCAATCCAAAGCCGGAGGAACCTGAAATGAAATAGACAAACTGTGATATATCCACCAGCACCATCTCAGTACAATGTAATGTTTAGGTTCCCCCTTGTTATCAGATTCAACACCTACCCTGCAAGTCCTCCAAAGATGTCTTTAACATAAGAATAGTCTCCTCCAGACTTTGGAATGGTGACTCCAAGCTCTGCATAACACAGAGCTCCTACTGCCGTGATAATGCCTGTAACAATCCAGACAATAAGGGCCATTCCCACTGAACCAGCATTTTCCAGTACTCCCTTAGGTGAAACAAATATACCAGAGCCAATGATATTACCTGCAAAAGAAGAAACAATTCATGTGTTGATTGTTGTATCAAGTACAGCTCAGATACAAATAAATGAGTAACACATGGTTATATTTCAGAAAGCAGTTTAAGACATAATGTGTGGTTGCGGTTTTCTTTCCTGAAACTCGTGCTAAAACTAGTTCATCAGTGGGAAAAATGCCCCTTACATTGGTGGTCAGTGAGAAGAGTGCCCCCTTACATTGATGGTCAGCAGGAAGAGTGTCCTCCTTTCATTGGTGTTCAATGGCAGAATGCCACTTGGACTGCCAGTCTTAAGCTGGCCATATATTTTCTATCCTTCCACCATGGGTGGAAGAAAATAAAATCGCTTGATTCCCCTGTCAACACAGTCAGTGTTGATGGGGGAATCCCTCCCATGGATGCCCATACATGGTTCAAATCTTGGCCGGTCCCTGCTGAATCAACCAAGATTCAAAGCATCTATGGCTGGCTTTAGTGTGGAGTAGGTGCAGTATCTCTGTGTTGACTAGGCTCAATCTTTGAATAAGGCCAGTAGATCTGTGTTAACTAAACTAAACTTGATATATTGTAAGGGCCAATAGGCCTGTGTTGACTATACTCGATTAAAAGCAGAACTATAGACAGAAAGGCCATCTATGTCCCACTGGGGAGATTTACTTTCACCACCTGTCCCATAGCCAGTAAGTGAGAGGAAATCCCTGAAAATTGAAGTGAATCCCCTCCTAACGCCCCCCGCCCCAGGTCACCACTAGCGTTCCCCAGGAAGATTTGCTTTTACATTCACTTTTGAATGATAATGGTACACAGAACAAATAGAGAGAATTTCCGTAATGGGGACACAGACACCAATCAAAACCAAATAGGTGTTGTAATCCTTCTCCACTCCATTCAAAACAAAAAAAAAGTTGTGCCCTTAATTGTACTTTAAAGCCAGGAGGCCTCTGTTGACCAGACTTGATTTACAATTAAGCAAAGCAGGACTATAATAAGAAAGCATAAGTGAAGACGTTGGCTGTACACAAGCTAATCACTATATTTATGCCAGAATGTTTTTTATTTCAAAAGTTGAACTAAATAATGCAGTAAACAGTAGCAGGAGAGCAGACTGCATACAACCATAACTTGTTCAATGTCTTAACATTTCTATTTGTCATTCTAATCTTTGTCTAAAATGTATTGCTCAGTTATTAAATTGGAGCAGCTGTTCACAACTTAAAGCGGGGGTCCACCCACACTGCCAAAAAAAAAAAAAAATACTGCAGCTGCTGACTTTTAATACATGGCCACTTACCTGTCCCAGGGTCCAGCGAAGTCGGCAGGCGATGCCGAGAACCCGCTCAGTTCTCGGCAGCTGCCGCCGCCATCCTAGGTGAGGGGTTCAGGAAGTGAAGTGTTGCGGCTTCACTTCCCGGTTCCCTACTGCGCATGCGCGAGTCGCGTTGCGCGTCCCAAGTGGTCCCCGCTCTCTCCTGGGTGCTTTGTTTTCCCAGGAGACAGCGCGGTGGGGACGGAAAGAGGCGTAGACTCCCATGGGAGTCTATGCCGGAAGTGGGTGCAAATACCTGTCTTAGACAGGTATCTGCACCCCCCTCCCCCCTGAAAGGTGCCAAATGTGACACCGGAGGGGGGGAGGGTTCCGAAAAGCGGAAGTTCTGTTTTTGTGTGGAACTCCGCTTTAAAGCAAAACTTCACCCTAAAAGGGAGTTCCACTTTATTACCTCCTTCCCCCCTCCTCTCCCACTTTTGGAGGATTTTTTTTGGGGGGGGGAATGGGTACTTAGGTTTAGCAGGTACCCGCTCCCACTTCCATTCCTAGGCGATTGGAGTGAGAGTTTTCCCCCCTCCTCTTCTTGCCCACAACCTTCTGGGACATGTCACAGGTCCAAAAAAGCTGTGGGTCAATTTCCAAAGTGCAGAGCAACTCGCACATGTGCAGTGGGAAGGTGGCTGTGAAGCCACAAGGAGCCAAAGCTGGCTTCCCTTATTAAAATGCTGGTGCCAAGAACCCAAAAACACTGGCAAAGAAACGACACAGGTGAGGGCGGCACTGCTGACTTTCATTTTTGTAGCTGCTAACTTTTATTTATTTTTTTTGTTAAGACTGAAGAACTGCTTCATCTGATTAAATAAAAAATGAAGGACAAACTGTAAAAATCAAAAATCCACATCTTTACTGAAACAATACTTTTACAAGATAGATTCTGGTCAGTTGCTCTGGGCACTGCCTTTTGCTCCATGCTCCTTGTTCTGTTTTATTGACTAAGCCCATAAATATAAACTGAGAATTCCAGTTAAATGCATTCCATGCATGGAGTCAGGAGTCAAAGGTGTAAATCTTTTTCAAAGCTTGAAGCTGACGATCCTTCAACACAATCACACAATTGACTAAGGTTTTAGGGTCTTGCTATACATGCCAGAACACAAGCAGTGTTGTGCTTGGAGAATAGTATGGTCCTCAATTTAAAAATGTGCTTTGCAGGCCAAGAAACAGAAGGGAGATTTAATACATTGTCTCGTTGCATCCTCCGCTAAATATTTTGTGAATTTTGTCAATTAAATGCAATTACAGGTATTGTCAATAATAATACTGTACAAAACAATTTTTACGCTAGTTTATCAAAAGCTTTCATAATTTAGAAGTGCCAGGCTATTCATGATAGAAAAACTGACCGAAAAAATGACAAATTTACTTTCAAAACCAGTCCCACAGTTTGATCATTCACGCACCAAGGACAGTGTGATTTCTGCATAGTCGGTTGTGTTGAACAACAAGTCTTGCTATCTCAAAGCTCCATTCACATTGGTGACTGCAGATATGTTTATCCTCTGCCAACTACCTCCTAGTTCAATGTGGCTCATGTAGGTTAAGGACTTGAATGGCTCCAATGCACACGTGTGTGATCTACGGTGGTGTATCATGGCGGAATGTTCCTATTCATTGTGTGGGCCCACCAGAAAAGAAGTTTGAAAGCAGACTGAATGTTGCCCCAACAATATTGGGGCTAAATCATTTTCTGCATCCAGAGCCCATGACTGTGTCGCCTAAAGGAAATCTGTCATCTAGAAATGAAGATACAGCAGTTCACTAATGAGATAAAAAAATGTCCCTGCCAAGGCTATCACTATCCAGATAAAGTAAAGATCCGCAGTGTCCAGGCACAGAACAGCATCAAGCTCTCCCAACTCTGTGCCAATTACTGCTGACAAAGATTTAATTCACTCTAATGAAAGGTGCCAAAAGAGCTGATTTGGCAACAGTAGCTTTACCGAATAGCAGATTGCTACACTGATTCATTCAACACTGATTGCTTCATATGTAGCTAACTTGCTTTCAAACAACCTTCATGAGTGAAACAAGGAAGATACTCTTGCTGATATGTAAATCGGCAAATGCTAGTTTTCTGACTGGTATCCTGACCCACTTACTTGGATCACTGACCTAGAAATAGTATGCATAAAAGGTCTTTTGGCTTTACTGAGATTTTCCTGATCCGAATAATTGTCTCAGTTCAGTGACTCAGAAAGTACTGAAGCCAGAGAGTCAGCATAACAGCCATTCAACTAGCATTTTCAAAGGAAGTCAGCCATGGCAGCCCACCGGTGAGCTGGGCTGGATCTGTTTGGACCATCTAGTGTTGTTCCTGTTTATGAATTGTCTTTGTGATTCCTTGCCTATGGAAATCTATGGCAGGGTAAAAGAAAAATGTACCTTTTTCTTAGCTGTCTGTTTGCAATGAACAACTGGACAAATAAAATACCCTTTGTCTGACCGCTGCTTAGCATGACCATCAAAAGTCACTATGTCATGACTCTACAAATATAATTTGTGAATTGCTAGACAAGATTTTCCAAATGCTATACCGAAGTTATCTTGGCACTGAAACAACCTGACAGGAAAAAGTTCAAGAATAATGAAAAGGATTTCTCAGTGCTGGGAGAGAGTACTGAATCCTATTACAGGTTCAGCGTGTTATAGGATCTAAACCCAGACAGTCTTGTGATCAGAATTAACTGCCTCACGGCTCTGGATATCATGAGACTGAACCTTTTCACCTGAGGACAGGATTAAGCTTTAAGCACATGCCATGCAAAGCAAGCCATTGAAATGCCCTCACCCTCATTTCAAAATGCACCTCATAAAGCTAAAGATTAAATGGTAAAATAGGCAAAAAAGATGGAGTTATCCCTTATTTTTTTTCAGCTGATAAGTAGGCAGTCAACATCTGTGAATCAAAAAGCGTGGCATAAATTTTAGGTAAGTGCAACACATTTCCTATAAAATTCCATGCCACATGAAGTCCAACGAGACATATAGACTGACATCCAATCAGAAAGACAAAAGTATGGATAGCTGAACAGACTGATATACTCTAGTCTTAATTTACACTTAGGATTAAGATTTCTCAGGCTACCACTGTGGTACAGATATTTTAAAACTTTTTGGTCAAGGCAAACCTTGCAGATCGGAAAGCTACACACTAGGGGCTTGTGTTGATGGGCTTTTGTTCCTTTCTAGTGGGTTTTGGATTTCCATGCAAGTCTATTGAAAAAAACTTACTTAAAGCAGGTCAAATGCAGTTAATGTGGAGGTCAACTGCACCTGTCAATTAATTTTAAACAATCTCACAACCATCTCAAACTGGTGCTATCGACACAAGCCCTAAAGCTGCCTGTCTAGTAGATACCTCTAGTGCAATCAGTCAGCTGGTGTATGAGCACACATCAACAATAACAAAAATTGGCCTGGTCACCACATTTCATGGGTGCTATGCTTAGATGTGGATGACTTACTAAAACCAAATTTTATCATTTTAGATATAGGTTTAGATTTTCCTTCATTTCTTGTCCTGTCGACAGGGCTCAGTAGCGCAAGATATAAAAAAAAATCTTTCTAATGAGGTTGCATACAGCAATACAAACCTGACATAAATACTAACTAACCCCATTTAAACCAGGTAAAAACAATTTTGGCTGGAGTTAGATGTCCAAACATTCTTAATATGAATGGATTGAAATGTATAAATGTGCTAGTCTGGCTTAATGCCTAATAGATCACCCCATGCATGTATTATAGCATGCACTATGCATACATGTATGCATATTTGAGTTTTGAAAACTCAGAGATCAGACATGCGTATCTCTTGTGCGATTACGCAAATAGTAAACAAGTGAAAAGTATTTTACACATGGTGTGTCAAAAAATACATCCGTATCTCTTATGCAAAAATGCAAATAATAAGCAAGTGATGAATATTTTACACATCGTGTGTCAAAATATCAGGGCTTGCACCCTTCCACTCTAATGATCCCTCCTTCCTGAAAATGCCAAGCATGGTGAAACGTATGTTGGAGCGGGTGATTCGTCATTTCCGGGTCCCCGATGTGACAATCCTCCCAGGCCCATCATCGAGAGCGAGGCGTGTATCGTACTCCAGCGCCAGTTTAACAGGCTCTATCTGCACATGCTGTAGACACCTAGCGTCAGGTTAGGCACTAATACATTGAGTGCAATTTTTATCTACCTACTTTTAAAACATACTACACTATAAAGTCCTTCTTTGTGTCTCTGGTGGAGTTTATCCCTACATCTCCAGCCTTATCCTGAGGGATCATTAGAGTGGAGGGGTGCAGGCCCAGGAACCAATCTGGTTTTCCAAGCGTGCATTTTGACCTTCTGTAAAAGAACACCTCTGCTGAGTTGCCATCTACCTCATGAGCACTCATGGTGAAGCCACTTGAAGACATCTATCTAGAAGCACTTTTATATATTTTTTATATATTTTTAGTGTTGGGTATTGTCGCACTGAACTTTAAGTTTTTGCATTTTTATTTGATTTGTTGTAGCCGTATTAGTGCAATTGTGACAGAGAAAATTGAGAAAATTGAGAAAATTGAGTACTGTCCGGACAGTACTCAATTTTCTCTGCATTTTTATTAATATTAATATCCTCATTTTCTTCACACACTATGTGTAAAATATTCACACATCAAATACACGTGTCTGATCATTATCCCACATTGTGAGCGTCAACACCTTTACCTATTGTTTTCAATTTAGAAGTGATTTCATTGCCTTTTAAAGGACGCACACAGCTTTTTCATCTATATTCAGGGCACCATCACCAGTTACCATGTTAATATTTGAGTTTTGGAGAAAGAACATTAGGACAAGCTGCTTTTTTCTTGTAGGGTGTGTTTTTTTTCTGTAGCATGAAGTGAACAGGGGCATTTCTTATTGCAAGGGACTTAAGGTACATTGTGCTATTACATTCCTCCCAGGGAATGTTTTTTTTTTTTGATTACTGATGAAATGCAATAACAACTAAAAGATTATCACATCTGATAACAGTTTAATAAAATACACTGATCTGCAATAAAATAGGTAACCCTTACACTGCTAGCATAGCTCGCATTCTCAGAAGTATTGGGACTAGTATTCCACCACCACCCACACTTATAGTACCAGAAGTGTTCCATGGAAAGGATTAGCCTCACTCAGCATTTACAGCTGGTGACTTTGCCCCTAGTATTAAGGGGTTGTATTCAAGACTTGCTTGACATTGCATTTTGTCAACCTTTGGTCTGTCTATATCTATCAATAAAGTATATTATACCTGGATAGGGTGATGGCTGAAAGTCTCCTGTATGTAATTAGGTCAATTATAATGTTATCAGACCCAAGAAGATCATGCAATGTGCATTAACTTTTGACTTTTGACTGCGTGATCATTCATTTAATATGCCTGTTTACCATCATTTGCGATTATTACAGTTATGCCCCGTACACACGGTCGGACTTTGTTCGGACATTCCGACAACAAAATCCTAGGATTTTTTCCGATGGATGTTGGCTCAAACTTGTCTTGCATACACACGGTCACACAAAGTTGTCGGAAAATCCGATCGTTCTGAACGCGGTGACGTAAAACACATACGTCGGGACTATAAACGAGGCAGTGGCCAATAGCTTTCATCTCTTTATTTATTCTGAGGATGCGTGGCACTTTGTCCGTCAGATTTGTGTACACACGATCGGAATTTCCGACAACGGATTTTGTTGTCGGAAAATTTTATATCCTGCTCTCAAACTTTGTGTGTCGGAAAATCCGATGAAAAATGTGTGATGGAGCCTACACACGGTCGGAATTTCCGACAACAAGGTCCTATCACGCATATTCCATCGGAAAATCCAACCGTGTGTACGGGGCATTAGAATGTGGGCAATATGCACCAGATCATTTTCTGCAACTCAAAACTGCAAAAAGTTGCACAGAGCAATGACAATATTCACTGTACTATGACTGTGAATGCGTGCATGATCGTGACTTAAAATAGCTCATATGCTTTACAAAATAAAAAGCAATGTGTTCAGAACACACAACTGCAGCACATTAATATTCATGAAATGTGTAGTGCAATGATTAGGTATACAGATAATACAAGCAGTGTGCAAACAATGAGAAAAAACCTTGAATAGTACACAGGTAATAGGAGTGATGCTTCAGGGGTAATATTGACTGCGGCTGACCAATCAATATAATTTCATCTTAATTATAAGATCACTACAATCTTTTAGCTTTATACCACAATTGGCAGAATTCTTTATATACATCCAGCTTCATAAAACAAATTATTAGAGTATCTTTAACCACTTCAGCCCCGGAAGGATTTACCCCCTTCCTGACCATAGCATTTTTTGTGAATTCGGCACTGCGTCGCTTTAACTGACAATTTCGCAGTCGTGCGACATTGTACCCAAACAAAATTGACATCCTTTTTTCCCCCCACAAATAGAGTTTTCTTTTGGTGGTATTTGATCACCTCTGCAGTTTTTATTTTTTGCTCTATAAACAAAATTTTGAATTTTGAAAAAAAAAGCAATATTTTTTTACTTTTTGCTATAATAAATATCCCCCCAAAAATATATACAAAAACACATATTTTCCTCAGTTTAGGCCGATATGTATTCTACATATTTTTGGTAAAATAAAAAAATCGGAATAAGCGTATATTGATTGGTTTGCGCAAAAGTTATAATGTCAACAAAATAGGGGATAGATTTATGGCATTTTTATTATTAATTTTCTTTTACTAGTAATGGCGATGATCTGCGATTTTTATCAGGACTGCGACATTATGGCGGACGCATCGGACACTTTTGACACTATTTTGGGACCATTGTCATTTATACAGCGATCAGTGCAAAATAGCCACTGATTACTGAATAAATGACACTGGCAGGGAAGGCGTTAAACACTAGGGGGTGGTCAAGGGGTTAAGTGTGTCTGACTGATTCTAACTGTGGGGGGGATGGGCTACCACTGACATGACAGCGATCACTGCTCCCGATGATAGAGAGCAGTAGATCCCTGTCATGTCACTAGACAGAATAGGGAAAAGCCTTGTTTACATAGGCATCTCCCCGTTCTGCCTCTCCATCTCACGATCGCGGGACGCTGGCAAACATAGAGTTTGCGGGACCCGCGTGCACGCTCCTGCGGCAAATTCAAAGGGGCGCACAGGTACGCCCATGTGCCTGTACGAGCCATTCTGCTGACGTATATGTGTGTGCGGCGGTCGGCAAGCGGTTAACTGACCAATTAGAAATCAGATTAGTCTAAAGCCTAGTACACACGAAGAGATTATCGGACAAATTGTTTTGTTTTTTTTTAGATGCTAATCTGCATATCAAAAACGAATAGGTTACTAAAGTACGAAAATTCTCGTATGACAGAATAAAAATTTGGAAGTGATGTAATGTGTTGTAGTGTATTTGTATTGTATTTTCGGACAAAAACTGAACTGGTTAAACGAAAATCGTACAATCTGGTATTGTAAGAGAACATTTTTTTGTGTTTGTCCCATGTGAAAATGTTGGACAACAGCTATGTACTAACAATCAGATTTTTGTACAATCGCTTTGAAAGCGGTATTTTTTGTACAATATTCTAATAGTGTGTATGGGGCTTAATGTGCAGTTTCCATGTGCACAGTCATACGGCTGCGGGACTATGAGTTATGCAGTATACACAATATCATATGCTGACAAATCTCACCTCTAATAACCCTTTACTAATGAATCACAATACTAGAGCTGGCAATATACTGAGCAGTGTGCACTTGTTCAAGAACAGTCCCTGAGGCTTTCAAATTGTAAAATCAGTATGCATACATAACCAGGCACAACTACAGCGTGCTGCATGGGGATAGATACTAACATCACAAAATACAAAGGCAAGACCTAACCAAAGCGTTCTGTCACCCACAACTCTGCCTACGTCTACCATCGTCAGTGGTCCCTATAAATAGAACTTCACACGTCACCCTCTCATCTATTATTCAGAGAAAAAAACAGGAGAATAGGGCTATAAGAATGTTGCAATCTATTGGGCACATGGTATAAGGGGATAAGGACAAGTGGAGGATTGGGGGAAGGGAGTCGGAGAATGTAAAACAGGAGTGCAATATGCCTTGTGATGTTTTTCATGAGAGCAAACATCAAGTAACTAATGTGCTATGTGAAAAGAGTCCAACAATGCCTTCCCTACTTTTACATTTAGCTTTAAGGGACAATTTATACCTCTGCACTTAAAACACATTTGTATTTATAATGTTTTCTAAGCTCAGTTTATAATGCATTGCTGTGTTTTTACATGTTTTTTTGTGCCTTTTACTATGTCTGTTTTTACATATCCCAACATTCATTTACATAGTTACATTGTTAGTCAGGTTGAAAAAAGACACAAGTCCATCTACTTCAACCAAAAAAATAAAATAAAAATACAATCCCATATACACAATCCTTCACCCACAGTTGATCCAGAGGAAGGGGGAAAACCCCAGCAAAGCATGATCCAATTGCTATAGCAGGGGATAGAATTCCTTCCTGATCCCCCGATAGGCAATCGGATTTTCCCTGGATCAACGTTACCTATAAATGTTAGTACCCAGTTATATTATGTACATTTAGGAAAGTATCCAGGCTTTTTTTAAAGCAATCTACTGAGCTGGCCAGAACCACCTCTGGAGGGAGTCTATTCCACATTTTCACAGCTCTTACTGTGAAGAAACCTTTCCGTATTTGGAGATGAAATCTTTTTTTTCTCTAGACGTAAAGAGTACCCCCTTGTCCTCTGTGATGACCGTAAAGTGAATAACTCAACACCAAGGGGGTTATTTAGGAAAGCAAATCCACTTTGCACTGCAAGTGCACTTGAAAGTGCACTGAAAGAAGTGCAGTCGCTGTAAATCTAAGGGGTAGATCTGAAATGAGGGGAAGCTCTGCTGATTTTATCATCCAATCATGTGCAAGCTAAAATGCTGTTTTTTATTTTCCCTGCATGTCCCCCTCAGATCTACAGCGACTTTAACTCCAAGTGCACTTTCAGTGCAAAGTGGATTTTCCTTTAGTAAATAACTACCCCAAGTTCACTATATGGACCACTTATGTATTTGTACATGTTGATCATATCTCCCCTTAATCTCCTCTTCTATGAAAGTTATGGTTCCTGAAACCTAGCTGGAAGCAGTAGCCACACCAAGCAGAAACTACAGCAGTAACATTTTAACAAATATATTTTTTTTCATATATATATGAAATGTTGTAAATCCATATTCAGTGTTCTCCATATGAGCCATCTGGCGGAGCTCTATACTCCTATTTACATGTTAGCTATGTATCTTTCTCAGCTTTGCACAAAGAAGCCCATTGTTTATTTTTCCACAATTGTGCTGATTTACGAAAGAATCAGAAAGCCTTTTATTTTGTAAAGGGAATAAGGTGAAGGTAATTAAAAATTTACTTTGCAAATCATACCTAGTAGTAATGTGCAAAGGAAAAAAAAAAGGATTTTTGCCTACATGTGATTGTATAATTGAAGTTTTAGTAAATCTTCAGGGGGGGGGGGGGAGATTTACTAAAACTGGTGCACACAGAATCTGGTGCAGCTGTGCATAGTAACCAATCAGGTTCTAACATCAACTTGTTCAATTAAAGCAGAGCTCCACTCAAAAGGGGAAGCTTCGCTTGTTCGCTCCCTCCCTCCACTGACATATTTGGCACTTTTGGGAGGGAGGGGGTACCTGGTTTTGATCCACTACCACTCCTGGGTAAGGTCGCCGATCTATGACATTTCTGGCCCCTCCTTCTCCCCCCCCCCCCCACCGCTGCCTTCTGGCACACACACAGGTCCCAGAAGACGGCGAGACCATTCAGAAAGCGCATTGCGACTCGCGCATGTGCAATAGAAAATCGGCTGTCACGCCGAAGGCTTCACTACCGGTTTCCTATACTTACATTGCCAGCGCCTGCACCCAAAGCTGACTGAAAAATCGACTCAGGGTGCTGACATTGCGGGATCAGGTAAGTGTCCTTATATTTATATTTGTAGCTGCTGACCTTAATTTTAAATTTTTTTTTACAGACTGGAGCTCCTCTTTAAGCTTTGACCATAAGGCCCCTTGCACAGGGGGTGGACTGCGGCTGCAGTCTGCTTGCTCAGCAGAGGAACTGTTCGCTGATCCCTGTTGAGTGGTTGGATGACAGGTCCGTGTCCGCTCTGCTTATGCAGAGCGGACATGGACACAGCCCACTCTCCTCCATTTATACTGGACTGCCATCCGATCTGATCCGCTGGACAGAAGGGGACCGGATCTCCATCTGTCTCATTTTGGTAGATCGGATTGGATATAGGCAGGTGTAAATGGACACAAGTCCATTAACAACTGCTGCTCCATGGAGGAGAATGGAGGTTCTGATCGGGTCCAACTGAAAAACGGACAGGTGGAGCCCAATCGAACATCTGCGTGAAAGAGGCCTAAAACCTAGAAGTTTATTGGTTACTATGCACAGCTGCACCAGATTCTGTATGCACTAGTTTTAGTAAATCTACCCCATAGATGTGACCATCATCACCCAAGACTGAGGTATTTTAAAGGAAGCCTGTGCTAAGAGAGATATACAGCATAATCTGCCACTGCCATATTCCTTATAAAAAATACTACTTGTCTGGTTAATCCGATTTAAAACCACTAGCCCTAAAAAAAGCATGCAGATCAGTAACAATCTGAAGTCAGAGAGAGACAGAAAAATTTGCATTTTCAGATCGCATTTCTCCCTGTCCAGGTTTTCCTTAGGAATTTTCTGATTTATGTATATATGCATACTTATTCACACCTTGTTTTACTGCGTGTGAGTTCAGTAAAATCAATCATATCATCTAATGAACTCTGTACACCACATCACTACTCCAGTACACTACGTGCTGTTCACGTGGCAGGCCGGCTTGTTCCCTGCTCAGCCATTCATAAAAGCAGAGTCAGCAATACAGTGAAAAAGTTTTGGTCCTGCGACTTCCTTCCCCTGTCTTTCCACCTTCTGTATCCACTGATAAGGAGCACAAGAGGGTATGGTAGGGTGGGTGCTTGTCATAGAGAATCCCTAGAAATAGGCGTCTTCGTCTTTCTAATAACACTTTTGGCCCATCGCACAAAAACCGTCTTGATGAAGAGGTTTAATTCTCAAAGAGGGTTATTTACGAAAGGCAAATCCACTTTGCACTACAAGTGCAAACTACAAGTGCAAAGTGCACTTGAAATTGCACTGAAAGTGCACTTGGAAGTGCAGTTGCTGTAAATCTGAGGGGGACATGCAAGGGAAAAAAAACTGCATTTTAGCTTGCACATGATTGGATAATAAAATCAGCAGAGCTTCCCCTCATTTCAGATCTACCCCTCAGATTTACAGGGACTGCACTTCCAAGTGCACTTTTCACTTGTAGTTTGCACTTGTAGTGCAAAGTGGATTTGCCTTTCGTAAATAACTCCCATAGTGTTAAAACCGAAGCCCATTATGACCAATCAGATTTCAATGTGCCATCATCAAACCACTACAAGTTGGAATCTGATCAGTGGCTATGGATTACTCTAAATTGAATAGGGCCAAAAGTTGATTTTGTCATGCATACATTTGGAGCCTTTTTTAAAGAATAGATTTGAAAGCTAGTATGATGCAGTAGACAACAAGGACATTTTCCATCAGCATATCTTAAACATGTGGCAAGAACACGTTATGCAGATATGCAGCAGCTTACACTGGAGACCAGTGATGGCAATTAGGAATTAAGGCAAAGGACTAAACACACGACTTTCCCACCGGGAAACTGCTAACAAGAAGAGCTGTCTGCTGCCTTTATCATTAATATGTGGAAGAACACAAGACTTCCACCTTTGTAAGCTAGAGGAAGGGCCCATAAAAATGGGTTTTGTTTTTCTGCGTTTGATGTGCATTTGAAGTGCCTATTAATCGCATGTCTGCATATTTCCATTAACCTTTTAATTTTGTAGTGCGGATGACCATGCTGTGACTATATTTGACCTGCTTTGTGATTCTTTGGACACAGCAGGTCCTTGGCTTTGCAGGCAAAGCAGGTCAAACACAGCCCCTTCTGAATTTGAATGCACAAGGCAGAATTCTAAAACAAATCCCACCAACAGGAGCTCTGAGTAAGCTCTGAAAACCAGTGTCTTTACACCTGAAAGTTTCACAGAGATGTTTGTCATGGTATGTCCACATGGATTTTTTAGGAGCTGTAATGAAATGGATCATTGATTCTAAGAACAATGTCCTCATTCTGCCCCGCATGCCCGTGACAATGTCTGACACTGCTAATGATAGCGGAAAGCAGATTAGAAATAACAAGAGAAGCACAAGTCTACATGCGTTGTACACAAACATATGCTAACAAACTGCAGACTATTTTTTTTCCTGTATACTATATACTGTGTATGTCTAATGCCCTGTACACACGGTCGGACATTGATCGGACATTCCGACAACAAAACCCATGGATTTTTTCCGACGGATGTTGGCTCAAACTTGTCTTGCATACACACGGTCACACAAAGTTGTCAGAAAATCCGATTATTCTGAACGCGGTGACGTAAAACATGTACATCGGGACTATAAACGGGGCAGTAGCCAATAGATTTCATCTCTTAATTTATTCTGAGCATGCGTGGCACTTTGTGCGTCGGATTTGTGTACACACGATCGGAATTTAACCGATCGGATTTTGTTGTCGGAAAATTTTATAGCCTGCTCTCAAACTGTGTCGGAAATTCCGACGGAAAAAGTCCGATGGAGCCCACACACGATTGGAATTTCTGACAACACAATCCTATCGCACTTTTTCTGTCGGAAAATCCGACCGTGTGTACAGGGCATGAGTGTGACACAGTGTGTTAGTCAGGTCTATGCCATTTCTGTGCGACAAACAATGCACCTTGTGTTTAGATCTCCATTGTACAGCAGACTAGGGTCCATCCTGTAGCTGACTGTAGTAATTTGAATCTTGAAGCCCTCTCCTTTTCGAGTACACTACAAAGAAAAGTGCTCTGACCCAGTTGGGATAGGAGATACAGTTTACAGTTTGATATCTGCTGCACCCACAGTCTCACTCATTTAATTCACATAGATGAGTTCATTACTTTATCACTGGATCATTTTCTCCTAAAATGTTCAGTTTATATTTTCACTATAAACATTATTTTATTAGTTTGGTTATAAAAAAAGTGGTAGAACTACTGATACAGATCATATTAACATGGTTGTAAGCCTCAGTCATGAAATATGAACAAAGCATATCCCTCTATAGTGTGTATTTGTCTCAATCAAGAGTACTAATGCCCCGTACACACGGTCGGATTTTCCGATGGAAAATGTTCGATGGGAGCTTGTTGACAGAAATTCCGACCGTGTGTAGGCTCCATTAGACATTTTCCATCGGAAATTCTGGATCTCAAATTTTCTGACGACAAAATCCGTTGTTGTAAATTCCGATCGTGTGTACACAATTCTGACGCACAAAGTTCCACGCATGCTCAGAATCAAGCAGAAGAGCTGCACTGGCTATTGAACTTCATTTTTCTCAGCTCGTCATATGTGTTGTACATCACCGCGTTCTTGACGTTCGGAATTTCCGACAAGATTTGTGTGACCGTGTGTATGCAAGACAAGTTTGAGCCAACATCCGTCTGAAAAAATCCATGGATTTTGTTGTTGGAATGTCCGATCGTGTGTATGGGGTATAAGTGTAATTTCTGTCTGCTGTCTTGTTCATCTGCTATCTGCATGAGTCATGACCAGTTTTCCTGACACCAAGAGAAAAATGGTGACAGGGGAGGGAGCTCCAGCTGGTTGACAGCCTCAGCTCTGTTCCTGTGAGCTGTGTGAAGGGGGTGTGTCTCTTCCCTCCAATCAGCTCTCAGAGCTCTCCTCACTGATGTAACTTCAGCTCTCCGCCCCCTGCTTTTCAGAGCTGAGGGATTCTGTGTAAATTCTGCACTCTGAATGGATGTTGGGGAAAGACGGCAGTAGATAAAACAGGCACAACTTTTGTAGGAGGGTTTGTTTAATCTCTGTGTAATACCAGAGGCCAGTCACTTCACTGGGTATATGTAAAGGTTTACAACCACTTTAAGGATCCCCCTGCACACATGGGTTAAATTAAACTTGTCACAAAGCTTGGCAATTCATACTGGGAACGTGAAGCTAAAAGAGGGGTTACCTTCAGGGCTTTTCAAAATGAATAATAGATTAGGAAATGTAGATAAAATGATATACAAATCTTGGCTAAAAGTCATACTTGGTCATCTCGTTTTGCCTTCTGAGCCACTCGATTAGTCAGTAAAGCCTGGTACACACTAACAGTCAGCAATAAGTCACCATGTGAGGTTAGTCCAGCGATCTCCCCCGCATAGCTGTTATGTTCTGACAGGGGGCCCCCCCCCCCCCCCCACCAGGACACTCTAAGCAGCCATTGGCTGAGAGCGCTGATCAGGAGTCGTTTAGCTGCTGGTTTTCCAGCATGCATGTCCGACAGAAGCCGACCGAACTTCGGTCGGATAGCCGGTTTCTGTCAGATAGACCAGCATACACACGGGTTAAATTTCGGCCGTTAATTTTTTTAACCGGCCGTTGTCTCCCAATATTCGGCCCATGTGTATGGGGGGCTTAAGACTGTTCATCATATTAAAGGATTCAAGGGCAATGTAAAACTTATAAAAGTCACACTTGCTAGCATTTTCTCACTGCTTGTGAGAATAGAACCGGATGAGCACAGTGGCTTAGTGATTGGCACTTCTGCCTTGCAGCAGGGGGGTTCCTGGTTTGAATTCTGATCAGGATACTATATGCATGTTCTCATGCATATGCATGAGTTTGCATGTTCTCCCTGTGTTTATGTGGGTCCACTCTGGTTTCCACCAACGTCCAAAGGCATACTGGTAGAATATTTGGCTCCTATATAAACTGGCCCTAATATATGTGAGCATGAATGCATGTGAGATAGTGATCTTAGATTGTAAGCACCAGGAGGGCAGGGGCTGAAGTGAATGTACAGTAAGTAAATTGTGGGCGCTATATAAATCCCTGTAATGAATTAAACACTACCTGCCTGCCTGGAGTTTGTATTTTCTCCCTGTGCCTGCGTGGGTTTCCTCCGGGTACTTCAGTTTCTGCCTACACTCTAAAGACATGCTGGTAGGTTAACTACTTCAACACCAGGCACTTACACCCCCTTTCTGCCCAAGCCAATTTTCAGCTTTCAGCGCTGTCGCTGTTTAAATTACAATTGCGCGGTCATGCTACACTGTACCCAAACAGAATTTTCATCATTTTGTTCCCACAAATAGAGATTTCTTATGGTGGTATTTGATCACCTCTGCGTTTTTTATTTGTTGCTAAACAAATAAAAAAATACCAAAAATTTTGAAAAAAAAAAAAGAGTTTTTCTTTTGTTTCTGTTATAAAATTTTGTAAATAAGTAAGTTTTCTCCTTCACTGATGGGCACTGATAAGGCGGCACCGATGAGGCAGCACCGATGAGGTGGCACTGATGGGCACTGGTAGGTGGCACTGATATGCAGCATTGATGGGCATTGATAGGCGGCACTGATGGGCACTCATGGGTGGCACTGGTGGGCACTTATGGGCACTAATAGGCAACATTGATGGGCACTGAAAGGCTGCACTGATGGGTACTTATGGGTAGCACTGATGGGAGGCACTGCTGGGCACTGATAGATGGCATTGTTAGGCATCACTGATGGCACTGGCAGGCATTGGGGATGGGCACTGATAGGCAGCTGCCTGGGCACTGATTAGCATTTCCCTAGTGGTCTAGGGTGGCATACCTGGTGGTCCAGTGTGGTGGCCATCCCTGGTGATCTAGCGGCATTATGGTGGTCCTGGGCGGGCATCTGAGTGGGGGCTGCGCTGATAAACAATCAGCACAGACCCCCCCCCCCCCCCGTCAGGAGAGCAGACGATCGCCTCTCCTCTAGCGAGTGAGGAAAAGCCAATCAACGGCTCTTCCTGTTTACATCGTGATTAGCCGTTTTGGACACAGCTGATCACATGGTAAAGAGTCTCCATCAGAGGCTCTTTACCGAGATCAGTGTAGCAGTGTGTCAGACTGACATACCGCACCACCGATCGCCACAATGCGTGCCCCCACAGGCACGCGAGAGTGGTCGTTCTGGAGGGCCGTCATATGACGTCCGTAAATAAATAAATACAGAGCTTTCATTGTCCATGTGAAAGGCAGGATTCCATGGAAATGGGGGCAATGTTAATAGGACCTAAATGTAACCACTTCTTAAAGTGAATTTGTGCTTTGCCCATGTAGGGCAACATAACAGCTTTACTTTCATGGCAGCTTTACCTACAGCCTGTGCTCTTCCTCTTTAATTTGGAGAATACACAGGGCTGAAAACTCTTTGGATACCTCATTGTAAAAGCACTGGGTGCCTAAACAGCTAATCACCGCATTGTCACGAAAGGTAGGGGAGTGAGTCACATGCTCCCCATAAAGTGAGATACTTTATGTATTTTATGTAAGTATAAGCTTTTGTGGAGCCACAAATAAAGTGAACATGTTGCTTTGCCCTGCATGGGCAAAGAAAAGGTTGGTGTCATGCATTTATTTCAACGTACGTTTACATTAAATTGCACTAATATTTGACAAATTTAATTTGTTAGAGATGGAGGAAATTAGGACATGTTAGAAGTTTGAGTAGAATCTTCATAAACCTATTATTTCTTTTACAACACTGGACAACCATAGAGTAAGGGTCCATCCTCAAGATAAACCCAGTAAATTCATTACTGACAAAGCTGGTGGTGGTAGGAAACATGGCCCCATCTACTTATATTGAAAAACGTATGGTACAGTGCCTAAACAAAGGTATGTATATAAAATGTCTATTCACGTTCCTAACTTTCCCATTACAAAGTTAGATAATCAGGCAGCAACTTTTAAAAGCCTTTTAAATAAAGTCACTTGACCTATAAGAGTGTTCAGTGGCAGCTGAGATGAAAATAGGATATGACAACTCACCCACAATAATGCCACATGCGCTCACTAGCCCAATCTCCTTCTTTAGGGCCACTCCTCCTCCTCCTCCTCCGGAGCTTGATCCAGAGCCAGTATCCTGTCCTTGCTCCTCCGGGAGCTTCTCAGAACTGGTTCGCAATCGGGCACCTTCCGCCATCCTTTTTAGCCAAAGTGACTACCGAATACCAAAAGGCAAGAGATCTTTAACCACCAGACCTGAGTGTGAGAAAGAATAAAAATGATCACCATTTTAAAAAAAATAATTAGACAGCCTTTTTTCTTTTTTTTTTTTTTTTTTTTTACTGTTTTTTACCCCCAAGGAACCCTTGAAATAATTTTCAGGTCTAGGAGGACCTTTGCTAAAATGAATTCATCAAGGGGCAGTGGGAAAAATGCCCCTTACATTGGTTGTCTGTGAGAATAGTGCCCCCTTACCTTGATGGTCAGCAGGACAAGTGCCCCCCTTACATTGGTGGTCAATGGTAAGAATGCCACTTTTACAGATAGCTATAAAAGATCATTGGGGGTCATACTGCTGACTGCAAGTGGTTGTTGGCCCTACAACTTTGCAGGCACCAATAAATTGGGGGTCAATCAACCAGAACTCTAGGAACCCCTAGCAATCTCTGGAGGAGCCATGGAGCCCTGATTGAGAACAGTTTGTCAAAACAGCACTTGTTTTGAGCTTTTGACTAGTTATCAATACCAACATCAGGTCCCATGTGAGGAATAAAAAGGATGCAATACTTGATAAAAATTAAGTGGAATAAGTGAAAGCAGACAAAACAAACACACCAAATAAAAAGTGTGTGCAATGTGTATTTTGTTTCCCAATGTATAAAAAAAAAACACCTTTATAGGGAAATTAAAGTATATTTTTAGTAAGGCTGCTATCACACTGATTCGTTTTTCTTCTGCTTCTGCATTATAAAAGCGGAGGAAAAATGCAGGATAATGAAATCCTGTAGAACTCCGCACACTGATCAGTTGTGGGTCTGCTGCATTTTGTAAAATCCCAATCGGTCCACCCCTGTGAAAGGGGCCTTAGGGTACTTTCACACTGCTCTGCATCAAAACTGCATTAAAAAAATGCACCTCCCCATTGAAATGAATGAAAACGCATCAAAAATGCATCTAAAACACATCACGCGTTGCTTTTAATTTAACGCAATACACCAAAACGTGGAAAAAAAGCAGCAAAATTGCAGATTCATTTTTCTTGCAGTTTTGATGCAGAGCAGTGTGAAAGTACCCTAAGGTCCCTTTCACAGGGGTGGACCGACTTAAAGTTGCCCCCAGGACAGGCGACTTTGTCTGTGGCCAATCGCAGAATAATCAGCTCTGTGGAAGGGGGTTGCCTGGGTAAATGTGGGAAGTACCTGTGTAAATTATTTTCTTTTTCCTGTAAAGTTGCTTTAATATAGATGGAGATCTGACCTGGAGGCAACTTCCATTGAAATCTATGGGTACAAGTTGCCTAGAAGTCGCCTGGAAGTAGTACAGGAACCTTTTCTGAAGTCGGAGCAACTTCAGTAGTTTACATTAAGACGGCTCTCATTCACTTCAATGGAATTTCTTATGTCCAGCGACTTGGGGCAACTTGAGGTCTGATAAGTTGGATCCCAAGTCGTTGTGTGAACCGGCACTTAGTCCACCTTTTAACATTTGTGTTAACCTGAAAGTAACTTTTGATGTGATGTTAACATTGTATATACTTTTGCTTCACAGTTTCAGATGTGTATGGCGTGTAATATGTGTGGATTTTCCCTGTTGTTCATGTAGAGATACCATTTCAGACTGGACAGAGAAATAATGTTTTAAAACATGAACAAACTCTGATAAGGTTATCTAGAGTAAACAATTATATTCACATTTGCACATGTATCTAAAAAAGGATTTGAAGAGACTACAGATCCTTTTAAAGTATTTCTTTGCTAGTAACTTGTATCTATTTCATCTTCCAGCAGCTGGGACTTCCATTATGTTATTGTTTGCTTTATGTGCTCCATTGATAGGCTTCAGGCACTGTGCACTAACAATACACAATGCTATCAGCCAGTTAACACAAGTGATAATACTTTTGTTTTGTAAGAGTGACAAGCTGTTGGAGAAAAGTTAGACATTTTATTCGCCAGAAACATTATGTGCCAGCCTGGGTCAACCTTTAAAATGCCTTTCTCTGGATCAACTGTGGGTGAAGGATTGTGTATATGGGATTGTATTTTTTATTTTATTTTTGTTGTATATGGGATTGTATTTTTTATTTTATTTTTGTTGTATATGGGATTGTATTTTTTATTTTATTTTTGGTTGAACTAGATAGACTTGTGTCTTTTTTCAACCTGACTAACTATGTAACTATGTAAAGGAACCTTTGAAAAAGTTTTCAAATCTCTGGGAACCCCTGCTTAAATTATTAGCCCTACAACTCATAGTGCAATTTACAGTCAGTTAGGGCCCTTTCACACTGGGGCGGGGGCGGCGTCGGCGGTAAGGCGCCGCTATTGTAGGCGGTTTTACCCCCCCTGCTAGCGGCCGAGAAAGGGTTAAAACCACCGCAAAGCGCTTCTGCAGAGGCGCTTTGCCGGCGGTATAGCCGCGCCGTCCCATTGATTTCAATGGGCAGGAGCGGTGAAGGAGCGGTATACACTCCGCTCCTTCACCGCTCCGAAGATGCTGCTAGCAGGACTTTTTTTCCCGTCCTGCTAGCGCATCGCTCCAGTGTGAAAGCCCTCGGGGCTTTCACACTGGAATTAAAGCAGCGGCACTTTCAGGTCAGTTTGCAGACGCTATTATTAGCGCAATAGCGCCTGCAAACCGCCTCAGTGTGAAAGGACCCTTATAGCTACATTTGTAAATCTTTGAATAAAGAATGTACCTGTATTTGACACCCGAAGCAGATCCTTTCAATTTCCAGTAAAAAGGACAAGAAAAAAAAAAGGCTGTGAACATTGTGAGGTCCTCTCAGTAGAGAAGGTCCTTCTTTTATTTTGGTGGTCAGTAAAAAAGTACTCCCTATTATTATTATTATTATTATACGGGATTTATATAGTGCCAACAGTTTTCACAGCACTTTACAAAATGAGGGCAGACAGTACACTTACAATACAATTCAATACAGAAGGAATCAGAGGGCCCTGCTCGTTAGAGCTTACAATCTAGGAGTGAGGGAACCTATATTGATGGTTGGTGGAGAAGGGCCTTTTTTTTTTTTTATGGGCAGTGGGACAAGGGACCACATTGTTGGACATTTGTAGAAAAAATATGTCCTTCACATTGGTGATTACCTCCATGGTTAGTCAAGGAACACCTTAAGCCCCGTACACACGATCAGAATATCGCACAAAAAATATTGCTTTCGAATCGACCCCGGACCATTTGGCTGGCCAAAGACCAGAGCACTTTTTGCGATCCGGCACTGCATCGCTTTAACTGACAACTGCGCGGTCGTGTGACGTGGCTCCCAAACACAACTGATGTCCTTTTTTTCCACACAAATAGAGCTTTATTTTGGAGGTATTTGATCACCTCTGCGGTCTTTATTTTTTGCGCTATAAACAAAAAAGAGCGTCCATTTTGAAAAAAAAGCATTATTTTTTACTTTTTGCTATAATAAATATCCCCCAAAAATATATAAAAAAAAAAACATTTTTTTTCCTCAGTTTAGGCCGATATGTATTCTTCTACATATTTTTGGAAAAAAAATTTCAATAAACATATATTCATTGGTTTGCGCAAAAGTTATAGCATCTAAAAAATAGGGGATAGATTTATGCCTTTTGTATTATTATTATTTTTTTTACTAGTAATGGCGGCGATCTGCAATTTTTATCGGGACTGCTACATTATGGCGGACACGTTGGACAATTTTGACACATTTTTGGGACCATTGGCATTTTTACAGCGATCAATGCTATAAAATTGCATTGATTACTGTAAAAATGTCACTGGCAGTGAAGGGATCAACCACGAAGGGGCAGTGAAGGGGTTAAGTGTGTCCTAGTTTGTGTTCTAACTGAAGGGGGGAGGGGACTGGGCAGGGGAGATGACAGATCGTTGTTCAAACTCTGTATGAACAGACGATCTGCCTGTTCTCCCCTCAGGGAACCGGAAACTGTGTGCCCCGTGCGATCGCGGGAGCCCGGCGGTGATCGCGACTGCCTCCTCCGTGGACGAGCAGGGGGCGCGGCACACGTGCCCCCCCTAGTGACCGTCTATGTTACCGACCTTACATGACGGCGATTCGCGCAGCCGAGCCATGTTGCTGCAGTACAACTGAGGCGGCTGGTCGGCATGCGGTTAACCTGTACAGTTTTCGCCCGAAAATACAATACAAAAACATTACATCACTTCCGAATTTTCATTCTGTCATAAGAGAATTTTCATACCTTAGTAACCTATTTGTTTTCGATATGAGACAAGCATCCAAAAAAAAAAAAGGATAATCATTAGTCCGATAATTCTATCGTGTGTATTAGGCTTTAGCAGCTCCTGGTTGAGAAAGGCTGACATGGACATAAAATATCTGGGACTATGCCAGACAATAATTGAATGCTGGACCACAAAAAGATAAGTGCTCCAGATAGGGGATGCCGCAGCCTGTTATACACTAAACTGTGTATATGTGAGTGAGAGAAACAGTATCAATTCCTGAAAGGGCACCTTTAGAGACCATTTACTAAAACTGTCTACTAAAAGAGGATCTATATATAAATATATATATATATATAAATATAAATAAATAAGAAGGCCAGTATGGTGGCCTGAATTTATGGGAGGAGTCTGGGGCGTATTTAAGCAGACCACTCACCTGTGGTCTTTGTTGGTTCCAGTACACTATACCCTCTCTCCCTTTTCCCTTATTCATGGCACTCCTCAGCACATTTCTCTCCACAATTATTATTTTTATTATTATTTCAGATACTTATATAGCGCCATCAATTTACACAGCGCTTTACATATATAGATTACATTTACATCAGTCCCTACCCTCAAGGAGCTTATTTTACAATCTAAGGTCCCTAACTCACATTCATACATACTAGGGACAATTTAGAGAGGATCCAATTAACCTACCAGCATGTCTTTGGAGTGTGGGAGGAAACCGGAGTACCCGGAGGAAACCCACGCAGGCACAGGGAGAACATGCAAACTCCAGGCAGGTAGTGTTCTGGTTGGGATTCAAACCAGCCAAACTTTCTAGGCGAAAGTGCTACCCACTACACCACTGTGCCGCACAATCATCCATTACTTATCCTTTCTTGGCATATCGACTAGCAGACCAGGGCACACCTCAGGTCTAAGTTATGTTGTAAGTCTTGTTGTGTGTTTATGTGGTTCATATTTGTCTCAGTTGAAGGGCTTCAACTATATATATCCAAAAAAGGCATTGACGTGTTTTAATTACCAATCCTAGTGGATATCATTCACACAATAGACTCTTTATTATTATGTTTTTATTTTTAGCCTTACCCTTACCCCTATGCCTGCCAGCTCTAGATGCAAAAAGCAGGTATTTGGGACACAGCCTTAGTCAATATATATATTGACTAATATATATTTTATATATATATATATATATATATATATATATATATATATACACATACATATATATATAATATACAGACAGGCATACCCTACTTTTAAGTACACAATGGGGTTTATTTACTAAAGCTGGAAAATGCAAAATCAGGCTCACTTCTGTATAGAAACCAATGAGCTTCCAGGTTTTATTACCAAAGCTTAACCGAACAAGCTGAGATTAGAAGCTGATTGCTTTCTATACAGAAGTGAGCCTGATTTTGCACTTTCCAGCTTTAGTAAATAAACCCCATTGTGTACTTAAAAGTGGGGTATGCCTGTACACACACACACATATATATATACTTTTTAGCATATGCAGCCAAAAACCTAAATTTTTTTTAATTAAAAAATATTTATATTTCAGTATCTGGTCTAAGTATTTATATCTAGATTGTAAGCTCTAACGAGCAGGGCCCTCTGATCCCTTCTGTATTGATTTGTATTGTAACTGTACTGTCTGCCCTCCTGTTGTAAAGCTGTATAATAATTATAATAATAATATACCCTCTTTCTTTTGGCTCCTTTTATACCCTTTTCCCTTTGTGTGTGCCAACTCTAAACATAAAAAGCAGGTATTTGGGACAAAGCCTGAATTTAAAATGTATTAACAGTGTTTTTCTTTTAAACATATGCAGCCCAAGTCCAGCAGATCAGCAATCTTAGACCCCCATACACACTATTAGATTTTCTGCAGATTTTTGTCTTCAGATTTACCAAAACCATATAATATGAGGTCAAACCTTAAGAGTTTCAATTTGGATGCAATCAGGCAGGCCCTTGTACTACATGTTTTTAGTAAATCTGAAGACAAAAACCTGCTGGAAATCTAATAGTGTGTATGGGGCATTAAACACAAACCAGATTGCTGGAAACCCTCAATATAGCCCCCATTTCAGCATGTGATCTAAGACAGACATTAAACTGGGTAGCTGTGATCTAGCACTTATGTCTCTAAATAAGTGAGTCATGTTGGGATATATGGGTTGTTCATGCATTCAGCTGTAACATAAATGGCAGATTAGCTGAATCTGCTACAATAACAACAAGGAGTTTCCTTGTGTGACTTGTGAAGATGGGAGCTGTATCCATGGTACCCATAATGGACTGTCCCTTGTTTATTTCCCCAAAGTTGTAGAAGAAAAGATCGCTAATTGTCCTAGCATTGGGGATTGTATGAGTGTGGCTTGTCATCCTATGACAGCTCTATTACATGTTGTGACAGATTAGATGTGGATGAAATATGAATAACGCCATCATCAGTGTTGGCTCAGTACACAGCAATCCAAGTATTAAGACATATCCAGCTTTCCGATCACACCAAGAAAACCCACAAAAACAACCCCCAGCATAGCAGATCGCTCACCAGATTCTGGTCTCCGCCGGTTCCTTCAGTGTGTCCTGCGCATTGTCTTCCCGATCGGATCTTGAGAGCCGCTCTTTGATGTCAGGGATGTGTCATCGTAGGCGATCAAATATTCGGGACCGTGTGTGTGTGTGTTTATGTGCGGGGCCACTGGGATCGGTTACCATGTATGTGTGCCGTCATAGGCGAGGAGGACTGTGCCTCCTGTGCACACCTGCACCGTGTGTCCTCCTCTCCTCTCCCAGCTCTTTGCTAAGCTCGCTGCCTGGTAGCCCTTTTATACTCGGGAAGGCTCCTCCCCCTTCTCAGTCTACACCATCACCCACAGGTGCTGCCCACCAGATGTTCCTCTTCAGGGGTGCCATGTATTACCCACACTCACAGTGTTATGTAGAAGTGGATTGGCTGAGAAGGACCACTTAACATCCATTTTTCATAGTGACAGGTGTATGAGAAAACACAATCAGTTGATTGTCCAGTAGAGTATTTGTACTTTCCACAGAGTTTGAAAAAAAAATATAAATAAATAAATAAATAAATATATATATATATATATATATATATATATATATATATATATATATATATATACATATACAGTGGCAGAACTTTCAGGGTCGCAGGAGTCGCACTTGCAACTGCGGCCTGGCTTTCTGCCGCTGTGGGGGGGCCCGGCATCTCCCCCTGTACCTCTGGCTGTCAGTTTGGGATGCAGTGGTGGGAGGGGGGCGATCGGCAGCTCTATGGTGCCCGCGGGATCTCCCCTGGGGCTTGTAGTTCTCCTCCCTAGTGTATACAGTGGAGAGAGGAGGGGCCTCTGGCCCGAGAATGTATCACTCTTCAGTGTACAAGTGCGTCGTTCTGCTTGTACATCGTTACTGATACATGCTCAGGTCAGAGGCCCTTCCCCTCTCCACTGTATGCACTCGGGAGGAGAACTACAAGCCCCAGGGGAGATCCCGCGGTCCACGAGCACCATAGAGCTGCCGATCGCACCCTCCCACCTCCCCCCAGAGATGTGCTGGGGGTTGGGGGTGCACAGACAGCGGAGACCAGACAGGTACAGGAAAACCTCTGGAAGGGGGGCAGCTGTCTGGGGACCCTGATATAAGGGGGGCTTTCTGGGGACCCTGATGTAAGGGCTCTCTGAGGACCCTAATGTAGGGTGGTTCTTTGGGGACCCTGATGTAAGGGGGGGCCTCTGGGGACCCTGAGGTAAAGGGGGCTCTCTGGGGACCCTGATGTAAAAGGGTCTCTCTGGGGCCACTGATGTAAGGGGGGGAGCCTCTGGGGACCTTGATGTAAGGGGGGGCTCTCTGGGGACCCTGATGTAAGGAGGGCTCTCTGGGAACCCTGATATAAGTGGGGGCTCTTTGGGGACCCTGATGTAAAGGGAAGGCTCTCTCTGGACCCTGATGTAAAGAGGGGCTCTGGGAACCCTGGTGTAAGAGGGAGCTCTCTGGGGACCCTTATGTAATGAGGGGGCTCTGGGGACCCTGGTGTAACGGGGAGGCTCTTTGGGGACCCTGATGCAAGTAGGGAGGCTCTCTGGGGACCCTGTTGTAAGGGGGCTCTCTGGGGACCCTGATGTAAGGGGAAGCTCTCTGGGGACCCTGATGCAATGAGGGGGGCTCTGGGGACCCTGATGTAAGTGGGGGATCTCTGGGGACCCTGATGTAAGGGCAGGTCCACACTCAGATATGTAACGATTTTTTTTATATGTATAAATACATACACACACACACACATGTATATTATATACAAGTGTATGCCCGCTCAAGCGTATGACCTTCTTTACTTCACTGCTATGGGCTCTAGCCCGAGATCTTTTGTAGACCTAGCAATGCCCCTGGTGGGGGCCCTTCATGGTTTCTTGCACTGAAGATTCTAGTTACGCCTCTGTATATATATATTCTCACTGACCACTTTATTAGGTACACCTTGCTAGTACCAGCTTGGACCCCCTTTTGCCTTCAGAACTGCCTTAATTCTTCGTGGCATACAGTGGGGAAAATAATTATTTGATACCCTGCAAAATTTGTAAGTTTGCCTATTTACAAAGAATTTAAGGTTCTTTGGCTGTTACCATAGGTGTATTTTAAATGATAGAGACAGAATATCAACCAAAAATCCCCCCAAAAAAACTACGATACAAATGTTATAAATGGAGTTGCAATTCAGTGAGTAAAATAAGTATTTTGTCCTCAAGCAAAATGAAGGGTCCATAATTGTTATCATCGGTGTATTTTAAATGATAGAGACAAAGGGGTTGATTACTAAAGGCAAAAAGACTGTGCACTTTGCAAAGTGCAGTTGCACTCTGCAAGTGCACTTGCTCCAAAGCTTAGTAAATGAGCAGAAGCTCTGCTGACGTACATCATCCAATCATGTTCAAGCAAAAATTCAGTTTTTTTTTATTTTCCTTGCATGTGATTGGGTACTCTTTCAAAGTGAATCCTTACCTCATTTACTAAGCTCTGGAGCAACTGCACTTGCAGAGGGCAACTGCACTTTGCAAGGTGCATAGTCTATTTTCCTTTAGTAAATCAACCCCAAAGTATCAACCAAAAATCCAGAAAAAAAACATGATACAAATGTTATAAATGGGGTTCCAATTCGGTGAGTAAAATAAGTATTTGATTCGCAAGCAAAACATGACTTAGTGCTTGGTGGAGAAACCCTTGTTGGCAAGCACAGAGGTAAGACGTTTTTCTTGTAGTTAGTGACCAAGTTTGCACACATCTCAGGAGGGATTTTGATCCACTCTTCTTTACAGATCTTCTCTAAATCCTTAAGGTTTCTTGGTTGTCACTTTGCAACTCGAAGTTTCAGCTCCCTCTATAATTTTTCTATAGGATTAAGGTCTGGAGATGGCCCAGGCCACTCCAGGACCTTAATGAGCTTTTTCTTGAGTCACTTCTTTCTTGCTTTGGCAGTATGTTTTGGGTCATTGTCATGCTGGAAGACCCAATCCACAACCCATCTTCAGTGTTCTGGCTGAGGGAAGAAGGTTCCCATCCAAGATTTTACAATGCATGGCCCCGTCAATTGGCCCCTCAATGTGGCAAAGTTGGCCTGTACCCTTAGTTGGCCTGTACCCTTAGCAGAGACAGCCCCAAAGCATAATGTTTCCACCTCTGTGCTTGACTGTAGGGATGGTGTT
The DNA here is from genome assembly GCF_042186555.1 of Aquarana catesbeiana. NCBI lineage: Eukaryota > Metazoa > Chordata > Amphibia > Anura > Ranidae > Aquarana > Aquarana catesbeiana. Next base: position 351,871,404 of record NC_133324.1, on the reverse strand, counting down.
CTTAGGGTCATAGTCAGCATTTTTCTTCCTCCAAACACGGCGAGTCGAGTTAATGCCAAAGAGCTCAAACTGACCACAGCACTTTCTCCCAATCCTTCTCTAAATCATTTAGATGTTCACTGGTAGCTTTAGTACATGTGCCTTCTTGAGGAGGGGGACCTTGGCGGCTTATTGTGTTACCAATGTTTTTTTTGGTGACTGTAATTCCAACTGCCTTTCTGTCATTCACAAGCTCCTCTCGTGTACATCTGGGCTGTTCCCTCATTTTTCTCATGATCATCCTTACCCCATGAGGCGAAATCTTGCATAGAGGTCAAGACCGAGGGCAGTTGATGGTTATTTTGTATTTCTTCCATTGGGGAAAAATCTCTCCAATAGTTTTCTCCTTCTCGACAAACTTCTTGCAGGTCTACAGTCTTGTCCCTGATGTCGTTTGACAGCTTTTTGGTCTTTCCCATGATGGTGGGTTTGAATGGAGGAAAGAGATTCTGTGGACAGGTGTCTTTTATACACATAATGAGTTATTGTTAGGAGTACCTTCTTAAATTGACAGGACTATTCTGTGTACCACATGACCACATACTGTATCCAGTCTGTGGGAGCCAGAATTATTGTTGATTGGTAGGGGATCAAATACTTATTTTACTCACTGAACTACAACTCAATTTATAAAATTTGTATCATGTGGTTTTTTTTTTGGACTTTTGGTTGATATTCTGTCTCTATCATTTAACCTCCCTGGTGGTATGATTATTTCAGATTTTTGATGCTCAAAGCGGTACAATTGTTTTGCATAGAAATTTGGCGTTTTATATTGTAGGCCTGTAATTCTTAGGAAAGACACACTTAAATCTGTCCAAACAAGAGTCTAGTAGACATCCCGGGTATGATAAAGTTTGAAACACGAAATCATAAATTATAATATAATAAATAACTATAAATAATTATAACAAATAATATAATAATAAGAAAAATTATTCAATAATGTAATCAAATCAAAAACACTGAAATTTGCTCAGTTGCAGAATTGTCGCTGTCGTTACTTTTAGTGTTTGATGACGAATTTCCCCACAAATCACTATCGCTCAATTCTGCAAGTGTTTCTAATTTACTATCGCTGTTTTCTATCTGGTCTAAAACCACTTTTGATGTAAAGGGACGGTTTTGGTTGCTATGAACAAATTTAAGTTTCCAGGCAGAAAGAATAGTATATATAATATAAAACTGCATGCAGGACACTGGACAGACCACTAGGGACAAAAGGGAGGTGAAATAATGTGATACAGTAATGTAATGTACTGTATGTACAGTGTGTGTTTCACTTTTTGAATTTGGTGCCGTGCTCCATCCCTGTGTGTTGCGACACTCGCAGGGAACGGAGACACGGCCACCGCACACAGCAGGGAGACATCGCAGGATCCAGGGGACAAGGTAAGTAACTGTACCTGGATCCTGCGATGCGATCCCGAGTGTGGCTCGGGGTTACCGCTTTTGGTACTGAAAATCCACCCCAAGCCACAGTCAGGAATACCGTCTGGGCCCTTCATTTCTTTGTAAGTGGGCAAACTTACAAAATCTGCATGGGATTAAATAATTATTTTCCCCACTGTTCATATATTATATATAGGCTTATAAATTGACCTGAGGAGGTAATGCAAAAGCTGACCCCCCTCCCCCACCCACCACCCGCTGCTTTCACCACGTACCAAGATACTCCAAGTGGCTAATCAGTTATTTTAGATCTTTATATATTGAGAGGGTAATGTAAAAGATTTTGGAGAGACTGTCTACATTTTGTCATACCTCTCCAATTGTTTTTTTTTTTTCAAATATAAATTTTATTTATTTTTAGAAATGCCCAACATGGGCTTAGACAATACAATACAATAGAATACAATACATACACACAATGGGGGTAACTAGGATGGGAAAGGGAGGGACACAGTTGACTTATCATATGAAGGGAAGCAGAGGCAAGTTCATCCACATTTCAAAATTATTAGTGTACATCAGAGAATCTCCATCAGGAGAAGGTAAACAAAGAAAAGCCTCCGTCATCCTACCCCTCCATTAACCTCCAATCACCTCTCACCCCACCCAGGCGAAACCTCAATGCCTAAGGGGGAGGGGCAACAGAAGGACCATAGACAATACATAGGGGGACGGAGGGATAGGGAGGGGAGGAAAGGTGAAAGGAAGGGTATGGGGTAGTTGTAGGGAAGGAGGGGATGGAAGGAGCTCTGGTTGATTTAGGATGGCCTCGGATTCTGCGTTTAACTGGAGACTTGGACTTATCAGGTAGTTCTAAGGGTGATGCCCTCTGAAGACAGAATGAATTGATGCCACAGTGCCCATGTCTTTTTATACTTTTCCTGTTGGTGTCTCGCCGTGAGCACCAGGTCTTCCATTCTACTAATATCCTCCACCCTCCTAATCCAGCCCGCCACCGTTGGTGGAATTTGACTCTTCAATTGAAGTGGGATACAGGATTTAGTGGCATTAACCAAGTGGCGTACAATGGACTTTTTATATCTTTTAGTTGATATTGTATTCACATGTAAAAGGAAGAAGGCCGGGTCATTTGGGATGTCATATTTCGTGAACCTCTGAATGGTTGCCCTGACAGTGGACCAGAAATATGTTAACTTCGAGCAGGACCAAAATATGTGCAACAACGTACCCCTCTCCACCCGACATCTCCAGCAAAGTGCCGAGGTGTTCGGGTAGTAGGTATGCAGGGCTTGGGGGGTTAGATACCACCTAGTCAGGAGCTTATAATTAGTTTCCTGTATTTTTGTACAGATAGAGGATTTTAGTGCAAAAGTTACAATACGTTGAGTCTGGCCCGAAGTGAACGCACAGTTCAGATTCCTCTCCCACTTACTTAAGAAGGTTAGATGCGTATCATCCGTCGGGGTAATTAGAAGGTTATACATTACGGACAGCGTTCTCGCGAGTACACCCTCATTAGAGCAGTAGTCTTCAAATACGGTCAAAGGTTTGGCAAACCCTTGCGGGTTAGGTATAGACGCGAGAAAATGTCTCAACTGTACGGCTGTCCAGAATGATAGCTTAAAGGGACCCGTTTGGTTGTTTAGTGTCTCTAAGGAAGGCCAGGAATCATTTATTAGGAAGTGTGCTTGTGTGTGTTTTAAGCCAGTCAAGGCGTTCTTAACCTGGGGGTCTAAACCTGGAGGAAATTGCGGATTTCCTATAATGGGATAGCGCGGAGAATTAGACGTGGATAATGACTGCAAGAGACAAGTTTGTGACCCCACACGAAGCATCGTCGCTATCAGTGGGTGTCTTTTGTCATTTACCTGAAGGTGTTCCTAGCACCAAACAGCTCCCCGTAGGGGTACCTGCATTTGGGCTTGTTCGAGATGTGTCCATAATTTAAGGTCTTGATGAAGGCACCAATCTATAATTCTACCGAGGTGTACAGCTTGGTAGTACTTTTTCACATCTAGGATAGCCAGACCTCCAGAGACCTTGGGTATAGAGAGTAGGGTGCGAGATAGTCTCGGCTTCTTGTTTGCCCATATGAATTTGTTAAATTGGCTGTGTACCTTTCTGAAAAATGATGTGGGGATCGTGATTGGGAGTGCCTGTAGTAGATAGAGAAATTTGGGTAAGATGCACATCTTGATAAGATTGCATCTACCGAACCAGGAATGAAGGCCTTTACCCCAAGATGTCAGTAGATTTCGAGTTTTGGTTAGTAAGGGAGGGAAATTCAAATTAAAGGTATGGTTGAGATTCGCTGGGACCGAGGTACCTAAATATGTCAGAGCATTAGATGTCCATTTAAAATTGAAACTGGAGCGAAGTGTTTGCATTGTAGGTTGCGGTATCTCCACACCCATGGCCTCCGACTTGTTGTAATTAATTTTAAGATTGAATATATTACCGTATTCCTCAAATTCCCGAAGAAGTTTTGGGAGGGAAATTGCTGGGTTTGAAAGGGAAAACATCATGTCGTCTGCATATGTGGAGTCCTTGTACTGGGCACCCCCAACCGTTAGGCCCTGAATGTCTGGGTTATTTCTGATTTTGCACAAAAATGGTTCCAATGAGAGGGCAAAAAGAAGGGGGGACAACGGGCAACCCTGTCTTGTCCCATTTGTAATTTGGAAGGGGTCTGATAGAATTCCGTTCACTTTAACTTGTGCTGTGGGGGTATTGTATATTTGGGTTATCCATCCCATCATCTTTTCTCCCAATCCTATATGTCTGAGGACTGCAAACATATATTCCCAATTGACCCTATCAAATGCTTTTTCTGCGTCAGTGTTTATAAAGACTGAGGGCGTATGGGTCTGGTTGGCTACATATATCAGATTTAGTACTTTAATTGTACTGTCTCTAGCTTCCCTAGTGGGAATAAAGCCCACCTGATCTAAGTGAACTAGAAACTGTATATGGCGAGGTCGCTAGGATCTTAGTAAACAGCTTGAGGTCTGTGTTTAACAGGGAGATGGGTCTATAACTGTTGCAAACTAGGGGATCTTTGCCATCTTTTGGGATGACCGTAATATGTGCCCGCGTGGTGTCATTCGAAAAGGCTGCCTTGCGTCCTATTTAATTAAAGGTTACCATGTGAGGGCTGAGAGACGGGAATAGCGCTTTGTAATATGGAAGGGTGACACCATCTGGTCCAGGGGCTTTACCAGGTTTGGCCGAATTAAGTGCTCAGTTCTTCTGGCGTTATCGGAGTCTCTAATTCCGCTATACTTTCTGGTGTTAATGTAGGGATCTGGCTGGAGGACAAATATGCCTCGATCCGGGGCCGTGCACGTGGTAGGGTCGGTAAATTGTAGAGAGTTTCGTAATAGTCTTTAAAGGAGTTAGCTATTTGACGTGGTAGACTGACTTTCGTATCTGTTATCATTTTAATATGGGGAATATAAGTTTGCATCCTAAGGTCTTTGACTGCTCTGACAAGAATCCGTCCGCATTTGTCTCCTGATTCATAAGCAATGAGGCAACATCTTTGTAACGCTGCTTTTGTTTTATATCCAAGGAGGTCATTTATTTGACTGCGGATGGAGTTGAGTTCAGCCTCCACCAGGGGGTCGGGTGAGATTTTGTGTTGTGACGCAGTGGTGTGGAGTTTGTTGAGAAGTAACTCCAACTGTTTTCCATTCTCTCTTTTTATCCGTGCGCCGTGTTTTATGAATATACCCCTGATAACCGCCTTGTGAGCCTCCCACACCGATCCCGGAGCGCAGTCCGCTGTCGTGTTTGTGCGAAAATAACATTTCAGTTCTCTGTTCACGTCCTCTAGGACTTTCGGTCTTTGCAAGAGGCTTTCGTTTAGGCGCCAGAAGGGAGCCCTATTTGTGGGATTATTGGATAGTGCATAGGTCAATGTTATAGGAGCATGATCTGACCATGTCCTCTGGACTATAGTGGATTTCTTAACAGCATGTAGTTGGCCATGGGGAATAAGGAAATAGTCTATCCTTGTATGTACTTTATGGGGGGGGAGTAGAACGTATAGTCCCTTTCACCCAGATGTTGAAGGCGCCACACGTCGATCAGCTGATTTTCATGTAGGGTATTGGTGATACGTTTACGGGCCCTAATCGATATGGAGGACGATCCCGAGGAGGTGTCTACATTTGGGGCTAGAGGTGTGTTAAAGTCTCCCCCTAATATCAGTTGGCCTTCTCGAAAATTAGCTAGTTTAGAGAGAGTGTGTTGCATGAAAATATCTTGACAGTCATTCGGGGCATATATGGTCGACAGCGTCAGAAGCACATCTCCAATAAGACCCTTAATGAATGTATACCTGCCCGCCTTATCCACTAGAGAAGTGCGAGGGGTCCATTGTATTTTACTTGACAGGAGGATGGAGGTTCCTCTAGATTTAGTCTTGTTGGTAGAATGGCAGGTCAGAGAGAAGAATCTATTCTTGAGGACTGGTAGCCGGTTCTCTTTAAAATGAGTTTCCTGAATAAAGGCTATATCAGCCTGAGCGCGTCTTAAGTCATTCATCAAAATACGCAGTTTCTCCAGCGTATTAAGGCCGTTCGCATTTATTGAAAATATTTTCAGATCGTCCATCCTCAACCAGAGCAAGGGACGGGATAGGAGAGGAGAAAAGGGATGGGGGAGGGGAACTTAGCTGCGGGTGTGTTGTAAGAGGTCTCTACGATGTGACCTTATGAACGATTTCTTATATCTGAGAGAATGCAGCTAGTGTGGTATATTAGTATAGAAGGAGCAGGGGAAACAAACAGAAGGATTCAGTACAGGGGAAAGTTGGGGGGGTAACTACTACGGCAAGCAATATACTTGCGTTTGCACGTCTCCACCTATCCCAGCTAAGAGACGTGCTGGCCTATGTGGGGCAGTAACTGGAGAAGGCCAAGGAGAGGCGCTCCCGACCCATCCCGCCCAGCCCAAGCCTTGGGAGCTGCATAAGTACGGCCCCCCTCATCCTGTTCACATGATCCTCTCCATCCGCCCCCACCCCCATAAGAGGGACCCGGAGGGGAGGCAGAAGGGAGAAAGGGGAACCTCAATCCCACACCCAGGGTCTCTATTTGTGTTATCTGTGTACATAAAAATACCCTTACTCTGGATATCATAAACTAGTTAGGGGCAGTTGAGAAAGTACAGTGGGCTATATATAAGCTTCGTGGGCAGGCATATATGTAGTAAAACCCCGAGGAGTTCCAGCGAGCCAAAACAAAAATCAAAACAATACAATAAGAAATAAACAACTTAGCGTTTCCATCTAAGGATTACCAAGGGTTAATTAAATGGACTTCAGCTCTCCGCCTTGTGGCGGTAGTCGGGTTACTCCGTAGAGAGTTATGTGCTCAGCACATTTCAATATAGGTTGCCGTTCAGCCTAGTGCCGTTGGACAAATGAAAGAGCCGGTTTGCCATGGTAGAGCATAGGATACCATATGCAAAGGAGTGATTGATAGACTAATCATCCTATGTGTACATTTAAACTTATGCAACATATTTCCTGAGGCATTATAACATATACCTGTGTAATCAACTGTATGAAAAAAGGAAACAAAGAAAACATAAAACAAAATTGAACGGTAGAACCGCTAAACCATGTGCAGGGTATCCCGGAAGGTAAAGAAAGGGGGGGGGGACGCCCTATAGTCATCCCTATCCCTCTCCAATTCTTTTGAGTAGTCTGGAGCAGGGGTAGGCAACCTCTGAGAGGTGGAGACCTACCTGAACATCATGAAAAAGATCAAAGTTCCCTGGGGTTCAGCGCCTTTTTTTTAAAGAAATTAACTAGCAAGGCCTAACTAAATAGTAAGGGAAGCTTAGAAAAAATATAATAAAAAATGGCACTGTAAAAATATAAAGATAGCATACCATGCAAGTGGACAGTGTCAGTCAATAGAGCAGTGGACAGTGTCAGTAGGGTAGTGGATGGTGTGTGGACAGTGTTAGTAGGGCAGTGGATGGTGTCAGTTAAAGTGTCATTAAACCCAGATGATGAAAAACTTTTATTACATGATATATAACAGAGTGTGCATAAACAGAAAGCCACTAGAGCATTTGTTTTGAGTGAAATATACCTGATTGATTCTGCCTTCAGCTGCCCCCCGTCTTCTCTGTGTCCCCAATGCAGGCTGAGATTGTGTAGACCAGCTGGTGTCCTCTACTGAGCATGCTCCAATTTCAGTTCCCTTCTAAGCTTTTCATTTGCTCAATTTTGTTAACTGTGCAGCCCACAAGACTGTACAGTAGACTGAGTCACACATGTGGGCATCTATACATGTAAATGACACACCCCTCCCTCATCCTCCATGTCCTCCTATTGCTAAACACTATGGGGGCAGTATAAAGTATGCTGATTGATTACATGCACTAAGAAACTCACAAAAATACTTAATTTTAATATAAACCAGTATTTAATATATCTAATGTCATTTCTAATACCTGTAAAGTAAAAAAAAAGAGCTTTGGATGCAGATGTCGACTGAACAAAATGAAAGCTAGTGTCAGTCATCTCTGACTCCGCCTACACCATATTAATGCAAAAAAAACAAAAACATTGGATGCTCAATGAAGATTTATTGGGAGCTATAAAACAGTTATTTGATATTTATAAAATAATTTAAATTGTTCTACTTTTTTTTTTGGCATGTGACTGGCACAGGACCAATCATGGCTGGCCAGACACAGAATCACAATGTAGAGAGCATTTATCAGCAGAGTAATAGAAGCCCCTCCTAAGGATCTCTCCCTGCAGATGCCACAGAGCAGGGAAAGATCATGTGACCACACAACAGCGCTGCAGGAATAAGGGCCTAGAGGATTAAAAAAAAAAAAATTGCAGTGGTATGATTTATGATTTTATTGAATCGGTTATGACAATAAACATTTCTCTGTTTAGTATCACTTTAAGTAGGATGTTTCAGTAGGGCAGAGGTTGGGGTCAGTAGAGCAGTGGATGGTGTCAGTATCGCAGTGGACTTTGTTTTATTTTATTTTTGTATTATTTTTTACTATTTTATTTTTTTACCATGTTATTATTTTACTGTTTTTTTAGCAGCCCTGTTGGGGGGCTTTGGTGAAATATGAGGGGTCTAAACAGACTCCTGGTCTCTCCCTTTTGAAACCGAGAAAGAAGACCGAGGACACAGCTCTAATGCCGCGTACACACGACCGGACTTTCCGGCAGAAAAGATCAGACGGAATCATTCCATCGGATATTCCGATCGTGTGTGGGCTTCATCTGACTTTTTCTTTCTAAAATTCTGACGGACCTAGTAATAGAACCTGTTCCAAATCTTTCCGACGGAATCAGTTCCTATCAGGAAAACCGCTCGTCTGTATGCTATTCCGACGGACCAAAAACGACACAAGGGCAGCTATTGGCTACTGGCTATTGAACTTCCTTTTTCTAGTCCCGTCGTACGTCATTACGTTCTAAAGTATCGGACTTTGGTGTGATTGTGTGTAGGCAAGTCCGTTTCGGCGGAACTCCGTCGGAACTCCGTCGAAAAAAACGTCAGAGTTTATTCTTCCAGAAAGTCCGGTCGTGTGTACGCGGCATTAGTCGCTATCTCCGCAGCCTCAGCTGCTCAGAATGAATGAATAGGAATTGCTCTGTACAGTCTACACAGTTTACTATGGATCAGTTATGAATGAACACAGTGAGTGATCGGTACTGCTCACTTCAGAAAAGGAAGGAGCCAGTAAATTACGTATTTACCAGCCCCTTCCCCACTCTCCATCCTGAAGTATCCCCCTCAATAACTGGCGGGAGAGAAGAGGAGGGGAAATCGGCAGTGCTTCAAGGAGGGGGGGCGAAGGGCAGGGGAGCACACAGGGGGTTCGGCCAGCAGAAATAATAGTAACATGGACAGGAGGGGTGGCATATACAGGAACTGATCCCCTTTATTTTCCTTCTGTAACTGCTGAATGCCGGCAGGAGAGAAGGAGAAGCAGGCTTTCAGTGGAAAATGAAGGGGATCAGTTCCAGTATATGCTGCCCCCGCTGCCCCCCCAGTCCAGGTGTAAAACCACATGTGACAAGGAGGCTGCACAGGCGACCTGGAGCATGGGCGGTGACCCCTGAAGCTACGCCATTGTATATACAGTACATATAGAATAAAAGTAAAGGATGCGCAGTCCAACACTGTATCAAATGTTATTTTTACTTGTAATATCCAAGTGTTAAACTTACAAGTAACATCAAAGCTAAACAGCAATATAGGTAGATATCCATCAGGAGATAGATAGATAGATAGATAGATAGATAGATAGATAGATAGATAGATAGATAGATAGATAGATAGATAGATAGATAGATAGATAGATAGATAGATTGATTCGATGCAGTTGGCCAGCTTGAACCCGTATTGCAATACAGTATATGTGAACTAAGAATCCCTGTTTTTTTATGCAAGGATTTTTAGGCAAGAGTTTGCTATGAATATGTAAGGATTAATGGGTGGTTACACCTCTTCAGTATCTCATGTGTTGTATGTATGGAAGTAATTTAGGACCTGAACACAGACATATCTTTTTTATCCCAACCCAAAAGCAAACATTTTTTATACTGCAGCTTACCAATTCTTAGATGTGATGGCTGTATTTGTTTTTCTTTTTTTTTAGGCTTTTTTTTCCTTTTATTCTTATCTGCTGATCCAGCCAGTAAGTGTGTTGTTTATTTAAAAGAACCATTTAACAATGGTAGGGTGCTTACAATGGTCAGCTTTTATTTATTTATGTAAATCCTTTATCCCAAAAGGAAAAAAAAATCTGTAACTGCCTATAAAGTATTAACTGGAGCTTGGCTTTAATTTATTAGTGTATCTAAATCTGCTGGTCCTAACACTCCCCTCCCCCCAGACTAACAATGCTGCTGTCCAAAGATACCTCATGTGCTCCTTCATCTAAAGCGGAAAATCCAATCGTGTGTACGAGAGGCTGTTGGTGGAAAATCGGACCGCTTAATTGTTGTCGGATTTTCTGGGGACAAATGTTGGATGGCAGGCTTTAAAATTTTCCGCGGACAAATGTGTGTTGTCAGATTTTCCGAGCGTGTGTACACATGTCTGTCAGACAAAAATCCAAAGTACAAACACGCATGCTCGACAAGGACGAGCCAGAAGCGGTCGGTCTCGTAAACTAGCGCTCGTAATGGAGAATTAACATTTGTGACGCGGCAAATTATGAAATCTCCAAATGCAGCGCATATTCTCTTCTTCTTTAATGGGATAATAATGAAGCTGCTTTGCTGGTGATACTGATGGAGTTCTGCCAAACGTATTTTAAAAGGCTTTTATTTTCTAGTGATATCAAGAATAATATTATTATGCTTGTTTTTTTTTTTGTTTTTTTTGGTCGAGTTATCACAACACCATTACCCCGTAGTTTTTAACCACTTGCCTACTGGGCACTTAAGCCCCCCTCCTGCCCAGACCAATTTTCAGCTTTCAGTGCTCTCACAGTTTGAATGACATTTACTCAGTCATGTAATACTGTACCCAAATGAATTTTTTGTCATTTTTTCATACAAATAGAGCTTTCTTTTGGTGGTACTTGATCACCTCTGGGTTTTTTATTTTTTGCGCTATAAATGAAAAAAGACCGAAAATTAAAAAAAACAAACAAATTTTTCTTAGTTTCTGTGATAAAATTTTGCAAATTATTAATTTTTCTTCATAAATTTTGGCCACAATTTATACTGCTACATATCTTTGGTAAAAATAACCCAAATTAGTGGATATTATTTGGTCTTTGTGAAAGTTAGAGAGTCTACAAGCTATGGTGCCAATCATAAAAAATTGATCACACCTGATGTACTGATCTAATTTCTTGTGACCCGAACAAGCCAGGAAAGTACAAATACCCCCCAAATGACCCCTTTTTTGAAAGTTGACGTTCCAAGGTATTTAGTAAGATGCATGGTGAGGTTTTTGATGTTGTCATTTTTTCCCACAATTCTTTGCAAATAGAATTTTTTTTTTCCACAAAATTGTCATTGTAATAGGTTATTTCTCTCACATGGCATGTGTATACCACAAATGACACCCCAAAATACATTCTGCTACTCCTGAGTATTATGATACCACATGTGTGAGACTTTTTCACAGCCTGACCACATAGAGAGGCCCAACATGCAGGAAGCACCATCAGATGTTGTAGGAGCATAAATTACACATGTAACTTGTTGACTACCTATCACACCTTTGACAGGAGGAGAGGAGGAGAGGAGTCGCCTGAGAGCCGGGAAAGGACTTCATTAACTTAGTGATCAAAGCAGCAGATATTGCTGGGTTTAGCAGTTCTGCTGTAGAAGAGCACAGGTCATCCACTAACGCTCGGACCGTTTCATCATTTTACTGTTCCTCGTTCCACAGTTACTGTTTCATCGTTTTACTGTTCCTCGTTCCACATGTTGAAATTTGAATTTGTTTTGAAGAAGAGTTAACATACATGAAGATGGAGTCACTTTTTAATTATTCGCTCTATAGAGCCTTCTCTGACCTCCAAGTAAAGTATTTACAGACAGTCTCCTCATTGAGATAAGGACTACTGCCAAAGCTCTAATCTGCTACATAGACAACTGAGCACTATATTTTATATGACACAGGGGATCTCATGTCATTAGTGCACACCTGTCTCCAGCGATTCTTCCATCCAGGTGACCAGTTTACTTACCCTTGTGAAGGGACTGCCTGTGTGACCTGACTGATATACTCAGGGGTCAACACTTTCAGGTGAGTGGTTAGGATTCACTGTTGGTGGAGGCTGTCACATGATCACCCTGTTTGTTATCCATAAGACCACCATTTATGGACACCTGATGGTGCTTTTATACTACGGACTCTTTTTTTATCATTACTTTTTGATTTATTTGTTTTGTTTTGTTTGTTTATGTGCTGCACTGCTTTTACTACATTTATTCACTGGGATTTGATATTTTGGCCCTCAGTGTTCAGCTGCTTCATACACTTTTGAAGGCCCTGGAGCACCAGGACAATGACATGTGACACTGATGTGGCACTGATGACAGATGGCACTGATATGTGGCACAGATGATACGTGACACTGATGTGGCACTGATGACAGATGGCACTTATACGTGGCACTGATGGCATGTGACACTGATGTGACACTGATCACAGATGGCACTAATACGTGGCACTGATGACACGTGACATTGATGACAGATGGCACTAATGACACATGACACTGATGTGGCACTGATGACAGATGGCACTGATGACACGTGACATTGATGACAGATGGCACTAATGACACATGACACTGATGTGGCACTGATGACAGATGGCACTGATGACACCTGACACTGATAACAGATGGCACGTGACACTGACAGGTGGCACTTATGACAGATGGCACTGACAGGTGGCCCTGGGGACAAATGGCACTGACAGGTGGCACTGGGGACAGATGGCACTGACAGTGGCACTGGGGACAGGTGGCACTGGGGACAGATGGCACTGATAGGTGGCACTGGGGACAGATGGCACTGATAGGTGGCACTGGGGACAGATGGCACTGACAGGTGGTACTGATAGGTACTGTGGGCATGTGTGTTTTTTGTGTGTGTGGCACTGTGTTAGTGTTCAAACACTCACGCTAGAGCCGCAGGTCACTCTCCCTCCTCACACACGGTCTCTGTGTGAGGAGGGAGAGCCGGCAATGAGAGATGATCTCATATGTTTACATATGAGATCATCTCTCATTGGACACTCCAATCGAGTGCTAAATGGCCGCTGTGATTGGCCATTTAGCATGATCTGTGATTGGCCGTATCCAAGGGTGCGCGGGGAACTAGTAAACAGGAGGATGTACAGGGACGCCCACCTCCCAGCAATTCAGCGCCGCGCTGTCGCTGTCTTTTGGCTATAGCTCTGGCGTGTAGTGGTTAAGATCAAAGATACAACTATGTTGGTGTCCCTTGTTAATTTTACATTGTATTTTTTTTAATGTAACTGCCTACTCCCAAACTGTCATTTGAAGTAAAACACATAGTCAAGTATTATTCTCCACAATTTTTTTATTGTGCATTAAAAAAAAGAAAACAAATAAAATTAGACATGCTATCTGCGAATAGAACGTAACCAAAAAGTGCATTCTATGCATCCAAAAACATAGAAAATATACCAAATCAAATCATTATTCAACCAAAAAATAAAATAAAAGCCTCATGCATGTGTCCTGCTTCTTAATATAGGGATCAACAATGCCAAGAGTTGGTGAAAGCAGGGGTCCGTCAGCCGGAGATAATTCCGAAAATCATCCTGATTATTCTCCTGGAGCTCCTGCAGCAAAGGCATATGACATAATTGGTCACGATTAACCACTTGCTGACCTCTGCATGCCAATATATGTCAGCACAATGGCAGCCGGGGTCAAATGGGCGTACCTGTATGTCCCCTTTAAATGGTGGGGCAAACGGGCGAGCGCTCGCCGCGTACAGCGTGACCATGCCAGCGGGACTGGCGGACTCGATGTCTGACGGTCTCCCGGCGATCGTGCAACGGAGCCGCAGAACAGGGAAGTGCCTATGTAAACAAGGCATTTCTCTGTTCTACTTTGTGACATGACAGGGATCACTGCTCCCTGTCATCGGAAGCAGTGATCGCTGTCATGTGAGTTGAAACCCATCCCCCCCACAGTTAGAATCACTCCCCAGGACACACTTAACCCCTTCATCGCCCCCTTGTGGTTAACCCCTTTCCTGTCAGTGCTATTTACACAGTAAACAGTGCATTTTTATAGCACTGATCGCTGTGTAAATGACAATGGTCCCAAAATAGTGTCAAAAGTGTCCGATGTGTCCGCCATAATGTCGCAGTCCTGATAAAAATTGCAGATCGCCGCCATTACTAATAAAAAAAAATTAATAATAAAAATGCCATAAAACTATTCCCTAATTTGTAGACACAATAACTTTTGTACAAACCAATCAATATACGCTTATTGCAAATTTTTTTACCAAAAATATGTAGAAGAATACATATCGGCCTAAACCGAAGAAAAAAAATGTGTTTTTTTATACATTTTTGGGGTATATTTATTGTAGGAAAAAGTAAAAAATATTGTGTTTTTTTCAAAATTGTCGCTCTTTTTTTGTCTATAGACAAAACCCCAGAGGTGATCAAATACCACCAAAAGAAAGCTCTATTTGTGGGAAAAAAGGACATCAATTTTGTTTTTTTGTGCAACATCGCACGGCCGCGCAATTGTCAGTTAAAGCGACGCAGTGCCGAATCGCAAAAAGTGCTCTGGTCAGGAAGGGGGTAAAATCGTCCGGGGCTGAAGCGGTTAATAAAGCAACCAATTTTTGGTCCAAGAAATCCTCCTCCTGTTCCTGGACTGGTCTTGTGTCAAAGCAATAACTCCAAGGCCAATAATAAATAACACGTTATCTCCTCTGATTCTGCAACATGTCTGGTTGACGAACAGCCGCTCAGAAACAAACTGAAAAGCTCAAAATGAAAAGTGCGAATCAACACTGACCAAACTTCTACTAACATGAAATTAGCAGAAGGAGCCCAAAGGGTGGCGCATTACAATTGAACTTCCTCTTTATCGTCTCGTAGTAAGTCCAGTACGTCACTACGTTCATGTCTGTTGGCCGACAATTGTGTGCCGTTTGTATGCAAGACAAGTTTTTGGAGATCGCGTGGTCGAGGCTTTAGAAAAGAAAACCAATGCAGCCATCATATCTAATGATTGGTAAGCTGCAATATATTACATTTGTGGTTTTGCCTTTTGAGCCCCCAAACTCTAATATAAAATTATTTAAGTAGTATTTTTAAATAAACCCGGCACATTTTTGCACTTTATAAGGTTCATTTACATATCGTTTTATGCATTTAATGCCATATGTTAAGGTTTATATATACTGTATGTTTTGCACTTTATTTGATCATTAGCACTTTAAATAAGGACCCTTATGTGAAGTCTGCCAGGCAAAGAGACACTTTTTTTAGATCCATGCACTTATAGGTAGCGTTGCTTTTTGTTCTCTAAAGTATGTCTGTATTGGAGGAGATAGCAGGAGAGCTGTCATCGTAGTCAGTACAATACTAGAGACCAGAGCATTTTCTGTGCGTTTTCAGGTGTAAGCAGTTTGGTTTATGCCAGTAGAAAACAGGTTACTAGAAGGAGAAGACTATCTGTTAGGAGTGAAAATATGAAGAAAAAAAAAAAAAAGAATGTTACACATGTTTTACAGGCTACATTCGATTCTGTCCCAGAGAAACTCTCAGTTGTAAATGGGCTCCATAGAATGAAATGGAAATTTTATTGCCCAGCATTATCGCACTTCTGGAAACTAGTGACAAATTCCTCAGGTGTGAACGGGGCCTTGAAGTGTATTTCCACTTTTGCAGTCAACCCCTACTATATGTTTGCTACATGTTCCCATTCACACAGCATACGTGTAAAAAAATATTTCTTATCTTTCTACTTGTTTCTTTGGCACAGGCTTTTATAGAGGACTTGTGACAGTTATCATTCATGGCATGACTAGAATCTAGCTGTTTGGAGAGAAAAGTTAGATTGATGGGTTTAGTTCCACTTTAAGCTCTTTAACCTTTTGTCAGGAGTCAGGACAGACAGGGTGCAAAATACGTTTGCAACTGATAATTAACTGCCAGCACAGTACAGATAGGATTCATTATAGTATTAATAACTCCCCAGCCCCTCCTTACCATTACATAGAAGGGAGAAGCTAGGTAGAATTTTTAAACAAGTAAAAAGTAGACAGCAGTTTATTTTTATTTTTTTATGAAGAGACCTACCTAGTATACTTGACACCCATATCTGATCTTTTTTTTTTTTTTTTTTTTTAACTTCTGCCCCCACTGCACCAGTAATTCACAATAACAATGCAATGCAATGAATAATAACAATAGCCAGTAAAAAGAAATTCAGGCAATGGAAACTGTAGCATCCTTTTGCATTGGTTGTTAGTATAGTGCCTCCTTACATTTGTGGTTAGAGGCGTAGGATACTGGAAGCAGTGCCATTAGTAGACAGTGGAGAGGGACCCTGTTATGTTTGGGATCAGCGTAGTGTCCTTTTATATTAAAGTTCAGTAGAAAAGTGTCTTAACATTGGAGGTTAGTAGAAATGTATGCCCTTACATTGGAGCTGTGTAATGTAGATGTGATGTAACGCTATACCTTACCAGTGGTAGGGAAAGTCTGTGGTGGGACAACTTGTGGAAGGTCCCTCTCTTAGAGAGAGTCAATTCAGGTGCATTAAGGTTGTAGAGGTAGGTGAGGATGGCCATGGAAAGTCTTGGAAACTCCAGAAAACAAAATTAATGTATAACATAAAAATATCCAACATGTTTCAGATGATTGGGGGCTCTGAGGGTTCAACAAACATATCGTCATTAGGGCACAGAGTGCAGTCCCCATGAGCAACAGATCTAATAATGCCAAGCTACGAAGAAGAAGCCACAATCTCACTAAAACATGTTGGATAGTTTTATTGTTATACACTAATAAAGTCACCAGTTTACAGTCACTTAGGCTGGGTTCACACTTGCACGACAAATGTTTTGACACTAGGAGCTCATGTCGCATGACGTGTGAAAATCAATGTTTCCCTAAGAGAGCCATCTTAACTGGTCCGACACAAGTTGGTCCCACTTTGAAAATGTTCCCTGCACTACTTTGGTCCAACTTTGATCCTGCTTCAACCCATTGAATATCATTGAAGTCGGATCAAAGTCGGATCGCCGTCTTAACGGATTTGACATGTGACTTGTGCTCTGATGATATTGAAGGGGAACACGCCAAAATAAAAAAAATAAAAAACGGCATGGATTTCCCCTCCTAGACCATACCAGGCCCTTCAGTCTGGCATGGGTTTTAAGGGGAATCCCCATGCCGAAAAAACTGCATGGGGTTCCCCCCAATCCATAACAGACCCTTATCCAAGCACGCAGCCCAGCAGGTCAGGAAAGGGGGTGGGGACGAGCAAGAGCCCCCCCTTCCTGGACCAGACCAGGTCACATCCCCTCAACATGGGGGATGTGAGTGCTTTGGGGCAGGGGGGCTCTGCGCCCCCACCCCAAAGCACCTTGTCCTCGTGTTAATGAGGACAAGGGCCTCTTCCCGACAACCCTTGGGAAGAGGCCCTTGTCCTCATCAACATGGGGACAAGGTGCTTTGGGGTGGAGGGGAGCAGAGCCCCCCGTCCCAAAGCACTCAACCCCCCATGTTGAGGGGATGTGGCCTGGTATGGTCCAGGAAGGGGGGGGGGCTCGCTCGTCCCCTCCCTTTTCTTGACCTGCCGTGCTGCGTGCTCCTATAAGGGTCTGGTATGGAATTTGGGGGTTCCCCTTAAAATCGGCGTGGGGGTTCCCCTTAAAATTCATACCAGACCGAAGGGCCTGGTATGGTCTTGGAGGGGGAACCTATGCCGTTTTTTAAAATTTGGCGTGGAGTCCCCCCTAAAGATTCATACCATAGTGCCTGGTATTGTCTGGGATTAAAGTCGGACCCCTGTTCATTGAAGTCGGATGGATGTCGGACTTCAAGTTGCAGGGCAAAGTCAGATCCACAGTTGTACGACTGTCATGTCGTACCGGTGTGAACCCGGCCTAATAGTGATATTAGCACACACTTGATGCACTTCTGTTCCTGCATTAAATAGGTGTGTAAAACAGCTGACAAATGTCAAATAGCACCAAAAGCATGTTAGAAAACTCAATTTTTTTTAGATTAGATGGGGAATATTCTGGTGCCGGCAAATGTGCTGCTGAGTAAACCATTTTTTTGTGAATTTGCGTTATGAATGCCATATTGTAGTATGTAATGTATGCATCCCTGTGCATAGTAAATACAGTGTAATTGGGATTTTTGGCTTGATTCACAGGTGTATATTCTTTGGTAAATCAGACCCAGAGTATTTGCAGTGGTTCGGTGACGTCAAATGACCACTAAATCCTCCACCCACACATAATAGCATACAACTCAGGATATTCAACAAGACATATATTATAAAACTGACCCTTCTCTAATTTTTTAATTGCTTGGGGGTAAGGCAAAAAATAATTAGCATTAAATAGTACAGAGTAACTTGCTTTTTCTGATTGTGGGGACACTACCTGAGTGTACTGTTCACCAATCTCTTTTAGGCAGTTAATAAAAAATACCACATATCCAGTGAGCATAACTGAAAACTCAACCCTGCCCAGTTCTGTCTTGCTGCACTACAGAACATATCCTTTTATCCTCATTTCTCTAGCATACGTGGAGGATTTAGACAGTGCTGATAACATTGCTTGGAAGGTCAGTTCATTGTTATTTTATCCAGCCATACTCATTAATGGTGTATACTTCATTATGAAGTTGTCATTTTTTAAATGACTCATCTTCTGACATTGTTTTTAAAATGTGTTTCTGGGAAAAAGTAAAAAATTACATATGCAAATACCTGTTGATCTTCCCAGAAACCTAATGTGCTCCTAACTTCCTGTAGTGAGCTGACAATACTGCCTTTGCTGCATCCCAAGCAGTGTTGTCAGCCCTGCATATTTTCCCCCCTGCTAGTCTACAGAACACCATCTAACATTTGGAGATAAGCAAAGGGGGGAGCTCTGTAGTACAGAAAGTGAGAACTAAGGCAGGACTGATAACACTGCTTGTAATTTTAGAAGCAAAGGTATTGTTGTCAGCAAACAACAGAAAGTTTGTAGCGCACTGAATTTCTGTTAGGATCAACAGCTACAGTATTTCTCTGTACTTACACTTTATTATAGAGATAAAACATTAGGAAATAAATGTTCATGCATTGCAGAGACATATCGAAGGTGTTTTTTTTTTTTTTTTTTTTTCAATTTTTTTTTAATTAAATTTTTCAAGAATGAACAAGGTCCAGTAAAAGTAACAGTAACTTTCAGTAGATGAGGACGCAGCCTCTCGGACGTATGATACATTGAATAGGAATTTTCATTACAGCAGATAGTCAACAGAGCAGAAAATAGCACATCTGACATTTCCCATCTTTTTCATGCTAGAGAGTTGTGGCCGTGTGGGACTCCCACATCAAGACCCTCTAAGTGTCTGAAAGACCATTGCCCATTCCTCGTAACCCTAACATATTAAATTAGAATAGAGAGAAGAATTAGACAAATTAGATAGAATAAGTAAAGAAAGAAAAGTGAGAGGAGAAATGTGGAGGGGGGGGGGGGAGTGGTGTCTGGAGTTATCTATAGATACGGCTCAGGCATGCCTGTCAAATGTCCTCATACCTGTCTATGTGTAGCTCCTCAGGTCCTGTACAGGGATTTCCCCTCTTCTGAGTCTATAAACAGATTCCAAAGACTCCAGGTCTTCTTATAGGTCTCCTGTCTGTCATGCGCTGTCAGCATCAGGTCTTCCATCTTGTTTATGTCCTTCACCTTCCGCAGCCAAAGTGCTGTGGTCGGTGGGTCCTGTTGTTTCCAGAGCAAGGGAATGCAGGATTTGGCTGCGTTTAGTAGGTGGCGTAGTATGGATTTTTGTAGGTTTTAGTCGACAGAGTAGAAAAGTGTAGTAGGGAAAATGCCGGGTCATCGGGGATCTTAAAGTCCATGAATTTTTGGGATATGGTGCGGACTGCCGTCCAGAAAGCATATATAAATTGTGTGGAGGATAGTCCTGGGGGAATTTGGGGTTTCCCAAAATCGGGGTCAGGGGTGAAGTCCTGGTCGTTTGTAGAGTTTGTAAGGTAGCTTATGAGCATTGTCGTAAGGTATTCCCTATCAGAGGGTGTGTTTTTAATTCTGGTGTTACGGATTCCCAGCACCATAGTGCTCTGTTCACGGGGATGGAAGATTGATTCTGTTCTATTTGAGTCCATAATTTGGAGTCCTGGTGGCGTTGCCAGTCAATGACTCTGCCAAGGTGTACTGCTTGGTAGTATCTCCAGACATCTGGCAGTGCCAGACCCCCGTAGTGTTTAGGCATGGTCAGCTGGGTATGGGGGGTGCGTGGTCTCTTGTGGGCCCAGACAAATCGTGTAAATAATGCCTGTACCTGTTTGAAATATGAGGCGGGTAGCGTGACCGGTAGTAGAGGCATTTTGGTAATATGCACATTTATAGTAAGTTACACCTGCCAAACCATGAGTGAAGGCCTTTGTGACATGTATCTAATAACACAATCTAGGGATTGTGGGGATATTGCGATTTCCACCGCTTCAGACTTGGAAACATTTATCTTCAAGTTAGATAAAGTTCCAAAAATCTCAAATTGTTTAAGGAGGTTCGGCAATGATACTATGGGATTCGTAAGTGACAAAAGCATGTCATCAGCATGGATCTTGTGCTGTGTCTTACCGACTGTTACTCCCTGAATGTCCGGGTGCAATCTGACCGTAGAAAAGAAGGGTTCTAGGGAGAGGGCAAACAGGAGGGGGGATAGAGGGCAACCTTGTCTCGTTCCGTTTTTAATTGGGAATGGTTCAGAGAGCACACCGTTCGCCTTCACCTGTGCGGTCGGGTTGGAATATATTCTGGCTACCCGGCTCAGCATCACCTCGTCCAGGCCAATATGCCTGAGAACTGACAACATTAATGTCCAGTTTACCCAGTCAAATGCCTTTTCTGCGTCGGTGTTTAGAAAGACACATGGGGTATTTGTGGACTGAGCAACATGTAGGAGATTCAGCACTTTAGTGGTGCTGTCTCTTGCTTCCTATGAGGAAATAAAGCCGACCTGTTCGAGGTGTACAAGTTTCTGCAGGTGTTGTGCCAGCCGGGTAGCTAGGATCTTATTGAACAGCTTGAGATCCACATTCAACAGAGATATGGGTCTATAGCTGCCACAGGCTGTGGGGTCTTTCCCTTTTTTATGGATCACTGAAATGTGAGCTCCCAGGGTATCTCTGGCAAAAGAGGATCCTGAGTCAATTGCATCAAATAGCTTGATCATACGTGGGCCCATTATTGGAAGCAGTGTCTTGTAGTACTGCGTGGTGTACCCATCTGGGCCAGGTGCTTTCCCTGGCTTCATTGTCCCTATTCATTTTTGGAGTTCCAGTAGAGATATGGGGGAGTCTAGTTCCTCACTAAGTTCAGGGGAGAGGGAAGGGAGTTGAGACGCCTTAATGTAGTCCTCCATGGTTGACTGGGATGCCACTGGTGAGGGTAGATTGTATAGGTGGGAGTAAAACGATTTGAACTCCCGAGTAATTTGTGCAGGAAAGACCACCTTTTGACCGTCATTCCTAGCAACCTGGGGCATATATGTGGAAAGTTTGTGTTCCCTAACCATTCTCGCTAACAATTTCCCACACTTGTCTCCCGATTCGTAGCTTGTTTTGCGACAGAACTGCATTGCCACTTTCGCTTTGTAGTGGAGGAGGTCAGTGATCTGTTCCCTGATAATTGTTAGTTCTGTCTCCGAGGCCTGGGAGGGCGCATGTTTATGTCTAGATTCAGTGGCGTCTAGTGTGCGTAAGAGTTGGGATAGCTGTTTTGCGCGTTCTCTTTTAATACAGGCACCGTGTTTAATGAGGATTCCTCTGATGACTGGTTTGTGGGCCTCCCATAGGATACCTGGTTCGCACTCTGGACGGTCGTTTGCCTAAAAGTACAGTTTTAGCTCTTTAGTCACCTCTTCCAACACCTCCGGGGTCTGTAAGAGACTCTTGTTAAGGCGCCAGAAGCGGTGTCGGGGTGACATGATACCGGTCAGGGTGTAGGTTAGAAATATGGGCGCATGGTCCGACCATGTTATGTTGTCTATTGATGTGTCGCAAACTGCATGTAGTTGAGTATGAGGGATCAGGAAGTAGTCTATTCTGGTATAGACTTTATGTGGGAAGGAGTAGAACGTGTAGTCACGTTCCCCAGAATGTTGTAGATGCCATGCATCAATCAATTGGGCTTTGTGCAGTGTTTTGGCTACCCGCTTGAGGTGTCTCGGAGGGATAGACGATATGCCCGTGAAAGTATCTGCAGATGGTATCAGAGTGACATTAAAGTCGCCTCCGAGGATCAGTTGTCCCGCTTTAAATTCCTGGAGCTGTGTTAGAACGTTGTCTAGAAATGTGGCCTGTTGTTCATTAGGGGCATATATTGATGCCAACATCACTTGTATGTCTCCCAGTAGACCTCTAAGAAAGATGTATAGGCCCATAGGGTTTACCACGGAACCTTGGGCCTTCCATGGGATTTTCCCGGAGATTAGTATGGAAACTCCTTTTGATTTGGCAGTCGGGTTAGTGGCGTGGTAGGTCAATGAGTAGAACCTATTTCTTAAATAGTGGAGTTTGTCATGTTTGAAATGTGTCCCTTGGATGAAAGCAATATCCGTATGGGAGCGTTTAAGGTCATGTAACAGCATGCATCTTTTCTCTGGCGTGTTGAGTCCTTTAGCGTTGAGTGACATCACTATGATATTGTCCAGCACCATAGTGTGGTGACGGGGGAAAAAAAGGGGGGGGGGTGGGTAGTGGGGAGGGTGTAGGGGTACAGAGGAAGGAAAGATATGTAGCGTAGGGGAAAGAATTAGGTAAAGGAAAGAAAAGAAAGAAATCAATCGGTGAAGCAAGAGGTAGTAAGATCTGGGCCTAATGCCCTGGTTCCGTTGTCAATACCGGTATCTGCATACAACTCCCGGGAGGCAACTGAATACCCCCCCCGGGGGATATGCTATCTAACTGGGAGAGAGGGAGGACAGGACCCGATAGGCGAGCCTGCCCACCCTGACAATACTTATTAGTGCAAAAACAATTACAGCTCTAGAAGAGAGCAACATGTCAACATGTCAACCAAATAATAAACATAAAAAATAAAAAAGAGAAAAGGAATAGAAATATAATAGTGCCAACTTTTAGAAATCTCTTAGTAGTCCCCCCTCCCACCTTGCGGCCTGACCTACTCCGCCAACCCATTTAGTAAATGACACATTGTCTCGCTCGCGACCATCTTGGGACTGTGACTGTCGGCCCCAGGGCCGGTACAAGGGGGGGGGCGGAAGGGGCGGATGCCCTGAGCGGAACTATTTACTGGAGGAAAGGGGGCGCATGTGAAGTGCTGGCTGTGTGCTTCTAAAATTGTCTGGACGCACCAGCCGCTAATACCTACACCTGTAAATATGTGCCGAGTGCGCTCCTGCACCCGGCACAAGCCTAGAACAGATCAGCGCTTCACTTATTTACTCACCTGTCAGTGGAGATACTCCCCCTGACAGGCACTTGGTATTCCCTGCCCAGCGTCACACACTGAGAGGCTGGCCGGAGGCGGGATGGGAGCAGTGGCGTGGCGTGGCGTTGCTATGGGGATGGGGGTGGGGGCGACCGCACCTGGGTGACGCCATAAAGAAAGCTGGCAGTTTTAGTGGGTGCTGTCAAGCCCCCCTCCCTCCACCCCCCATCAGTGAAGCTCTGATAGTGGCGGTGTGACAAGGGAGAGGCGAGCTGCGGTATGTCAGAATGTTTCCCCCACTCGCCCCCCCCTTTCTCCTGTCAGCAGTGCGGGAGGAGAGATAGCGGCTCTCTCATTAGGTTCGCCGCCCAGCTTCCTGCCGCTCTTTTCCCCTCCCCATTGGCCACAACACAGGGCCAATCACAGCGACCCATTGCTCTCCACAGGGAAGAGACTACAGCTCCCAGCATGCACTCTTCTGGGGGAAAAAAAGAGAAAGAGAGCCCAGAACCTAGAAACAAGCTGGGGGAATGAGTGCTATACTTTAACTGCTCCAAAAGACAGAAACAGAGAGAGAGGAGTGTACCTGGGGAAGCCAAACAGAGAGCCATACTGCTAACCAGAGTGAGCCACGCTGCTAACCAGCGCCACCTGAGAGAGCCACACTGCCAACCAGCGCTACCAGAGAGAGCCACGCTGCCAACCAGCGCCACCAGAGAGAGCCACGCTGCCAACCAGCGCCACCAGAGAGAGCCACGCTGCCAACCAGCGCCACCAGAGAGAGCCACGCTGCCAACCAGCGCCACCAGAGAGCCACACTGCTAACCAGAGCCACACTGCTAACCAGAACCACCAGAGAGAGTCATGCTGCTAACCAGAACCACCAGAGAGAGCCACACTGAGCCACTACCAGGGTACAGACATGCTACACTACTGACCAGAGTCGCCCCTGGGCAACACAGATGAGCAAACATCTATCTGGAGGGATCACTGCGGCAGTTTCCCTGGGTCTGGTAAGAGGGCCTGTCGGCCATTATCCTTTACTGATCCTAGGGACTGAGCCATTAGGAACTGCCTAACCTGCTATCCTCTAGCCCTAATACTGCCTCTGCAGGCTAGAGGACAGCAGGTTAAGCAATTACTGACTGCAACAATGAGCTTCAATGCTGTGCTGCGGGCTTGAAAATATTGTGTGTGTGTGTGTTGGGGGGGGGGGGGGCGCAGTTTGCCATCTTCGCCCTGGGCACCAAATGACCTTGTCCCGGCACTGGTCGGCCCCCCCATTTTAGACCAAACATGAAGACAATCAGTGCATTTCCCCACTTATGATTCAATAGACATTATGCATGAGAAAATCGGTACCACACATCTACTGAGCATAGTCCTGCCCACCACCCCACAAACCCGCTGCCCTGCTCTCCAGGATAGAGGTGCCAGGCCCCCTCGAATGAGTATAGACGATGCCCCCACCCGTAGAAAGCGGGGAGAGGGCGACCCCTCCCCTTCACATTCTTGAGGTGTCATCTATAGCTGGCCCAATCCCGTAAAGTCCAAGCATGTCTGCTCTTCGTCTCTCTCTCCTTGTAGCCGGATAGGGAGGGGGAGGACCATAGTTCTCCCGGATACACAGTCTTTTGTTGTGTCTCTCAGCCTGTACCCTGCAGGTCTAACTAGAGACATGTTCAGGTGTCTGTTTGTAGTGGAGACCGCTGGGTTCAACCAATTGGGTTCACCTGTGAAAAGCTTGGGGGGAGGGGTATTGCTGTGTCAGCAGGCAGACACTCGAGGCACGTCTAGCTCTCGTGGCGTTTGAAGGGGTCTCATCTGGGGCTACTGTGCGGGGTGTAAGGGTGCACATCTGGGGGTCTCTCCCTGGTGTGTAGGCTCAGGTTGTCTCTCAACCTCCAATCACTGGTTGCGGATTCGTGGGGGAAAGGGGGCATCTCCGGGTGGATGTGAACAGTGTCTCATCGTCTCCTGTCAAGGAGCTACTGACAGGTCTGGGCAGCGTCCCCGGCAGGGTGGGCCAGGTATTTGGGGGGTAGTGGAGTCAGGCAGAACTCTTGGAAAAAACCATTTAAAGCAATGGCAGCAAGGGGGAAGTACTCACGGCCTGGAGGTATCATGATTCTCGTTCTCTCCGAAAGGTCACAGACAGCGGATATCCCCAGCAGTAGGTGGCATCTTGGCGCCTGGCGAGGTCTAATAGTGGCTTGAGCACGGTTCGGCAGTGTAGTGTGGCGCGGGAGAGATCCGGGAGAATTTTAATGGGGACTCCGACGAACTCCAGGTCTCCCGCCTCCCATCTTGCCGGATGATGTGCTCCTTGTGAGCATAGTGGTGTATCCTGCAGATGACACTGCGGGGTCTCGTTGGATCTGCCGGTCTAGGGTCCAGCGCCCTGTGGATGCGATCTAGTGTTACCCGGTCTGGGAGTTCCACACCCTCGATGCTGTGAAAGATGGCGAGTGCTGTGTCAGCCAGGTCCTCCGCTCCCATAACCTCCGGTAGGCCTCGGAGCTGCAGATTGTTCCTACAGCTCTGGTCCTCCATATCCTCGAGGTGCAGCTGTTGGTCTATCAGGGCCTCTATATTTGTCTCCTGCAGCTCCTTCAGCGCAGTGACTCAATAATCTAAAGCAGACAGGGAAGCTTCCCCCTTCGTAAGTCGGGTTGAGAGGCCTTTCACCTCCGTCTTCACTTCTTTCAGCTCCTTCCTGTGTGCCACCTCCACAGTGCCGATCAAGGCCACAATGTGGGCCTTAGTGGGTAGCGCCTGGATCAGGATGCATAAATCTGTATCCGCCCTGGAGAGGAGATATGAGGGCTGCAATGGACCCCCAGATTCGAGATCTGGGTGGAAGTCTGGTGGGGTATCCATAAATGGGTCGGAGTTCCGGGGTTCCGAGGTAAGTCACCGGATGCCTGGCTCCCTACGATGCTTGCACGTGTGTCCGCCATTTTAAGCTCCGGAGAGTTCAATTGTGAGAGTTGGAACAGCCGCCTGATTTCACTCGGTGGTGGAGCCGGAGGTGAAGGTTTTGGAGGCTTGTTGTTTCTTTTAGTTTTCCTCTTCTTTGAGGAGTACATACTGTGCTGGATCTAGCTGAAAAAGTTGGGGTATTCGGGAGATGGTCAGGAGCTCAGGCAAAACACATCTCTATCCAGCCATGTCCACGCCACGCCCCCGAAGGAGTTTTTTTACAAATTTCAATTTATCAATACATAGTATTTGAAGTGGCTTGGGACTGGCAACACTAAACTACAAAATCCATCCCAAAGTGACTCCAGTAAGAAAAGTAGATACCCCTCTGTACTCAAAAGGGGCAATATTTCTTTACTGTAACTACTGTTTTTCTTTCCAAATTTTTACTGGAAGATTGAGCATAATGAAAATAGCATTTACCTTGAATGTTTGGAAATTGGTGGCTTTTTTCAGGGACTATAGAAAAAAAAGCCACACACAGGACTTAGCAGCTGAAAAGAGTACAGGACTACCGCCCAGCTTAGACTACAGCTTCTGTAGGTAAGAAGGTATGAAGGTATGAGAAACTGTGAGGCTTAGATGATTTTAAAGTATAGGTATCCCTTTAGTTAATTAAGTAATTGAGCATTAGAGATTTGATTAACATTTGCACAGTTATCATTGCATGAACAAAATTAAATTTACTCTTTAGTTCTATAGTTGCTTTCAGACAATCAGAAACATATTAAGGCGAGATGGGGCCCTAAGCAGGGTAGCAGCTGCTTACCTCCTTCATTTCGATAATGGCCACCGATGAGGGGAAAGCCAGTAATACCATAATAGGTCCGATCTCCATTAGCATGGGCGTCCGCATTTATAAGGTTGGAAATAATGGACTAGAGTTCTACTTAAGTTGTTTTTCATGTCTCTGCATTATGTGTACGTGTCAGCATATGTTGCAAGACTAGCTTGAGGTTTTCCAGATGGATGTCTAGCACATGTAGGTTGAAATATACTGCTTGTTACCTTATATGGAAATTTGTTGAAACATATGTTTCTGTAACCAGCCCTATAAAAAGCTTAAATAAAGGAGAGCAGATCAGTTCAGTACGGGACCTTTAATGCTCTGGAACTGATATACAGATACTCCTGATTCTGTGTCTTACTTCTTTGAGAGCTAAATTTGGCAAAGCAATATAAACTAGAGGCAATTCAGTTGAAAATTGCACTTAACATTTCTGGCGCCCGAACAGGGACTTACCGATGACACTACAAGAGGTGGATGAATGAGACTGACAGAACAAAAGGACAGGCATTCCGGGAACCACAGATTGAAAACCTGGCCAGGTAAGAAAAAGCTTTATTTTTCTTATATTCTGTGCTCCCCTGATTTGTGCCTATCCGTTCTGTCAGTTACGGTTCTCCTGGTTTTAAAACACCAGCCTCTGTAGTGGTGAGTCTAGAATTACTGCATATTTTGGTTTATATTGCTGGAATTATTTGTTGTTTGTTGTCTGTCTGTCTTGTTGAGAAAGTGAATGAGCCTTGTCAAGGATGGTATGAGTTAGAAGGGGATTGCCGAACTAAGCAACGGAATGCGCCCTTCCGGGGGGTCTGACGCTTATGCTTAACCTCACATCTAACTCATAAACCATAGGCGGGTTGAGAGTATAAGCCCTGTCTGCTCCATAAAGCAGGGATAAGAGTGTATGAGAGGGATCCCAGATACGGGGGGGAATAAGGTCTCCATAAGCCTGGAGATCTAGTCGGATACCTGGTCACTTAAAGGAATGCTTGTATATGTTGTAGCTGTCAGTCTGGTCATAATATTTGTCAGTTGGCTAGCATATAAAGTAATTCGATTTCAGAAATCTCATCCTGGAGAGGTTTTTAGTATTCTGGCACCCTAGGAGGAAGGCAACGAGGAACTAGTGTAGCTTTTTCAGTGTTTTGTATTGTACACTAAGTGTCCCACACGCTACCTAGGCACGGACTGTCAGAATGGGCCAGCAGAACACGAAACCCCGTCAGGGAATTGTGGCGCATTATACGGTGCCACAGATAATTAAAAACATCTATGGGAAAGATGAAGCTCGGGACTTAAAGGATGTCCTTCGTAAATTTAAGGTGAAAGGAGCAGCGGGTTTAAACCTGGATGTATGGAGTGAAATAAAAAGGGACAGACAAGGAGAGGTGTTAGAGAAGCAATGGATGCGTCAGGTTCAATGCTTAATTAAGGTCTCAAATAGAGCGAAAGAAGAGGGGTGGAAATATAATCCAGATTGTGATGGTTGGGATATGAAAGACAGAAGAACAAAAAATGTTGAAATTTTAAATAATCTTAGTTCAACCATCCCACCCCCATACACTGACATAGAGAAAAATTCGCATAAGCCAGGGTTATATCCTGTACTTGAGGGGAGAGGATGGGTTTGTCAGGTTTGTGGAACACAGAATTCAGAATGGGCAATAGAATGTGTGCATTGTGGGGCACAAAAACCTCATTCAGAAACTGTAGCCCCCGTACGCACTGATACACGCATTGTACAGGTAAATAATCCAGAATTTGGACAAGCAGCCCATCCACACGCCCCACCTACTATTACTCGTAGGATGCAAATAAGGACTTGGGCACCATGGTCAGCAGACACCCTTATGGCATTAATACAGAGCGCCCCAGACCCGGTAGCAAAGCCAGCTGCTTTCTGTAGATTTGTGACACAGTTAATGAATACACGTGAAGCAACCTGGCAGGATGGGGAGGATTTATGCAGACATAAAATGACTCTGACCCTGTTTAACCAGTTTATGACCAAAATAGGTCCGCACCGACCTGCAGACCGAGCTGACGGGGATGGCAATCTAGAGGCAGGACACGTCAGACACATAGACTCAAGGGCCCCTTTTATTGCTAGATTAGAAGCTTTCTGTCAGGCAAAACAACAGGAGAGGGGGTCAATATCACCCATGAAACAAATGCCAGGACAGACTGTATCAGAATTTTACTTATCTATGGAAAGTATGATGGCAGATGAGGGATTGGATTTGGCTCTGCCAGTCACGATCCGAGCCTTCAATAGACAGTTTATGGAAGGATTAATTCCACAGATAAGTGAAAGACTGAAAGCCTGCACACCAGAGTGGAGGGCAATTAGAGATAGAGGGTCGTTGTTACAGAAGGCACAAGGCATAGAGGCGGACTTAGCAGAAACCAAAGGGAGGAAACATCATGCAATCAATGCGATTGTGGGTCCCCAAGAGCAAGGTAAAGGTTCCTCTCGCAAACCCCTTACCTGTTACTACTGTAACAAGATTGGTCACATCAGACGCCACAGGTGTTTTGACACAAGCACATGTAAAACAAAGACCCGTCGCTTACTTTTCAGCAGCATTAGATCCAGTGTCAGAAATTGTTCTAGACAATCCAGTTGTAGTGCACACCACACATGACATACATGCAATCTTGTCTCAAGTTCAGCCCAAACACATTTCAATGGCTAGGCAACTAAGGTTACAGTGTACTTTACTTTTACCTCCAAATGTCACTTTTCAGCGCTGTACAACCTTAAATTTGGCCACCTTTTTGCCTCTTCAGTCACCAGATTTGGCAAGGGGGAATAATAGTGCTAATAAGGAAGGAGATGAGGAAACTGACACCCTTCTGTTTAAAGAGATAGATGAGCACGATTGTTTTCAGCTCATGGAACAGGAGACAATGGGATTCCCACATGTTACAGATACACCAATCTTAAACGCTGAGCACACTTTGTACATAGATGGCAGCAGGTTTGCTGATGACAAGGGTAAATATCACACAGGGTATGCTGTAGTGACTGATACACAGGTGATTGAAGCACAGCCCTTACCAGCCCACATGTCAGCACAAGAAGCAGAATAAAAAGCTTTAGAACAAGCCCTAGAATACTTAAAAGGACGAGAAGGGAATATTTACACTGACTCTGCCTACGCTTATGGTGTAGCGCACGATTATGGCCACATATGGAGGGCTAGAGGTTATCTGACAGCAGCAGGTACACCTGTAAAACATGGAGAAGGGATTAAGAGAGTCCTGAACAATCTTCAAAAGGTTAAACGAGTGGCCATTATGAAGATAGCGGCACACACGAGCGCAAAAACAATTGAGGCAAAAGGAAATGCATTTGCAGATTTGACTGCAAAACAGGCAGCTCTAGGGGAAGGAAGCCCTGAGACCTTAGCAGCGGTAGAGGTGAGTATCCCAGAACCAACATGGCAGCAGCTGAGTAAATTACAGGAGCAAGCAGGGGAGAGCGAGAAAGATAAGTGGGTCAGGATGGGAGCAGCACCAGACCTTGACAATGTATGGAGGGAAGGAGGCAAAGTATGCCTACCTGCCTCTCTGTACCCAGCAATGGCAGCTGCAGTTCACCTACCCACACACGTCAGTTCCAATTCCATGTATAGGATTGTGAACCAAGGATGGCTCGCCCCTGGATTCAGTAGTACTGCGAGAAACTACTGTGCAGCCTGCCAAATCTGTCTCCTGAATAACCCAGGACAGAGAGTAAAAACCCCACGAAAACACCAGGTCCGGGCCCAATACCCCTTCCAGAGACTGCAAATTGACTACATACAAATGCCTAAGAGTGGCCCCTTTGAATTTGTCCTCGTGTGTATCGATTTATTCTCAGGTTGGCCCGAAAGCTATCCAGTAAAATCAGCTACAGCAAAAGTCACAGCCAAGAAACTGATCACTGAGTTAATACCTAGGTTTGGTCTTCCTGAAACCATAGAATCAGATAGGGGGACACACTTTACAGGAGAAATCATGCAGAATGTGATGACCATGTTAGGGGTTCAACAAAGTTTCCACACCCCTTACCACCCACAGAGTTCAGGATCAGTGAAAAGAGTAAATGGGACAATAAAGTTGAAAATACAAAAAGCCATGCAAGAGTTAAACAAGCCATGGCCAGAATGCCTGCCTTTGGCTTTGTTCTCCATAAGATACACTCCAACAGGGAAAACAGGATTGTCCCCATATGAAATACTTTTTGGGAATGCACCTAGATTAGGTCTATACTTTCCACAGAGTATGCAATTGCAATGTGATAGTTTGACTGCATATGTAATACAATTACAACAACGTTTAACTAAGATCCACAAAAGTGTGTATTCTTCTCTTCCAGACCCTAACTCAATAGCAGGTACACATACACTGCTACCAGGAGATTATGTATATGTTAAGAAACACACCAGAAAGACATTGGAACCTAGATTTGAAGGTCCTTATCAAGTGCTTTTGACCACAGCCACTTCAGTGAAATTGGAAGGAAAAGCAGCCCGGATCCACGCATCACACTGCAAAAAGAGTCTTGAACCGAGAGAAACAGAATGAAGATCCTTCTAACTATGATAATAGTGCTTGAATGTTTTCAAATGTTTGTTTATGCTTGGACTCCCGGTATCAATGTAACAGTTCATGAAAATAGTACTGATCTTAGATGGGTAAATCAGGATAAGAGTATAACACAATATCCTTACTACGAATGGTATACGGTAGGAAATTTCACGGTGTCAGGACAGGAGGGTCCTTTTTACATGATGCAGAATATGGAATCACCAGTAGTGTGGATAAAAGCTAAATCACAAGCACAAGTAAACATAACTTTCCATTGGAGGGACAATTTAACATGGCCCTTTAATAACACACCGCATAAATGTCATAAGTTAGGTCCATCTGAAACATGGAGAGAAGTAAAAGACAAATTACTACAGTTACTTAGAACTCCGAATTCAAAAGAATATGAGACAGCACAAAAGGAAAAAGGTCCTAGACCAGCAAGGGGAAGTGGGCAATTCAATTTAATAGGTCCTCTTAGTACCAATCAATCTGCAACTTATATTTGTACAGCATGGTATTTTGTACCAGTAAGGAAATGGGAAAACACAACAGGAGGATATATACAATGGCAACATTATGGTTTCAATATAAAGATAGAGGACGCTCTACCCACCATCTTCGAATCCTCTGTATTAACTCCTATTCCTAGATCTTGCATAAATGTTTCGGTATCACAACAGAAAACACAAATCAAATTTAATGTAACTTTTCCCCAGCTACCAGAATGTAGGTATCGCCGAGAATGGTATGATACAGTTCTCGGGGCTGCAGGAACCGGAATGGGAATAATGAATGGGATACAGATGGAAATGATACAAAATAAGTGGAAACGTGCAGGAAGTCACATAGCTGATAGTTTAATAATCACAAGCAAATGGTTACCTACAACATTCGAAACACAAATTAGCCAGGTACAATTAACTAAATATCTCAATATTATGGTTAATCACACAGCACTAGCCAGTCTGGAGTTGTGGAAAGCAAATCGGGAGTTCATAAACATTACTCAATGTGCTTTTTCTACACTATCTTATCACATTCAAATTAATAGAGCTCGAGATGAGCTACGATTAGGGAATTATCGCACTTGGATGAACTATTTCAAGGGTTTAAATTTAGAAAGTACATGGTTTGAAGTACCAGGAAAAGAAGTTGAATGTGAGGAAAGATGGTGTGCTGGAAGGTTTGATGTATACAAAGTGGAGGAGGTCCAGGTAATGTGTAAGTTAATAGTGATGCCACTCCTGATAGGAAGGGATCTACCTGAATTTTGGTACCCTGAGATTTATGGACACTATGTAGATACACAAAACATGACTCATGATCTAAGTCTATGTGCTAAAACTAATAAGGGAATAGTCTGTGGAAGAAGTTCTCCAGTCTATGAACCTTGCTTATTGAAACATCAATCTAACATATGTAAGTTTCAGAGATTACCAGTAGGTGTAGGAAACAGATTTATGGAGATAGGACCACAACATATTTGTTTAGTCACAAATGATCAGGAAACTATGGAAAGTTTAAATAAAACGGCCCCTTTTTCAGGATGCGTAAAGAATGTTAAAATGCTTAAATGGCAAAATGACACGTTCCTTTTTGAACCAGATGCACATAGAATATTTAATCTAGAATGGACGGTAGATAATCTTACTGATACTACTCCTTTTATAATATCATTAGAGCCCTTACGGCAAATCTTAAATGAGTCCGAAATACTTAGAAAACACATAGAGACACAAGAACATACCCTTCAAAATAATCTAATATCTGCGGTTATAGATAAAGGGAAATTAATACATTTATCCTCACAAATAAGAGATGAAACAACACATCATTGGTATGATGTATTTGCTGGATGGTCACCCACTGCTACGGCAATTCTTAATTGGATGCTCAATCCGATACTTATTCTAATTTTAGCTTTTGTACTGCTTACCGTGACAAACTGTTGCTTATATAGGAAGATTAAGGCACGAACAGACAGAATGGAAAGAGAAAGGTATTAGGAACTCTTATGACAAAAAGGGTAACTTGACATCACCCCTTTTCTATTCTCTTTGCTTATAAGATGCAGGTATGGATTTGAGGGATGAGGGTAAATAGAGAAGACTTATCCTCCTCTGACAACCCGCGGTCAGGGATAGTACTCTTTGAAGTATCGGCTGTTCACTTGTTTGCAAGGACCCAGAATCGTGGAGGGGATGATGTCAAAGGGGGAAATTGATAAGGTTGGAAATAATGGACTAGAGTTCTACTTAAGTTGTTTTTCATTTCTCTGCATTATGTGTACGTGTCAGCATATGTTGCAAGACTAGCTTGAGGTTTTCCAGATGGATGTCCAGCACATGTATGTTGAAATATACTGCTTGTTACCTTATATGGAAATTTGTTGAAACATATGTTTCTGTAACCAGCCCTATAAAAAGCTTAAATAAAGGAGAGCAGATCAGTTCAGTACGGGACCTTTAATGCTCTGGAACTGATATACAGATACTCCTGATTCTGTGTCTTACTTCTTTGAGAGCTAAATTTGGCAAAGCAATATAAACTAGAGGCAATTCAGTTGAAAATTGCACTTAACAGCAGGTAGGGGCAAGGGGGGTCAAGTGCCACCTCCCCCCTTGAATCAGGGATCGGATCTTAAATTCAGCACATTGGTGTCGCTATGGGGGTGTGGGCAGCCAGCGGGGTGACACCATCAAGGTGCTGTCAAGCCAGTCATATTGTAGTGTGACTTCGGGCTGTTTTCCGTGCTCAGTCCAGCAGAGAACTCGGTGGGGCTGTGTCAGAAGAAAGGCGAAGAAAGGCGAGCTGCGGGCTGTCAGAGGTTTCGCCCCCCCCCCCCTTTCTCCTGTCAGGGAGAAGAGACGGCGGCTCTCACCAGGTTCCCCGCCCAGCTTCCTGCCCACTCTGTTCCTTCCCTATTGGCCATAACTGAGGGCCAATCAAAGGAGACTAGGAGAGGAGAGCATCATGGGACATGTAGTCCCAAAGATTGGCTGCCCCATTTTAAACAGAAAGGAGGCTACAGCTCAATCAAGAGAGAGATTGAGAGACTGCAGCCTGGAAAAAAGCTGAGGGAGTGAGTACTACAGGACAAAGAAAGAGGAGTGTGCTGGGCGGAAGCCAGAGAGAGAGAGCCACGCTGCCCAGTTACACCAGAGAGAGAGCCATGCTGCCCAGCGCCACCAGAGAGAACCACGCTACCCAGCGCCACCAGAGAGATTCCCACTACCCAGCGCCACCAGAGAGAGAGCCACGCTACCCAGCACTAGAGAGAGAGCCACGTTACCCAACGCCACCAGAGAGAGAAAGACTGAGCCACTGCAAGGGTACAGACATGCTACACTACTGACCAGAATCGCCCCCGGGGAACCCAGAGTGATCGCACGTCCAGCCAGAGGGATCACTGCTGTAGTTTTACTGGGTCTGGTAAGAGGGCCTGTTGGCCATTATCCATTACTTATCCTAGGGTCTGTACTACATCTGCAGTCTCTGATGTGATAATGACATTGTCGAAAAGGGGCGGTGCATGGATGACCCTAAAATGATGCCCCCCCCCCCTGAAAAAAGTTCTGCGAACGCCCATGCCCATTAGGCTAGCACAGGGGCATGGGAGGGACTGTCTGCGAGCTAGCGCTGGGCACCTGGTGTACATGTCCAATATTTGATGATTAAGGTCCTGAGGCTGCAAACAACCCACCATTTAATGTATTCACTTTTTACTGTGTATACTGCATAGCCTGTACTGCTGCCCCCATGATTGTCATAATGGTTGTGGCCAATTTCCCAGGCAGACCTGGGTTCTTGGAGAGGGTGGTGCTCTTGTCCTTTCAACTGCCAAGTCATTTGTCGTCAGGAAGAATAGGCGCTCAGCATATGGGCACCTCCACCAGCCTCAAAATTAAAGCCACTGCCAGCTGGAGAATCACTACCATCATGTGACCATCAGCTTGTCTGACTACTCTTTCCCTACCCGTCCACCTGAAAGAGGATGCTGCTGCTGCTGCTGCTGTGAAGAGGGGGTAGCCAAAGTACCTGAGCATTGACCACAAATGTAAGGGGATAATGACAATTAGTGTAAAGGGGCACAATTAGCAATGACAACCAATGCACTACCTGCCTGGAGTTTTCATGTTCTCCCTGTGCCTGCGTGGATTTCCTCGGGTACTCCAGTTTCCTCCCACACTCCGAAAACATGCTGGTAGGTTAATTGGCTCCTGTCTAAATTGGCCCTAGTATGTGTATGTGTGAAAGTGAGTTAGGGACCTTAGCTTGTAAGCACCTTGAGGGCAGGGACTGATGTGAATGTACAATATATGTGTAAAGCACTGCGTAAATTGACAGCGCTATACAGGAACCTGTAATAAATAAATAAAATAAATGAAAGGGGCTCACTAATCACTGATCACCAATGTAAGGGTGCAAACTAAGCACAGACCATCAATGTGGGGGGCCCTGCAGAGCAATGACCACCCATGTAAGGTACACATTGAGCACTGACCACCAATGTAAGAAGTTACACTGAGCGCTGACCATCAGTGTAAAGCTGGCTCTAGATGGTTCGAAACTCAGCCGGTTCAGCAGGGACCGGCCGAGATTTGAATCATCATTGCACAGGCTGATTGTACCCAAATTGGTACAACCAACATGCCAGATATTTACATGCGATTATTGGCGGCGGCTATAGCAACTAGCAAAAATTACTGTGTTCTCCTGGCAGGTTTACTGTGCCCCCCCCGGGAGAAGAACACAATAGCTCTGAGAGAGGGATTCCTCCATCAACACTGACTGTGTTGATGGGGGAAACTAGCGATTTTATTACCTGCAACTCGCAGTTGCAGGAAAGAAAATAGCATAATCTATGGCCAGCTTAAGAGAGCACGCTGACCATCAGTGTAAGGAAACACAAGGACCACCAACACAACAGGTTAACCTACTCCTGACCATTGCACTGTGTAAGTTGTGCCGTGCAAATACATGGTCCTGACCCAAGTACTCTGACCACTGCACTGGATACGCTATGTTGTAAATTATGTAGCCCTGAAGGCTGTGCTGTATATTCTACAATTTCATGAAGATGATTTTATTACGGAAAGCACAGTTCTTCCTTCTGTACCAGGGAAGGGAGTGGTCAGTCAGGAACTCCACATACTTTGCGGAGGTCATCTTTACACCTTCGAGGACCCTAAAGGGGCCGACCAGCTCTCTTCCCATGATTCCGGCCCAAAACACGACTCCACCACCGCCTTGCTGACGTCACAGCCTTGTTGGAACAGGGTGGCCGTCCACCAACCATCCACTACTCCATCCATCTGGACCATCCAGGGTTGCATGGCACTCATCAGTGAACAGGACTGTTTGAAAATTAGTCTTCATGTATTTTTCTGCTCAATGCAGCCAATTCTCACAATGCTTGAGAGAATTGGTTAGTGGTGGCCGAATGGCAGGTTTATGCACAGTTGCAAGACTCTGGAGGACTCTGCACCTTGATGTCCGTGGGACTCCAGAGGCACTAGCAGCTTCAAATATCTGTTTGCTGCTATGAAATGGTGTTTTAGCAGCTGCTCTCTTGATCTGATGCATGGATCTGGCAGAAATCTTCCTCAATGTGCCTTTATCTGCATGAAACCCGTCTGTGCTCTGAATAAGCCACAAATCTCTTCATAGTGCGATGATCACGCTTAAGTTTTCATGAAATATCTAATGTTTTCATACCTCGTCCAAGGCATTGAACTATTTCACTCTTTTCCGCAGCAGAGAGATCTTTTTTCTTCCCCATATTGCTTGAAAATGCCTGTAAGGCGGCGCTAAAAATAGCGACGCTTTACAGCTGACGCCTGGGGGGCTCAGTGTGAAAGGGGACTTGACTGAGCCGCCCGGGCGTCAGCGGTAAAGCGCCGCTTTACTGTAGTTTTAGCTGCACTATTCGGCGGCTAGCGGGGCGGTTTTAACCCCTGCTAGCATACGAAAAGGGATCAAATCCACCCGCAAAACACCGCTGCAGTGGCGCTTTGCCGGCGGTGTGGCGGCTCTGCCCCGTTGTTTTCAATGGGCAGGAGCGGTGGAGGAGCAGTGTATTCTCCGCTCCTCCACTACTGCAAAGAAGCTGCTGGCAGGACTTTTTGTGAAGCCCTGCTAGCGCAGCGCCCCAGTATGAAAGCACTCGGGCTTTCACACTGGGTTTGCAGCTGAGGCTTTTTCTCAGGCGCTATGCAGGCGCTTTTTTTAGCACTATAGCGCCTGAAAAACACTTCCAGTGTGAAAGGAATCTTAGCGAAAACCCTCCCCTGGGTGGACATAGTGGTTGGGGCTAATTTGTCCCTAAAAATCTTGAGCAAGATGAGACTGGGGCAGAAGTGGAATGGAAAAAGGCTGTCACTAGTATACTGATAGTTAAGTGTAGCACCCTCTAGCGTGCTAGAAGTGTAGATAGTATTTTGGTTAAGTGTAGGTAAATTTCTGCAGGCTTGGCTGGTAGCCAAGCCTACCTGTGTTTTTCCTTGGTTGGACAGAGATCCAGGGAGAGCTGGATGACTCACAGGCAGCATCACTGAAATCTCCCCCCTATTTCTAGAATGTGCTGGAACCTTCTAGAAAAATGAGAGAGGAAGTAAGGTGAAGCTGCCTGGAGTATTCTGAGGGCCTTGAACAATCCCCAACTTGGGTTGGCAGGAGGTAGGTCCCCCAAATATTCTGGGTCAGCCCAGCTGGGGAGGAGAGTTTGGGTGTAAGCTGGAGTTAGAGTGCTAGGCTGTCGTGGCCTTTGAGGGAGCTACCCAGTTTGGGGGGGTGACCTTGGGCCTAGGCTCGGGTACGCACAGGACCTTCTCAAAACCCACGGAGGTGTCCTGGCCAGGAGGCACAGGAACAAGGAGAGGACAGCAGGAGAACACTGCCGAGCAAGTTTCCAGGGGAAACAGGAACAGCCAAGAGGGCTGGTAAGTGACACACAGTCAGGAGGACTAGGAGGCAAGCCTGAGAGGACTAGGATGGAGCAGTTTGGGATAGGTGCAGAGCGAGTCAGGAGGAGTGTGGTGGCATGGGCAGTGGTAAAGGGCAGCTGCAGCCAGGAGGGCTGGCAGTGCCTCAACAGGTGGTACTGGGAGCAGTGGCCACATATAGGACAGCTAGCACCAAGGACTTCTATTTTCTTGCTACACCATAGGGGCCCGCGGCCCCTGTCTGCAAAGGGAATTCTACTAAGATCCAGCTGAGGCTGTGTTGGATCTAAAAACTTTGCTAGCTGGTCCTGTGAATTGTTGTGCTGCAATATAGATTGTGCAGGAGTGTAGAAGAGGAAACTGTATATATACTTTAGTGTATATAGTTCTAGTCCCTCAAAAATTCTGCTGAACAAATCCGTGTGCCTGTCTGTGCAGGGTGGGAGACGACCACATTCACCAGCAGCCCTTACGGGGGTAGCGCTACATAAGCTTGTAGCCTTAGTAAGTTAACCATTTGGGGCAGGCCCATAACAGGCTTGGGTGGAGAACCCACCCATGGAGGAACCTATGGTGAAAACTATGGAAGAGT
Organism: Aquarana catesbeiana; assembly: GCF_042186555.1. NCBI lineage: Eukaryota > Metazoa > Chordata > Amphibia > Anura > Ranidae > Aquarana > Aquarana catesbeiana. Next base: position 351,831,892 of record NC_133324.1, on the reverse strand, counting down.
TGGGGAACCATCTGGTGTTAATGTTGAACTTGCATTGTGCAGAATTATGATGTCAAGACTGGAAGAGCGGAGGTGAAGGTTCTGTTGTTAAAGAACTGTTCACCAGTATTCTTCTGCTACAGTAAAAAAGTTAAAAGACTAAACGTGTGGACATTGCGTATTTTGGAAGGTAGGCCTTGGGCCTGGAGAATGTGTTTCACAACATTATAGGTGTGTATGTATCCTCGTTCCTGAGTAGGAGGATGGTGGCAGATGCCATTGGCCAGCATGGTAATTTAGATAGGTGTATAATGTCTTAAAAGTTGCTGATTACACATTCCCAATATTTTTAAACAGTTCCTCTTTAAGGTAGGATCAGACACTTTATTAGCTCTTTGGATATGCTCTGTGTGCAGAAAAGTATATGTAATGGAAGAAAGCCATTTTTTAAAATCTTTTGTGCGACGATTCATATGTGTCTTTGAGGCCATTACTTGTTGCATATTAGCATAGCATAGCATTTTGTTGTCGGAAAATTTGAGATCCAGATCTCAAATTTTGTTTGGCAGAAACTCCGACGGAAAATGTCCGATGGAGCCTACACGCGGTCGGAATTTCTGACAACAAGCTCCCATCGAACATTTCCTGTTGGAAAATCTGACCGTGTGTACGCGGCATAAGTCTTTAAAAGGAAGCGCTGGCCAGTAATTAGCAATTACCTGCTGCACCTGAAATTCCCTGAACACCGGGAAATAAAAATTGTGATTGCATATATAAGATGTGCTGACTGAATGTTGAGATTATGGATTAAACAATCCCATAATAAAACACTCCAAAAAAATTAAGATGTGAATGCATATAAAACACAAGAGTGAGCATGTGTGGATGCGTCAAAGTGTGTGTGATTGTAGCTATCTGGTAAGTCCCACTGCCAGATACTCAAGTATAATATATAGCGATAAGGTAAACAGAAACACTATAAAAAGTGAAAATAAACAAAACTCTAGACGTGAAGAAGAAAAATTTCAATGAAAATTGAGTGTTAGTGAACTGTAAAGAACACCAGTAAAAAAAAGTCCCAAATGAAATAGGATGCTGATCCCAAAGTATATGGTTGTCTCTCAGAATTTGGCATGTAACATCACCGTGCTCAAAGGTAATAAAATTGGCTGCTTACCAACTGAGCATGTGTGCTGATCCACCACTTTGGACTGCGTTTATCTGTATACCAACTTGCGGAGGCTCAAGATGGACACTGGCTCCTGGCAGACCCAGATGGATCACTGAGTGTGTATGCTCATTCACAGCTAATGGACTGCGTCCCTCTGTACACCAACCTGTGGTGACTCTTTGCTTTAAGGAAATTGTAGATTGCAAGTTTCGGAATTCTAATACCCAGTGGAACAACAGGAAGGAGGTTTACTTCTGGGCCATAGAGTCCCTCTGTATGTCATCTAGAGTTCCGATTTTTTCCGATATATAAATATGAGCGTTGACGTTGCTGGCTGACCTCCAATCGCCGTTGATGCCTTCTTAGAGGAAACGCTTCGGAGGGAGTCAGCCGTGACTTCAGTGCGCACAGACCGCACTGCAGGCGTATATGTAATGGAAGAAAGCCATTTTTTAAAATCTTTTGTGCGACGATTCATATGTGTCTTTGAGGCCATTACTTGTTGCATATTAGCATAGCATAGCATTTTGTTGTCGGAAAATTTGAGATCCAGATCTCAAATTTTGTTTGGCAGAAACTCCGACGGAAAATGTCCGATGGAGCCTACACGCGGTCGGAATTTCTGACAACAAGCTCCCATCGAACATTTCCTGTTGGAAAATCTGACCGTGTGTACGCGGCATAAGTCTTTAAAAGGAAGCGCTGGCCAGTAATTAGCAATTACCTGCTGCACCTGAAATTCCCTGAACACCGGGAAATAAAAATTGTGATTGCATATATAAGATGTGCTGACTGAATGTTGAGATTATGGATTAAACAATCCCATAATAAAACACTCCAAAAAAATTAAGATGTGAATGCATATAAAACACAAGAGTGAGCATGTGTGGATACGTCAAAGTGTGTGTGATTGTAGCTATCTGGTAAGTCCCACTGCCAGATACTCAAGTATAATATATAGCGATAAGGTAAACAGAAACACTATAAAAAGTGAAAATAAACAAAACTCTAGACGTGAAGAAGAAAAATTTCAATGAAAATTGAGTGTTAGTGAACTGTAAAGAACACCAGTAAAAAAAAGTCCCAAATGAAATAGGATGCTGATCCCAAAGTATATGGTTGTCTCTCAGAATTTGGCATGTAACATCACCGTGCTCAAAGGTAATAAAATTGGCTGCTTACCAACTGAGCATGTGTGCTGATCCACCACTTTGGACTGCGTTTATCTGTATACCAACTTGCGGAGGCTCAAGATGGACACTGGCTCCTGGCAGACCCAGATGGATCACTGAGTGTGTATGCTCATTCACAGCTAATGGACTGCGTCCCTCTGTACACCAACCTGTGGTGACTCTTTGCTTTAAGGAAATTGTAGATTGCAAGTTTCGGAATTCTAATACCCAGTGGAACAACAGGAAGGAGGTTTACTTCTGGGCCATAGAGTCCCTCTGTATGTCATCTAGAGTTCCGATTTTTTCCGATATATAAATATGAGCGTTGACGTTGCTGGCTGACCTCCAATCGCCGTTGATGCCTTCTTAGAGGAAACGCTTCGGAGGGAGTCAGCCGTGACTTCAGTGCGCACAGACCGCACTGCAGGCGGTCGCACCAACACAATTTATCTTTGCTATGTATTTTTAATAGTCTGTAAGTGCAATTTTTTAAATACATCCACTGTGAGCTGAGAGCAGGTTAGTGTACAGAGAAATGCAGTCAATTAGCTGTGGATGAGCATACACACTCATCGATCCATCTGGGTCTGCTAGGAGCCGGTGTCCATCTTGAGCCTCAGCAAGTTGGTATACAGATGAACGCAGTCCAAAGCTGTGGATCAGCACACAGGCTCAGTGACCCGTTTGGGTCTGGTAAGTAGCCAATTGTATTACCTTCGAGCATGGTGGTGTTACATGCCAAATTCTGAGAGGCGACCATATACATTGGGATCAGCATCCTATTTCATTCTGGACTTTTTTTTACTGGTGCTTTTTACAGTTCAACTCTCTATTTTACTTTTCATTGGAATTTTTCTTCTTCACGTCTAAAATGTTTATTTTCATAGTGCACTTTTTATAGTGTTTGTGTTTACCTTATCACTATATATTTTACTTGTGTATCTGGCAGTGAGACTTGCCAGACACACACACTTTGTCGCATCCACAAATGTTCACATGTTTGTGTTTTATATGCATTCACATCTTCTTTTTTTTTGTAGTGTTTATTGTGGGATTGTTTAATCCATAATCTCAACATTTAGTCAGCGCATCTTATATATTCAATCATGCCCACTGCTGGCCACAGCATGAGAAGCACAAGTTTTTTTTATTCCTCAACGTGCCCCTTGGTGCCCCAGGTCTATTACAATACTAGCAACACCCTTGCAACTGGAGGGGAAGGGGGTAGTGATCTATCAGGTAAACTGTATGGGGCCCTCTATCATTTCTAATGGCAGACCTGCCTTCAATGGACAATCAGGATAGTTATTGGTACTATGAAGTTGCCCCTTCAGATACCAATTGCCTACAAATACTTATACCCTTGTAAAATGACAGGCAGGTGCATGGCTTAGACAAATTGAGCTATCTCACTGGCTTACTGCAGGAGCATGAAGGTTACAGCTGCAACCCCACATCCCCCACCCCCCCCCCCCCCCCGGACATTTATAGGCTACAACAAAAACAATAAGTTTTAGGGATGTTTATTGGAGTTTAAAGCCCATATGGTATAAGTGAAAAATAGAAAAACTGGCCTATCAGTGAAAAGGGCAAAATTTAGAGGGTGGAAACAGCACATTCTTCAGGGGTATATTTGGGATTGAATGAAAGGACCAGGATATGAAGCTCTGTGAGTCTTTATACATCCTTTTATTCTGGCTGAGTGTTATAGATAGAAACAGAAAAACAGGAGATCCTCTATTACCTTTTCCTGTTGCACAAGGAATGTGTCTTTGCCACCTGCCCATGAGTTATACGTTACTACCCGAAGAAGATAAATAACCAGTCTGTGTATGAGCTGTAAGGTTTTTGTACTGTGAACTAAAGTGGCCACCATGTGAATAGTGCTGCGCATAGATGTAAATATCTCTGTACCAGAGTTCTAACAGCTCACGACTGCAGAGACTACAGCATTTGACAGCTAATAAACTTATTTTGTATGTGCCTGCAAGCATTTGAGCTTGGGGTTAGTAGGAGTTTGAAAAGAGACATTCTGGTATAAACCATGTCTTTTTAAAAAGTGTACTTTTTTAGTTTTGAAGTAACAAGCCAGTTATCTTCCAGGGAATGTATATACTTGTTGCGCTATCAAAGGTGCTCAATTAAATTGTATCATAAAAAATGTCCAACATGAAAAACGTAAGTCCCACAGAAATAATGGTGAAAGATATGTGGTTCCAACTGCCAAGAAATGAAGATGAATAAAGACATCTTTCCTCCGCCAGTCACCAACACCCAGATAAAATGTCCTCTTACTAGAATTTAGGGACCCCCTGGGAACAGGCAGGTCAAACAGGCTTAAGGGGACTTTCCCCTATGGTAATGCTGCAGTCAGATCCCACCAGGCATGAGGACGATATCTCAGCAAAAATGCCAGAGTGGATGCCCGGAAAAGGTCTAAAAGCATTTAGGGTGTAAGCAATTCCTCTGCAGGGGTGGCTACAGGGCCAGCCCAAGACATTGTGCTGCCTGGGACCAAGAATGAAATGCCACCAAAAGGCCCCCACATCCATTAATTTATATCATGATAACTAAAGGGGACCCATCATGGCTCTATACATGTACATAGGAATATAAAGAGGACCTGTCATCGTTGTTTACATGTATAGGAGTATAAAGAGGACCTGTCATGGCTCCAAACATGTATAAAGGAGTATAAAGAGGACCGGTTATGGCACTATACGTGTATATAAGTATAAAGAGGACCTGTCATGGCTCTATACATGTATATAGGGGTAGAAAGAGAACCTGTCATGGCTCTATACATGTAAAGGAGTATAAAGAGGACCTGTCATGGCTCTACACATGTTTATAGGAGTATAAAGAAGACCTGTCATGGTTGTTTACATGTATAGGAGTATAAAGAGGACATGTCATCGCTCTATACATGTATGTAGGAGTATAAAGAGGATCTGTCATGGCTCTATACATGTATATAGAATTATAAAAAGGACCTGTCATGGCTCTATACATGTATGTAGGTGTATAAAGAGGACCTGTCATGGCTCTATACATGTATATAGGAGTATAAAAGGACCTGTGCATGGCCGGCAGCCGCAATGTCAGCCAGCCACCCGTGATCGCTCCACAGAGAGTGAGAATGGGGATCTGTCAATGTAAACAAACAGATCCTCGTTCTGACAGGGGAGGAGAGACAAATCTGCTGTTCCTAGTGATTAGGAACAGAGATCTCTCTCCTCCTTTAGTCTGTCCTATCCCCCCCAGTTAGAAACACCTCTCAGGAAACACATTTAACCCCTTCCCTGCCAGTGACATTTATACAGTAATCAGTGCATTTTTATAGCACAAATCGCTGTCCCAAAAATGTCTCAAAAGTGTCCGATCTGTCAACCGCAAGGTCGCAGTCCCACTAAAAATTGCAGATTGCCGCCATTACTAGTAAAAAAAAAATAATAATAAAAATGCCATAAATCTATCCCCTATTTTGTAGACGCTATAACTGTTGCGCAAAATAATCAATATGCACTTATTGTTTTTATTTTTATACCAAACATATGTAGAAGAATACATATTGGCCTTAACCGATTAAGATTTTTTTTTGATTGTTTACTATAGCAAAAAGTAAAAAAATATTGTTTTTTTTTTTCAAAATTGTCGCTCTTTTTTTATAGTGCAAAAAATTAAAACCGCAGAAGTGATCAAATACCACCAAAAGAAAACTCTATTTGTGGGAAAAAAAGGACGTAAATTTTGTTTGGGTACAACGTCGCACGACCACGCAATTGTCAGTTAAACCGAGGCACTACCGTATCGCATAAAAGAATGATTGAAGTGCATTATATCTATTATTACATTGTTATATAAGATAAAATAGTTCAACTCACCATAATGCAGAATCAGTGGGAGCCCTGAGTGTGTCACTTGCCAACGTCACCTGCTTTCAGATGCAGATTGTCACTTGCCACACGTGGATTGTCACTTGCCACAACGTCACCTGCCACACGTTGTGGATTGTCACTTGCCACCACCTGCCACACGTAGCGGATAGTCACTTGCCACAACGTCACCTGCCACACGTTGCAGATTGTCACTTGCCACAACGTCACCTGCCACACTTTGCAGATTGTCACTTGCCACAACGTCACCTGCCACACTTTGCAGATTGTCACTTGCCACTTCACCTGCCACACTTAGCGGATTGCAACTTGCTGTGTCCCAGAGTGAAGGCAGGCAGCAGAGAGATGATGTAATCTCTCAGCTGCTCGCGGCTGCACATTAAAGGCGGAACTGCAGTGATGCAGGGCAGGCGGTGAGAGAAGACAATATCTCTCTGCTCCCCCGACCCGCTGATTGGCCAGCAAGCCCGCACACCTGCCGACTGGCCCACTTGTTCACTCAGCCGCCGACCCGCCCACTGACTGTTCCCCTGTTCTGCCCACACGCTTCTGTCACCTTGGCGCTGGGCTCCTCACAGTGGGATAAGCAGCGGAGCGGGCGGAACGGGCTGGCTGGCGGGCGGCAATTTGTGGCCCCCCTGAAAGTGCTGCTCGGTACCAATGGTACCATCGCGTCCCATGGTAGGGCCGGCCCTGGGTGGCTATATCATATCCTTTATTCCGATCAGCAATGCAATGGTTTATGGGCCTGTCCATCCTCTCTCTCACTATCCACTCTTCCTGTGGGTGATATGGTTATACTCATTCCCCAGACCAGAAGGTCTAAAAGCATTTAGGGTGTAAGAAATTCCTCTCCATGAGTGGCCTTTCTTCCAGTCAACAATGCAATGGTTTGTGGGTCTGTCCACACTCTCTGTCACTATCCGGTCTCCTCTCCTCCAGCGGGTGATATGGTTACTCATATCATAACCAAAAGAGCTGCCTCATACTTGCCAACTTCCCCTTTCACTGGTGGTTGGTGTAAATACTCCTATTACATGGGTGTCAGTGTAGAAATCCCTCTTTATATTGGTGGGTGGTGTAAAATCTTCCGTTATATGGTGGTCAGTGTAAATCCCCCCACACATTGGTGGTTACTGTTCAGAATTTGCCACAGTGTATTGCCTCCTAACTAATCCAATCCCCCCACCACTGTCACTGATCCCATCAACCCACCAGCATTGCCACTGATCAACCAGCCCCAGCATAGCCACTGATCCTAGGAGTCCTAGGAGTTTTCTGTCTATTCATGGGTCCCCTCACCTCCCCAGTCTGTGGTGTGCAGGCAGTGAGGAGATGATATTCTGTAACCTCTTGCAACCAATCATTGAGCGGTAAGGATATGCAGTAACCTCTAGCAACCAATCAGTGAGCAGTAATAATGTGCAGTAATCTCTAGCAACCAATCAACAAGCAGAAGTCATGTGCTGTAACCTCTAGAAAATAAACAGGGAGCCATAATGTGTGCTGTAACCTCTAGCAGCCAGTCGGTGAGCGGTAATAATACACTGTAACCTCTGGCAACCATTCACAATCACTGCCTGATCTGATTCAGTAAACTGATTTTGAGTCTAGCTGCTATTTATTGTATGTCTCTAAGCATGTGGAGAGCGAAATTGCATGGAAGAGGGGGCCCAAGAAAATGCTTGCCCAGGGTCCAGTCAATATTAACGACGGCCCTGATATCATATCCTTGACTATGGCATTAACTATGGCTTGTGGCCTGCTATCCCATTAACCCTCACACCTCCCTAATAACCACTCAACACTGGAATGGGGTAAATTGGCCATAGCAGCCATTTTATTAACCAAAATATAAATAATTAACATAATTAACATAATAACAAAAAAACCTTTTTTAATATAGCTCCAGTTTTATCACAGAATGTAGCACAAGGTCCCCCATAGGCATAACCCATAACTGTACCTGCTAGTCATATTTAGGCCTCCAGTCGTGGAAACCCCAACTTGGAGACAACTAGCAGGTACCATATACCAACTGGGAGCCGTAACTCATATGGGTCCCTACACCATGCCTTTTTTGCTGAAACAGGACCTTGTACCCCGCCAATTGCTGCAAACCACCACCTAGGTTGCTGCATATCTCCACCAAACCAACTAAATTGCAGAGCGGGCGGGTGGGAAGTTCCTTACCCTCTATCCTTGTGTCTATTGACTCCTCCCCTTCCTTTCCACTAACTTTTCCACCGCTCTTCCCCTTCCTGTCTGCCCTCCCACTCACAGTTACCACCCCTTTCCTATCCTCATACAAGCCCCATTAACCCCTGTCATGCCAGCCTTGTGCTAAATTACCTTTCAAGTAATGCTCCAGGCCTTTCTTGACTATGGCATTAACTATGGCTTGTGGCCTTCTATCCCATTAACCCCCACACCTCCCTAATAACCACTCAACACTGGAATGGGGTAAATTGGCCATAGCAGCCATTTTATTAACCAAAATATAAATAATTAACATAATTAACATGATAACAAAATAACCTTTTTAAATATATCTCCAGTTTTATCACAAAATGTAGCACAAGGTCCCCCATAGGCATAACCCATAACTGTACCTGCTATTCATATTTAGGCCTCCAGTCGTGGAAACCCCAACTCGGAGACGACTAGCAGGTACCCATATACCAACTGGGAGCCATAACTCATACGGGTCCCTACACCATGCCTTTTTTGCTGAAACAGGACCTTGTGCCCCGCCACACCACTCAAACCTGACACCTAAGGTTTGAGCGGACCTCCACACCCACAGGGCCCTCTGTATCCCTTCCTCCAAACCCAGACACCACATATCGATCCCGACAGTGTTCAAATGAACACCATCCCCACGTAGGTATCTCCAAGTTTCCCCTTCCAACTCATGGTGCCGTACCGCCAAACCCCATTATGCATCAAAAATCTGGACACCGCCCTATTTACCTTGGCCCGTGTCTTATTAATGCCAATCACTGACCTGGCCCACCTCCATTGAGTACATGCTACTATATCAGATAATACGATTGTCAGGTCAGGGTAATCAACTCGAAGTCGCAGGAAGTCAAACTTTATATCTCTTATTAACTCCCTCATGGACCGCAAACCTAAATCGTTCCCCCCTGCATGTACCACTAACACATCGGGTGGCCTATCCAACCTGGCATAACGATCAAACTCAGGAACAAACTCAGGAACACATATTTGCTCTACAATAAACCTGGCATCCCGATCCACCGGACTACTGCTTCATCACTGGGGATGCCCAATTGCCGACCGTCAGGCCTTACATCCGCTCTTCTCGCTCCCCAGTGGACAAAAGAGTGGCCCATTATCCATATTAAGCAGGGGGCCCGTTCTGAAAGAAAAAACAACACCATACACATAGCAACAGGACAAACCATACTGCCCTCCCCCCCTTAAGATAACAGAGGGGATAAACAGTTCAACCTACATGCACAAAATTCACCCCCACCACAAAACCAGCACTCACTCAAAGCAATTGAGGATGCACATATAGGCACATATAGGCAGTCCCACCTCCCAATTTGCCGCAAAGCCCCCTCACTCAAACCCCAACGTGCCGCCTCTGTTGCGGCCCCAATACGAAATGAATGAGAAGCAAAATCTGATGGACAAAATCCCAACACCCCCAAACACTTCCAAAACACAGCTGTAAATTGGTACCTCGACAAGGCCATCCGCATGCAAGAGCAGGGGTCCAACATTGGCTGGGCGTGATTCCAAAAAACGTGATACCACCTGCACCAGACAGGCCGGTGACCCGGTTATGCCATACAACTCAACCCTCGCTCCCCTCCCCACTTGGTCGGTCTTGGACCTACGAATCCAAAAACCCACTGAAGTACTGCTGCAATGGACGTCAGCCAACTGCAATCCATCCGACCCCTTTCTGAACGAGGAAAATAATTCCCCAATCCGCAATGCACCAAAAAATGCCAAAGAAAAAGCGGTCTGAAACAAAAGAGCCTCATATCCCGACAAACACACTTCCGGCAGCACCCTGAACAAAGAGCCTAACAACTCAAAAGACACCGTATGGTGCCCATCCACCATCCGACGCCCTCTGTGGTATCCCTTTACCGCCTGCCGCACCAAAAAATCTTTGGTGAAATCCCTCTGATCTATCAACTTAAACAAAAACACCACCCCGCCAGGTTTCTATTCAACACCGACACTGAAACTCCCAACTCTGCATTCCGACCTATAAAGTACAACACCAGAAACCCAATCTCCCCATCAGCAACCGCCCCACCCAAACTCCTTACCAGTCCGTACCATTCCTCCCATGTTTTCGAATACATCGCCCAGGTAACCTCACTCACCGACCTCCAAATCAGCGTTGCCGTCACTCTAAGGCAATCCGCCACAGCTGAGCTGGACAAGGAACTCCCAATTGCACTGCTCCCGGAGCCAACAATCGGAACTTGTCCCACTAAAACTGAGAAAGAGCATCGGCCAATGAATTAGCGCACCCTGGGACATGTACCGCATATATAAACGCATTGCAACGCAAACATGCCAACACCAGATGCCTCAACAGACGCACTACCGGCGGCGACGAAGCTGACACGCTATTGAAAGCCTGCACTACAGCCATATTATCACAGTTAAATCAAATCTTCTTATTGACAAACTGAGAACCCCAGAGCTCTACTGCAAGAATGATCGGAAACCGTTCCAACGTGAGCGACCCGGCCCCCGGCAACAGGGCCAACCTCCCTAACACCTCTCTCAAACCCGCCAGTAGCTGTGTCAGTTCCTGCGCGCTACCCCCCAGCACTCGTCCCTAACGCAGACACACCATTCGACACACCCCCAGCTCCAGTTCCCTCAACCACAGGCACACACACACAGAAGAACAAGAAGGTTGGCCTAAGGGCCGCTTACCAGGCTGCCGCGGATTAGGACCTCCACGAGCCGTCATCACACTCTCCAGCGTTGCTGACACCGACTCGTCACTGCTCTCATCTTCCAGTTCACCTTCGGATAAGGTAGCGTCGTCGCGATCATCTGTGCAGCCCCGGCTCATGACACCTGAATGCCAATGGGCGCCAGTACGGCCGCCCGTGAAGTCACTGCTCGCCATCTTCCAGGGCGGCCCTACATCCAGGTCTGTCGTGGCGGATTGGATCGGGTGAGATCTGATGAAAACGGACACGCTGTCTGTTTTCGTCCGATCCCTCCATAGGCAGCAGCGGCACCTGACAAGCCCCTCCCCGCTCAGTGAGCAGAGAGGGACCTGTCATCCACCAGCTCAGCGGAGATCAACGGACTGATCTCCCGCTGAGCCGGCGGACCGAGGCGGGCTCCGTAGAAACGGAGTCCGCCTCGTGTGAAAGGGGGCTTAATGTATAGCCAGTTTAACACTGTTGCATAGCCCCAATCTCCAAAAACTCCCAGGGCATATTTGCAGTGTCTGCACATCTCTTGTTGCATGTCTTCAGTTTCTGATAGCTTTCTGTAGCATTCGCTGAATATTATGTGTTTTCCATTGGTGATGTTAAGGACTGCATTTGAGGACCCTTATATCAAATGCATTGGCCACCACTAGTATAAATGGCAGTCTTATCTTTAATTTTGCCAGGGATTTATCTAATGAGTTTTTTAAGGATCTAAAGATTCCAACACACTATTCCCAACACACACATTCCTGTAGAAATGGCTGTGCATATAAGTGCTTGCTGAAGCGACCACCCACTGGAACCGTGTATTATCAGAACAAGAGACTGTCACCAGCACACCAAGGATCTCCAGAACGAGTCCAAAGCTTTATTTAGCGATCAGACTGTTACAGCAGATTATGTAAATTAATCAGTGCAGCGCTAAATTGATAACTAAAAACGATTAATGAATCAAAATTCAATAGATAAAAAGTTCATATGTTCGTATGTTGAAACACACATGTAGATAGAGGCACACAGACGTCAATGGTGGTAAAGGGTGCTTCATGCAAAAGTTGTTACAGCAGATTGCAATGTTTCGGAGCCACGCAGGACCCTTTCATCAGGTGCTCAAGTGATGAAGGGGTCCTGTGTGGCTCCAAAATGTTTCAATCTGCTGTAACGGCCTGATCGCTGAATAAAGCTTTGGACTCGTTCTGGAGATCCTTGGTGTGCTGGTGACAGTCTCTTGCTCTTTTAAGGATCTAAATCTCAAGACAACTTTGTGATGGACTAGGCTTGAAAGCAAAAAATCCCACTGTAAAGTGTACAGGCCTTGTGGACCAGTAAAAGTGAATGCTTACTCATTTAAAGATGAACTTCTGGCAAATAGATAAATACACAGATGAAATACATATAAGCAAGCTGTTTTACCCTCCAAAGGATTAGTATTTCTGTCCATCCATCGGCGGAGATGCGCTGGACCTCTCTGCCCTGGGTTCTCAGCTCTTGATTGGATAGATTGATAGCAGCCAGTCATTAGCTTCCACTGCTGTCAATCCAATTCAAATGTCGCAGGGGCCGGGGGGGCGGGGCCGAGTCCTAAATTCTGCGTCTATGGACGAAAATGCTGGACTTGGGAGCACGCCCGCAAGGTAACCCCAGGGAGAGCACTTCTCCTGGGTGGTTATACGATGCGGGGAGGAGCTGATAGCGCTGCTGGGGGACCACAGAAGAGGATGATTGGGGCCACACTTTGCAAATTGAACTGCACAGTGGAGGTAAGTATGACATTTTTGTTATTTAAAAGAAAAACAAAGCTTTATAATCACTTTAAGTAACACTGACAAGTCTTGCCCCTCCACCAGCCTAGTTGGATAGTGAAAAGAGAAGGGATAGACAGATGAGCTCAATTTGCTGTTTTCTTCTGTCTGCATTTATTACTTTATTAGCACATGAGCACTGCAGAACTATTGATTTACTGCTTGTGCTGCTCTGCTGTGCAGGGACTACAAGAGGTTGATATAAAGTCAAATTTAGTTATACATAAAAATACATTTATTGATGTATTAATGAATATAGAGTTGCATTAATTTGTGTCTGTGTATATATTTATTTGCAAAATGTTGCTCTCTAATTTATCACTGATGAGAAAATGTTAAAATAAAGTAGCCAGTTATAATGCTGAATTTTCATCTTGGAGGCTATATATCTTGCGTTTCTGTCCCTTGTGCATCAGTGTCATTGTGCTTGTACTAGGCATCTGTTACATTACCATGATCTTGTGACATTTCTTTCCTTGTCCTTGCTTGTATTTGTCCTTTTGATTTTTAGTTAAAGGACCAGACTGCACACTAATTTCAAGGCTTTCAGTGCTGTTTTCGGCAAAACCCTTGCAAGGTTTGTCATCAACTAATACTGAACATTTGTAATCATCAGAACACAAAAGGTCATATATCCCTTCAGGCATTAAAATGTGTTTCCTTTTATATTTATTAAATATTTTTTTGTACTTCCACTACTTGCATAGGCTATTAACAACCTAACTCAAACACATAATATTACATACAAACACAATGATTTATTATAACTATTCAAAAATAAACAACGGGCAAACAGAAAAATGCACAGTTGATACACATACTGTATGTTAGACCTGTTTAACTTACCGAAGGAATTGGAAGTCTGTTTGCACAGTAATCAAGGCAGCCCTGCCAAATTGCTCAGCCAGGACCTCCTTACAGACTTACAGACTGTACTGATTTTTTTTGCAAATATCTGTTTATTGATTTTTATAAAAAGTTACAAACACAACTTCAGCCTTGCAGTAGGGTGACCACATTTCCAAACTGCCATTCAGGGACACTTTTGCCAGGGACTGGGGGGGGGGGTTGTTGAATGTAGTCTCGGGGTTGACGGGGATTTCAGGAGCGAGTAATTTGACAGGTGAATGGCTGGTTTTAGCCCTTATATCATCCCAACACCATGCTTGATATGGTGCCAGGAGGATAAAATCATATTATTTCTATTACTACATTGTAATATATAATGAAATAGTTCAACTCACCATAATGCCGAATCATTGGGAACCCTGAGCTTGTCACTTGCCACAAGATGCAGTGTGTCACTTGCCACGTCTCCTGCCACCAGATGCAGCGTCACTTGCCACCATATCCTGCCACCAGATGCAGGGTGTCACTTGCCACCATCTCCTGCCACCAGATGCAGGGTGTCACTTGCCACCATCTCCTGCCACCAGATGCAGCGTCACTTGCCACCATCTCCTGCCACCAGATGCAGGGTGTCACTTGCCACCATCTCCTGCCACCAGATGCAGGGTGTCACTTGCCACCATCTCCTGCCACCAGATGCAGCGTCACTTGCCACCGTCTCCTGCCACCAGATGCAGCGTCACTTGCCACCATATCCTGCCACCAGATGCAGTGGCACTTGCCACCATATCCTGCCACCAGATGCAGGGTGTCACTTGCCACCATCTCCTGCCACCAGATGCAGGGTGTCACTTGCCACCATCTCCTGCCACCAGATGCAGGGTGTCACTTGCCACCATATCCTGCCACCAGATGCAGCGTCACTTGCCACGTCTCCTGCCACCAGATGCAGCGTCACTTGCCACCATATCCTGCCACCAGATGCAGCGTCACTTGCCACGTCTCCTGCCACCAGATGCAGGGTGTCACTTGCCACCATCTCCTGCCACCAGATGCAGGGTGTCACTTGCCACCATCTCCTGCCACCAGATGCAGCGTCACTTGCCACCGTCTCCTGCCACCAGATGCAGGGTGTCACTTGCCACCGTCTCCTGCCACCAGATGCAGGGTGTCACTTGCCACCATCTCCTGCCACCAGATGCAGGGTGTCACTTGCCACCATCTCCTGCCACCAGATGCAGGGTGTCACTTGTCACCGTCTCCTGCCACCAGATGCAGGGTGTCACTTGCCACCATCTCCTGCCACCAGATGCAGGGTGTCACTTGCCACCATATCCTGCCACCAGATGCAGCGTCACTTGCCACCGTCTCCTGCCACCAGATGCAGGGTGTCACTTGCCACCGTCTCCTGCCACCAGATGCAGCGTCACTTGCCACCGTCTCCTGCCACCAGATGCAGGGTGTCACTTGCCACCGTCTCCTGCCACCAGATGCAGGGTGTCACTTGCCACCATATCCTGCCACCAGATGCAGGGTGTCACTTGCCACCATATCCTGCCACCAGATGCAGCGTCACTTGCCACCGTCTCCTGCCACCAGATGCAGGGTGTCACTTGCCACCGTCTCCTGCCACCAGATGCAGCGTCACTTGCCACTGTCTCCTGCCACCAGATGCAGGGTGTCACTTGCCGCCATATCCTGCCACCAGATGCAGTGGCACTTGCCACCATATCCTGCCACCAGATGCAGTGGCACTTGCCACCATATCCTGCCACCAGATGCAGTGGCACTTGCCACCGTCTCCTGCCACCAGATGCAGTGGCACTTGCCACCGTCTCCTGTCACCAGATGCAGTGGCACTTGCCACCATATCCTGCCACCAGATGCAGCGTCACTTGCCACGTCTCCTGCCACCAGATGCAGGGTGTCACTTGCCACCATCTCCTGCCACCAGATGCAGGGTGTCACTTGCCACCATCTCCTGCCACCAGATGCAGGGTGTCACTTGCCACCATCTCCTGCCACCAGATGCAGCGTCACTTGCCACCGTCTCCTGCCACCAGATGCAGCGTCACTTGCCACCGTCTCCTGCCACCAGATGCAGGGTGTCACTTGCCACCGTCTCCTGCCACCAGATGCAGCGTCACTTGCCACCGTCTCCTGCCACCAGATGCAGGATGTCACTTGCCGCCATATCCTGCCACCAGATGCAGTGGCACTTGCCACCATATCCTGCCACCAGATGCAGTGGCACTTGCCACCATATCCTGCCACCAGATGCAGTGGCACTTGCCACCCTGTGCTCTTGCTGGGTAAGTCCCTTGATCCAAGTGCCTACCTGATTCCTACACTGACCTACCTGACCCCTTAAATGACCTACCTGACCACTATAACCTACCTGACCTCTACCATGACCCACCTGCTCACTACACTGACTTCCCTGTCCCCTGCACTGACCTACCTGACCCCCCTGACCACTACACTCCTTCCTGCACTACTCACACTACTGACTACTCCCCCACACAAACATAAGGTAGATCGGCGGATTTCACTCACCACTCCAGGCCTCCATGAAGATCATCCATAGATGTATATCCCCAGTCGCTCCTCAGACCTCAGTATCCCCCATAGGCCAGGAACTCTGCCAGCAGCCGCCATACGCTCGTCTGCATCGAGCACCGCCCCTCCCCCTCACATACACGGGCTGCCTGTGGGAGGCATGCACCTGAGGAATCATGGGGGACAGGGCAGGCTGGACCACTGGAGTCCCTGGGCGGGGGGAGACCTGGGTGCTGAGGAGTGTCTGCCTCGTTGCTGGTGTATGGTGATTATAGGGGCTGGAGCCTGGAAGAAGTCACTTGGGCTGCCCACCCCCACGCTACACCACTGGGCTGGCCCGGCCGGATGACATCATTGACATTCGGCAGTCAATTGATAATCGCGAACGGCTGCATCATATTCATTCCGGGACACTGTATGGTCCCGGAATGGAGGTACCCGGGACCTGGGACAGACCTGCTGATTGCGGGAATGTCCCGGGCAATCCGGGACATGTGGGCACCCTACCTTGCAGGCCCCAACAGCAAGCACATAGACCCCCCCCCGTTCCAGGCAACCCCAACTCATGTGAGACTTCACCCTCCCGGATACAAAGAAATCCCAAGGGGTTTGGGATAATAGACTTAGAGCATGTCAGGCCCCAAAATATGTAACATACAGCCATCAAGCACATGTGAGAAAAGCTGAGCCGGTGTCAGGTCCTGTGGTGACTATACTGAATTTAAATAGTTTTGGACACATACCCAAAAAGCTGTCATCATAGTAAACCCCCCTCCTTCTGCTCCCCACCAATTTTCGCTTCTGTTTAATCAAAGCCAGGAGTTGCTGTGTATATAGAGCCGCTTGAGCAGCTGTCAAAAACTGCCCCTGTACCGCCTTCTACTTTCCACTTTGAGGTATTTTCTCTGAAGGGCATAATATCCTCTAATGAAAGATTATACACTGTATGTTGGTAATTGTACAGTTGATAATCTGCACCTAAGCTATCTGACTTCTGTGAACCAAGTTGTTCTATATTTAGCACCCTGATGTTTAGGCAGGGTTGCTAAGTAAATTTAGTTTGCAAGGCAGTAGTTTCCTTGGTTAATTGTTAGTAGATCCACTGATTCCTCTCTAGTTCTGGACTTGCGGCACCTTCTCTCTTCTGTCGCTAGGTGGTGGTATGCTGGTGACATTAGATAGACAAGGGCTTAGCAAGGTCAGGTTATGAATGGATGGGGGTGGCAGGGGTTTCTTTAGTCCCTTGGCCTGCTGGGAGAGTCTTTTTTTTGGTGGAGTCAGGTGAGCGGGGTTCTGTGCCACCTGGATGGCTGTCTGGGTGGACGTGTGTTATGCTGCCCCGGGCTGCTAGGCATGAAAGCCTGAGGCCTATCCCGGGGACATCTGACTGCTAGGCTGTCTGAGGACCTATCCAGAGGCAGGAGAAGCAGCGCAGGGTTTGGACTGCAGGATTGGAGTCCAACCGAGAATAACGGGGAACCAGTTGAGGTTGGAGGTAGAGGGGAAGCTGTCACCACTAAGGGACCATTGATCTTGTTCCCGGAGACCATTGTGAGTAAACTGAAGCCAGTACCAGAGCAGTCTTCTCACCAGCCGGGGACGGTGAAGAAGTGGGAAAACTTCAGCAAGTGCCAAGCCAGAGACCCAGCGAGACAGCAAAAGGGGATGCTTGAGGAGCATCAGTAAATGCCATGCCAGGGACCTAGCGGTTTAGCAGGGGTGACACTTGAGGAGTATCTGTGAGTGTCAAGCCAGGGACCCAGCAGGGAGGCGGGGGTGACGGTTTAGGAAGATACTGAATAATGGAAGTGGAGGAGCTCAGGGGATCCAGTGGCGATTGAGTCTGAGTCTAATGAGAGACTGGGAGCTCAGTGAGTGAAGACCTACAGTGAGCGACTGTAGTGTGCAAGGAGAACTATTCTGTGTTACCAGTATTCAAGTACAAGTACCGTTAGTGACTGTTAAAAGATTTGTTGCCATTAGAGACAGCGGTCCTACCTATACAGAAGTGGTGTCTTGCTGGAGGCCTTCCACTGTATAGCTGTCTACCTATAGAAGTCGCTGAGTCTGCCAATTATCATTGCATCTACTTAAGGGTGTCCTGGCCCTAACCCTTTCTCCCACAGTTCTTGTTCAATAGACAATAAATCTCTTTGCATTCAAAAAGTGTCTGGCGCCCATCACTTCAGCTGGTATTACACCCACAATGCCTTGTAACCCACTCTACCAAGAAGGATGTCAGCTCTTCCTGACTTTGGAGGTCCCCATTAGGCTTCTAGGGGTCAGGGCCCTTGCTACATATATATAAATGTAACTGCTTGTTTCATTATATGATTTTTTTATATTAAACTTTTTTATAGAGATGTCGATGATTTCTACTTTGTTTCTCATCTCGGGCTTAAAGCAGAGTTCCACCCATATAAAAGTCAGCAGCTACAAAATGTGTAGCTGCTGACTTTTAATAATTGGACACTCACCTGTCATACGGTCCAGCGATGTGGGCGAACGAAGCCCCGCTCCTCTCCCCCTCCTCTACTCGATGCCGGCATTGTGACTCTGGGTGCCCGGCTGTGGCCTCACAGCTGGGCACGCACTGCGGGCAATCTTCTGGGACTTGTGACGTGTCCCAGAAGATGGCACGGAGGGAGGGAGAGAGGTGAACTTCCTTGTGGCTCTGCGGAACCCCAGGAGGAAGTGGGAGCTGGATGCCCCTAAAAAGAGGGTATCCGCCCCCCCCAAAAAAATGACATGCCAAATGTGGCATGTCAGGGGGTCACCTTCACTTAAAGCAGAAGTTCAATTTTTGGGTGGAACTCTGCTTTAAGCCCCCTACACACTATGAGAAAATCAGAAGAAAAATTCCGTACGAGGCACGATCGTTCGAGTTTTGTATAGTGTGTACACAACTTTTGACATCTGATTCCTACTTTACAGATGAAAATTTTCAAAGGGACAAACTCCAAAATTTTTCTCAGAAACAGAACAGACGATTTACATTTAATGTGTACTGTTTTCGTACGATTTTTGTACGAGACATATTAGCTATGAAAGACTGAGCATGATCAAAAAAAAACAAATAACAAAATATAGCTTTTGTTTTGTATGAGAATTTTTCTTACATTAGTTCTATCCTTGTTTCCGACTTGCTGTGTAACATCGAGGAAAACTGGCCGATCGTTCGCCCGATTTTCTTATAGTGTGTATCCCACTTTAGTGATAGTTTTGACAATTGATGTGAAAAGAGAAGTATGGGTTTTTTTTTTTTTTTTGATTCATACTTACCTAGGTGGATGGAGCATCAGACTGATGCTGTATCTGTCCCCCCCCCTCTCTACTCTGAGAACAGAGCCACCGAACATCGGTAGCTCGGTTCTCGCAGATCCCCGAGAGGAAAGCTGCTGACTGTCAGTCAGCGTCTCTCCTCTCTGCTCCTCCACGCTCACTGGAGCGATGAGCTGTGGAGGGGCGGGGAGCGGCCATCTCAGCGTCTCAGTGGCTCACTGAGACGTTAAGATTGCCATCAATCAAAGCAGCTGGCGGATTCAGATTTGGAAGTCTGGGATGACGTGCTGCCTCTACTGATGGCAGTGATATCAGCACAGAGCAGACTTCAGACCGCTCTCTGCGGTAAAAAACGAATTGCACTCCTGTGACCCATAGGAGAAGCCCAGCATAAAACGCTCAGGCTGGACTTCTCCTTTAATATCTATCAATACGCTTATAACACAGATATTCTGTCAGTCTTCTCTATATGTACTATATATTGATGTATACATACGAATATTAGAATAATCAACACAAATTATTTTCTTTTCTGTAATGTCCTTTATTCTTATATAATATAAAGCATTTCATAAGAAGAACTTATACAAAAAAATGCCCCTGTTTAACCCCTTATTTCAAGGAGGTGACCGCTACATACACCCCCACTTAAATCACAACTGTACCCAGTTGTGGGGAATGAATTTAGAGTACCTCCTTAAGTTTAAGGAGGAAAGAGCATCTCATTACATCAAATGGAATGGGGAAAAAGAAAATAAACTTGAAACAGGGATAACATCAATATCAATGTACAAAAATGTCACACAACATATTTTCTTATACAATTTACATCGCCTAACTGTAGGTCCCTACAGCTAGCATTCCATACAAGCAGAACCAGAGCACTGCTCCCGAAGGAGGAATACTCTGCTTACCATCATCTGTAAGATAGACAGCCGTCACATCTTCAATTCACCTAAAAGAGGACACAAAAACATTTCTAACTACTACTACACATTACCAAACAGAGGGGGTTATCATCCTCTATTGGGTAATCAATCAAATATACAAAAAAAAATTTTGATGGCATGTATGTTTCTGTCAGGATTGTCGCTCCCTCAAAAGGAGTCTAGCAGACTTCCTGCAGAGCGCACCCTGAACAGACATGCTCAGCAAATGAATACATCTGCCCGTTGGCAAATAGACTTTCTGTTTGGCTCCTAAACAGGAATCCTTGTAGAAGTACTTGTAGCAAAGGGACTTAGCAGAGACAGCACAGTCTAGTGTCCATAACTTTATCCTTGTTAGGCACCCTGAATGAGAGTCTCCTGCTGAATAAACAATTTTTTGGGGGAAAACCCACCCTAACCCATCTGCTGTTCTGCAGTCAATATGGGTACTAAAGCACACTTGTGACTACCTCTCCAGCAGTCCTGCTTACAAGTAATACCTTGGGTCAGGCAACCTTCTGCGATTATCCCCTTGTTGTCTCACTGAGATGGAGTAACTGTGAGTGTTTTGTCCTGCTTTTACCACCAACACTTTGTCTTTGTAAATTGCCCTCCCAAGACTCCACTCACGGTGAATGCCTTTGAATCGGACCCAGACCTCACTATCAGGTGTCCGCTTGGGGTTAGGAACATGAAGATAGTCCCAAACAGGGTCACCTTCCCATTCTTCCTGGGAATTTTCAACAATCTCCATGATCCACTCAGGAATGTAAGGGTAATCCAGGCCCCACTCCTGGGCAACTTTTTTTTTAACTTCCCGCTGGAACCTCGAAAGTCTAGGTAATTCTTTAGCCTTTCCTCGGCCAGGCAAAACGCATGAGTCAGAAGCTCTACTGACCCACTGTTGATATGTGGCTGCCCTGGTAGGAAGGATAGTAGCTGAGACATTGAAGGTGGGTACTGGGGTTCTAGACGTGTTGAGTGATTTTTCTGATACTCCCGTAGAAGCTTCCACTGAGGTAGAACTCTCTAGGAGCCATTCTTCCTCATCGCTAGATTCAGCCTCTTCAGGGGATGACCACTCAAATAAATGGTCCATAGATCCATATTTCTCCAGGACTTGCGGTGACCCCCAATCTACAGCCCGGCCTCTGTTCACCCTGTCCGACTCACCTGAGGGATCCCCCTCCTGTAAACTAGGCTCCTTCCAGACAGGCACAACAAAGGACTTATTGCCAGCCGGCTCCTCAGGGGTTTCCTCCAAAGACTGTACACTAACTCCGGCAGTCCCTGGGTCCCCAGCCAGGCTACAGGCTCCCCCATTAGATCCTACCTGATACACCGGTGGCTCCGATTCAGCCAAATCAAACTGGAGCTCCTCCACTGCTGCAGCAGCCAACATATGACCCTCTCCGGTCTTCCGAGTCATTTGCATCTGCGACAGACAAAGTCCGGTTGTAAGACTGGCAGCATAGTATTGGACTTCCTGTTGAATGGGTCCCAGTCGTGTTAGCTGAGCACTGCAATGTCCACATCGAGCCCAGGCGACGACTCCAACCGTAGGCTTCCGACATCCGGGACACAACATGCAAAGTCTTTCTATTCCATCAATCACCTCTAGTGCCAGTCCTCTGGTGAGCTCCAAACAAACACCAGTATCAATCAGAACCCAGTCCTGCAACTCAGGTAACCGCTGCATAACGGGTGTACTCCGAACACCTTCCGCCATCTTCCTCCGCCCTTTCGGTCTGACGCTGACAAACTTTTCCTCTGGGGTGTGGCTCCATCCCCCACTTGTTTGTTCAGCGCGCGAGGAACTGTAGCTGCACATTTTCAAAGTCCTCCCCAGCGACACCTGGTGGCAGGCACTGTTGTACTGCAGACTATATTGGCAACAGTTACTGAAATGCAGACTCCGTTGCTATGGTAGATGACTAGTGGTCAAATATGAAACAGATATCTTGGTGGGACCTCCGTGTAGCGCAGGGAGATTTACTAAAATTGGTGCACTCAGAATCTGGTGCAGCTGTGCATGGTAGTCAATCAGCTTCTAACATCAGCTTGTTAAGTTAGGCTTAGGCAACAAAACCTGGAAACTGATTGGTTTCTATGCAGAGCTGTACCAGATTTTGCCCTCTCCAGTTTTAGTAAATAACCCCCAAAGTTTACCCTAATAAACCTTTAATTACCTCATTCTTCTCCTTTTCTTTTCAACTATTATGTTCCTGTTCATTTTCTGTTCATTTCTATTTTATTACCATTGATATTTTAACTTTTTTTGTTTTTGTTTTCTTGTTTTTTAGTATTATTATACATTATTATACATTATATGTATTAGTTTATTATTCTAAGTAATGTCAAACTTATTGATGGGATCAGTCAAATTTCGATCCATGTATGGTCAGGCTGGTCGTACACATACACTACTGATCGACTTCTCTACAACCAGCCTGTTTTAAAATTTTCTGCACGATCAGCGCCACTGGCTATAGCCAGCAGCATTGATCAGTGTATTCTGACTGCGGGGAAGTCTCCCTGCTGTCAGAATACAAAGGCTCAGCCCAGCCGCCTTGAGTCTGTTGACAGGGGAATCGAGTCACTTTATTTTCATTAAACACGCTGGTTGAACAAAATATATGTATGTAATATACCTGTTGATCTTGCCAAAAGTGCAGTGTCCATATTACAATCATCCTTATAACACTTTTGGAAGCTTAAAATGAAGCACAAAGATCCTCACCTTTAGGGTAAACTACTAGTCTTATCAATCAGTCATGTAATGGAGATTAACAAAGGTAGAGACGTCCAGCCTGGGTGACAACCATGGCTGCTTCCATAGATACAGCTGCTCCTCCACGCTCACTGGAGCGCTGAGCTGTAGAGGGGCGGGGAGCAGCCGTCTCAGTTTCTCACTGAGAGGCTGAGACAGGCATCAGTCCGGGCACCTGACGGATCCAGACTTTATTGTCATGATAAAGATGGTAGAACAATATGTTGGGACTTTGCATGAGGATAGTGGGGCCGTTCTAAACCCCTCCTCCATCCCGGTTCAGTAATAAGATAGGGGGAGAACAGGTATGGGACTTTAAACAAGGCACATGGAAGCAAAAGTATAAAATGAATAAGAAATGCAATTTATTGTAAGAATAATACAAAGATTCATATATTTACATATTTAGGCACATCGCTCTGCATATGTTGGCACTTAGCTCCATAATGTTACTTTGTAGTCAAAGAAATACATTTCATCAAAGATTTCTAATACAAACAGATAAATACAATAAAATTGGAACGTTCATACATATAGGTTGATAATGTGTACACATAACGGTAGTTGTAAGCTCTACGCCGTTTCGGGACCTTATAGCCACTCATCAGGAGCATAACCGTAGTGATCACCTATGAATTGGGGAGATAGCAATATTGAATGGTATGAAGACACAGGTAGGTAAATGTAAAGCAGTGATTCTCGCATTATAAATGTGAAACTATGCACTTACAATAGTGTCTGCGCAGAGGTGGTGCGGCCCGGGATGCCAAGCCAGCCAAAAATGCCTGGGCCCGAAGCTGAGGGGGTATATCCCGGCAGGCGAAGCCACCACATAAAGACCCCCAGGTTGGGTCAAGGTGTGAAAACAAAGTGGATGGGTTGGAGAGGTTCTCCCTTGGATGGGGAAGGAAGTGGACAAAGTATCTATCTGGAAAACAAATGTCCGGAGTATGTGTTATAGTGTGAAAGTGTAGGCAGTTAGTGTAAGGCTCGATTCACACAGGGGCAACATGACTTCAACGCGACTTTGCAACGCGACTTTAACCCGACTTCAACACGACTTGTGGATCCGACTTTCAATGAACGGGGATCCGACTTGGATCCCCGCCACTGTGTTTGGTATGAATCTTTAGGGGGAACTCTGCGCCAAATTTTAAATAAAAATCCGGCATGGGGTCCCCCCCCAGGGGCATACCAGGCCCTTGGGTCCGGTATGGATCTTGAGGGGAACCCCCCTACGCCGAAAGGACGGCGTGGGGGGTCCCCCCAATCCATACCAGACCCTTATCCAAGCACGCAGCCCGGCCGGACAGGAATGGGGGTGGGGATGAGCGAGCGCCCCCCCCCTCCTGAGCCGTACCAGGCCGCATGCCCTCAACATGGGGGGGTTGGTGCCTTGGGGGAGGGGGGCGCGCTGCGGCCCCCCCCACCCCAAAGCACCTTGTCCCCATGTTGATGAGGACAAGGGCCTCTTCCCGACAACCCTGGCCGTTGGTTGTCGGGGTCTGCGGGCGGGGGGCTTATCGGAATCTGGGAGCCTCCTTTAATAAGGGGGCCCCCAGATCCCGGCCCCCCACCCTATGTGAATGAGTATGGGGTACATGGTACCCCTACCCATTCACCTAGGGGAAAAAAGCGTCAATAAAACAAACAGTACACAGGTTTTTTAAAATAATTTATTAGGCAGCTCCGGGATCTTCTTCCGACTTCGGGGGTCCTCTTCCGACTTCGGGGGTCTCTCCGCCGTCTCCTCCCGGTGTCCGCATCTTCTGCCGGCTCCTCCGCTATCTTCTGCAGCTCAATTGCTAGCGGTGGTCCGGACTTCTGCCTTCTTCTTTTCTTCCAGAGATGTTGACACGACGCTCTCTCCAGCTGGAATGGTCTCTGAACGCTCCGCAACGGACTTATATAGGCGGTGACCCCGCCCCCTTATGAGGTCACTGTCCCAGGGCATGCTGGGGCTGTGCCGTCATAAGGGGGCGTGGTCATCACCCGGTGACCACGCCTCCTAAAACGTCACAGACCCAGCATGCCCAGGGACTGTGACGGCATAAGGGGGCGGGGTCACGGCCTATATAAGTCCCTTGCAGAGCGCACAGAAACCATTCTGGCTGGGGAGAGCGTCGTGTCAACATCTCTGGAAGAGAAGAGGGAAGAAGATGATCCAGAGGTCCGGACCACCGCTGGCAAAAGAGCGCCAGAAGATAGCGGTGGAGCCGGCAGAAGATGCGGACACCGGGAGAAGACGCCGGAGAGACCCCCGGAGTCGGAAGAAGATCCCGGAGCTGCCTAATAAATTATTTTAAATACCTGTGTACTGTGTTTTTTATTGACGCTTTTTTCCCTAGGTGAATGGGTAGGGGTACCATGTACCCCATACCTATTCACATAGGGTGGGGGGGCCGGGATCTGAGGGCCCCCTTATTAAAGGGGGCTCCCAGATTCCGATAAGCCCCCCGCCCGCAGACCCCGACAACCAACGGCCAGGGTTGTCGGGAAGAGGCCCTTGTCCTCATCAACATGGGGACAAGGTGCTTTGGGGTGGGGGGGGCCGCAGCGCGCCCCCCTCCCCCAAGGCACCAAACCCCCCATGTTGAGGGCATGCGGCCTGGTACGGTTCAGGAGGGGGGGGGGCTCGCTCGTCCCCACCCCCATTCCTGTCCGGCCGGGCTGCGTGCTCGGATAAGGGTCTGGTATGGATTGGGGGGGACCCCCCACGCCGTTTTTTCGGCGTAGGGGGTTCTCCTCAAGGTCCATACCGGACCCAAGGGCCTGGTATGCCCCTGCAGGGGGAACCCATGCCGGATTTTTATTTAAAATTTGGCGCGGAGTTCCCCTCAAGATCATTTGAGCACAAGTCGCATGCCGAAGTCGGATCATGCGAGACGGCGATCCGACTTCAATGATAGTCAATAGGCTGAAGTCGGATCAAAGTCGGATCCAAGTAGTACAGGGAGTACGCTCTGAAGTCGGAGCGACTTCAGTAGTGTCTATTAAGACGCTCCCATGCACTGTAATGTGAATCTCTTTCTGGGGCGACTTGGGGCGACTTGAGGGCTTACAAGTCGGATCCCAAGTCGCGGTAGTGTGAACCGAGCCTAAGGCTCGGTTCACACTACCGCGACTTGGGATCCGACTTGTAAGCCCTCAAGTCGCCCCAAGTCGCCCCAGAAAGAGATTCACATTACAGTGCATGGGAGCGTCTTAATAGACACTACTGAAGTCGCTCCGACTTCAGAGCGTACTCCCTGTACTACTTGGATCCGACTTTGATCCGACTTCAGCCTATTGACTATCATTGAAGTCGGATCGCCGTCTCGCATGATCCGACTTCGGCATGCGACTTGTGCTCAAATGATCTTGAGGGGAACTCCGCGCCAAATTTTAAATAAAAATCCGGCATGGGTTCCCCCTCCAGGGGCATACCAGGCCCTTGGGTCCGGTATGGACCTTGAGGAGAACCCCCTACGCCGAAAAAACGGCGTGGGGGGTCCCCCCCAATCCATACCAGACCCTTATCCGAGCACGCAGCCCGGCCGGACAGGAATGGGGGTGGGGACGAGCGAGCGCCCCCCCCCTCCTGAACCGTACCAGGCCGCATGCCCTCAACATGGGGGGTTTGGTGCCTTGGGGGAGGGGGGCGCGCTGCGGCCCCCCCCACCCCAAAGCACCTTGTCCCCATGTTGATGAGGACAAGGGCCTCTTCCCGACAACCCTGGCCGTTGGTTGTCGGGGTCTGCGGGCGGGGGGCTTATCGGAATCTGGAGCCCCCTTTAATAAGGGGGCCCTCAGATCCCGGCCCCCCCACCCTATGTGAATAGGTATGGGGTACATGGTACCCCTACCCATTCACCTAGGGAAAAAAGCGTCAATAAAAAACACAGTACACAGGTATTTAAAATAATTTATTAGGCAGCTCCGGGATCTTCTTCCGACTCCGGGGGTCTCTCCGGCGTCTTCTCCCGGTGTCCGCATCTTCTGCCGGCTCCACCGCTATCTTCTGGCGCTCTTTTGCCAGCGGTGGTCCGGACCTCTGGATCATCTTCTTCCCTCTTCTCTTCCAGAGATGTTGACACGACGCTCTCCCCAGCCAGAATGGTTTCTGTGCGCTCTGCAAGGGACTTATATAGGCCGTGACCCCGCCCCCTTATGCCGTCACAGTCCCTGGGCATGCTGGGTCTGTGACGTTTTAGGAGGCGTGGTCACCGGGTGATGACCACGCCCCCTTATGACGGCACAGCCCCAGCATGCCCTGGGACAGTGACCTCATAAGGGGGCGGGGTCACCGCCTATATAAGTCCGTTGCGGAGCGTTCAGAGACCATTCCAGCTGGAGAGAGCGTCGTGTCAACATCTCTGGAAGAAAAGAAGAAGGCAGAAGTCCGGACCACCGCTAGCAATTGAGCTGCAGAAGATAGCGGAGGAGCCGGCAGAAGATGCGGACACCGGGAGGAGACGGCGGAGAGACCCCCGAAGTCGGAAGAGGACCCCCGAAGTCGGAAGAAGATCCCGGAGCTGCCTAATAAATTATTTTAAAAAACCTGTGTACTGTTTGTTTTATTGACGCTTTTTTCCCCTAGGTGAATGGGTAGGGGTACCATGTACCCCATACTCATTCACATAGGGTGGGGGGCCGGGATCTGGGGGCCCCCTTATTAAAGGGGGCTCCCAGATTCCGATAAGCCCCCCGCCCGCAGACCCCGACAACCAACGGCCAGGGTTGTCGGGAAGAGGCCCTTGTCCTCATCAACATGGGGACAAGGTGCTTTGGGGTGGGGGGGGCCGCAGCGCGCCCCCCTCCTCCAAGGCACCAACCCCCCCATGTTGAGGGCATGCGGCCTGGTACGGCTCAGGAGGGGGGGGGCGCTCGCTCGTCCCCACCCCCATTCCTGTCCGGCCGGGCTGCGTGCTCGGATAAGGGTCTGGTATGGATTGGGGGGACCCCCCACGCCGTCCTTTCGGCGTAGGGGGGTTCCCCTCAAGATCCATACCGGACCCAAGGGCCTGGTATGCCCCTGGGGGGGGACCCCATGCCGGATTTTTATTTAAAATTTGGCGCAGAGTTCCCCCTAAAGATTCATACCAAACACAGTGGCGGGGATCCAAGTCGGATCCCCGTTCATTGAAAGTCGGATCCACAAGTCGTGTTGAAGTCGGGTTAAAGTCGCGTTGCAAAGTCGCGTTGAAGTCGTGTTGCCCCTGTGTGAATCGAGCCTAAAGGTCAGAGTTGTGAAAAAAGCAAAAGGAAAAGAAAATGGAAGAAAAGTAGATGAAAAAGAAGGAGGGAAAAGAGAGAAAAGAAAAAGAGAAGAGGGAAGAGAAGGGAAAAAGAGAAGAAGGAGCAGAATGAGAGAGAAAAAAGGAAAACAAAGGGGAAAGCATGAAGGTGGACAATGTGGGAAAATCAGAGTGGTCAAAGGAGTGTCCCAATAGAGAAGAAAAGTGACTGAGAATACAAAGGGGAACATACCTGTGCTGATACAGATAGGGGCAGTGATGCCGATAATCATGTGGTTGCAATTAATGGTGATGAGCAAGAGAGTCAGGGTAGAGGACCCCGCACTGGGAGACGATAATGCGGGGAACGCCGCCAGAGAGTAGCCCCCAACGTCAGGCACCAGCAGCCTAGAGGAAGCGGGGGGGCGCCCCAGACCCACCCGGCTGGCCACCAAAGCTGGCCAGTCGTGGGCGACCCCCCGGGGCTCATCAAGCGCTGGAGAGTGGAGTCTCAAGCAGCCGTTATAAGGCGCCACATTGGACGCCGAACAACCGGTGCGAGAAGCGTGACGTCGACACGCAGTGGGGAAGACCCTCTCCCACCCCACGTCAAAGGAAGGGGGGGTGGGGGGGGAACCACAGTGCGCGTCGCAGCTTCGGGACAGAGCAGGATGCGCCGGCAAGAGTAAACAGCAGCCCATGCCGCCAATACGCACACACACTGAAAGAGCAAAATTGGTCAAAAAATAGAAATTAATGGGGTAATATCCCAGTTAATGTGGGTCCATAAAAGAGTCAATATATAAAAATGAGAGGTTCAGAGTAGTATGTAACTAATAGAAATGGGACAAATAAGGATGGGCAATGAGAGATTTTTTTGGTTGGAAAAAATTTGTAATATATATATTACTTAGTAATGCGACCTAGTGCCTCCACCCCTAATTATATGATAAAGAAGGTAGAACAATATGTTGGGACTTTGCATGAGGATAGTGGGGCCGTTCTAAACCCCTCCTCCATCCCGGTTCAGTAATAAGATAGGGGGAGAACAGGTGTTCTCCCCTATCTTATTATTGTCATGATGTTGCGGTGCCTGGACTGATTCCAGTGATGTCAGCAGAGAGCAGACTTCAGACCGCTCTCTGCTGAAAACGGGTCACAGGAGTGCAAAACGAAAGACTTTAAAACAAACCTATACTAGACAAAGTAAAAGGTTTTCATGATAGAAAGCACTATAGGCCAGCTGTACCCACCTTCCCAGCTCTCTATTGCCACCTTGATCTGGGTGGGCACTCCAAAATCATTACACAGGTTTCAACTTTCTTGCACAGGGCTCAGCAAGCTTCTTCCTGCCTCATATGGCTGTACTCGAACTGGGCAAATATCAGGTTAAGCACCTAGCGCTGCATTTTGGAGAGGCAAAAGAAGCAGCGGGCATTTCTCACAGCGGCAACTGCAATTCAGGGCAGCAGGGGTGTGCAGGCAAGGTGAGTACACCCTATCATTAAATCGATTTACTTTTCCTAGTATGACAAAATACATTTGCTTTATAGAAAGATCTCTTAGCAAAGTGAACTTGCCTAGAAGACATTAATTTACTTTGGTGCAAACACAAAGGGGGCTGTATTTCCAGGATTCTCAAATGGCAGTGTAGCGGTCACCTACTTGAAAGTAGGTGAGCTTTCTGAGTTTAAATGATAAAGTACGGTTTCAGGTAAATTTAGACAGGCTTGCATTATGATTCCAGGCCTGGTTGTTTATTTTGAGAACTGGGAGTGTTAGTGTAGTGCAGGGTGTGGCCACCTGTGCTTGGACCCAGAGATGCCTCCTCTTGCTTTCAGTGGAAATGGTTCTGGAAGAGAGGTTAGACTTGGGATCTGAGTGACAGGTAGCTCGTGTGTGAGTTCTGGCCAAACATGAATTTGTTTGGCAGGAGGTGGGACTCTCATAAAAGCTGGGGTCACATGCTGCTAGTGAGTCGCGGAGAGGGAGAGCAGAGAGAGAGCCCCCTGTGGGGAGCCAAGCGGAGCCCCCCCCTACGGAGAAGGAGGGGGGGACCAGGCCACACGGAGGAGAGAAGTTAGTGACACCGCACAGCATGTAGTTGCTGGTGTTGCTGGACACCCCTGTGGGGAAGGGAGCGTGTCAGACTGGAGAGAAGGGATGGAGAAACCATTTTGGAAGAAGTAGCAACTAAGCGGAGGACAACTGGGCGATCGATCGTTTATGAGTGGCACATGGACTGTTGATCAAGTGAGTGAGAGCCCAGGGGAAAGGTACTACCAGAGGCTGAGGGATGTTGGTACGCAAGTCAGTGAGACAGGTGGTGATGGCCTGTGACTTTAGGTTCAACAATGCCCCAGGATTCCAATCAGTCAGGCGGGAGGAATTATTCAAAGTAATCTCTTCCTTAGCTCAACTTTGTAGTACTATACAGATGGGAAGTAGTGGTCAAAAGGCAGCGGTAGAGCTCCGAGCACAAGCAGATTGTTCTAAAAAGGTTTACGGGTGAAGAAGTTATTCAGAGTAACTCTTTACTACAACAGCCTATGTATTCTCTAGTACATAGTTACATAGTTACATAGTAGGTGAGGTTGAAAAAAGACACAAGTCCATCAAGTCCAACCTATGTGTGTGATTATGTGTCAGTATTACATTATATATCCCTGTATATTGCGGTCATTCAGGTGATTATCTAATAGTTTCTTGAAGCTATCAATGCTCCCCGCTGAGACCACCGCCTGTGGAAGGGAATTCCACATCCTTGCCGCTCTTACAGTAAAGAACCCTCTACGTAGTTTAAGGTTAAACCTCTTTTCTTCTAATTGTAATGAGTGGCCACAAGTCTTATTAAACTCTCTTCTGCGAAAAAGTTTTATCCCTATTGTGGGGTCACCAGTACAGTATTTGTAAATTGAAATCATATCCCCTCTCAAGCGTCTCTTCTCCAGAGAGAATAAGTTCAGTGCTCGCAACCTTTCCTCATAACAAAGATCCTCCAGACCCTTTATTAGCTTTGTTGCCCTTCTTTGTACTCGCTCCATTTCCAGTACGTCCCTCCTGAGGACTGGTGCCCAGAACTGGACAGCATACTCCAGGTGCGGCCGGACCAGAGTCTTGTAGAGCGGGAGAATTATCGTTTTATCTCTGGAGTTGATCCCCCTTTTAATGCATGCCAATATTCTGTTTGTTTTATTAGCAGCAGCTTGGCATTGCATGCCATTGCTGAGCCTATCATCTACTAGGACCCCCAGGTCCTTTTCCATCCTAGATTCCCCCAGAGGTTCTCCCCCCAGTGTATAGATTGCATTCATATTTTTGCCGCCCAAATGCATTATTTTACATTTTTCTACATTAAACCTCATTTGCCATGCAGTCGCCCACCCCATTAATTTGTTCAGGTCTTTTTGCAAGATTTCCACATCCTGCGGAGAAGTTATTGCCCTGCTTAGCTTAGTATCGTCTGCAAATACAGAGATTGAACTGTTTATCCCATCCTCCAGGTCGTTTATGAACAAATTAAATAGGATTGGTCCCAGCACAGAACCCTGGTGAACCAGGAGTACTCCCCATTTATCACCACCCTCTGAACACGCCCTTGTAGCCAGTTTTCAATCCATGTACTCACCCTATGGTCCATGCCAACGCACCTTATTTTGTACAGTAAATGTTTATGGGGAACTGTGTCAAATGCTTTTGCAAAATCCAGATACACCACGTCTACGGGCCTTCCTTTATCTAGATGGCAACTCACCTCCTCGTAGAAGGTTAATAGATTGGTTTGGCAAGAACGATTCTTCATGAATCCATGCTGATTACTGCTAATGATATCATTCTTATTACTAAAATCTTGTATATAGTCCCTTATCATCCCCTCCAAGAGTTTACATACTATTGATGTTAGGCTAACTGGTCTGTAATTCCCAGGGATGTTTTTTGGGCCCTTTTTAAATATTGGTGCTACATTGGTTTTTCTCCAATCAGCTGGTACCATTCCAGTCAATAGACTGTCTGTAAAAATTAGGAACAACGGTCTGGCAATCACCTGACTGAGTTCCCTAAGTACCCTCGGATGCAAGCCATCTGGTCCCGGTGATTTATTAATGTTAAGTTTCTCAAGTCTAATTTTAATTCCGTCCTTTGTTAACCATGTAGGTGCTTCCTGTGTTGTGTCATGAGGATAAACACTGCAGTTTTGGTTACTGAAGCCCCCCGATTCACTCGTGAAGACTGAGGAGAAGAATAAATTCAATACCTTTGCCATCTCCCCATCCTTTGTAACCAGATGTCCTTCCTCATTCTTTATGGGGCCAATATGGTCTGTCCTCCCTTTTTTACTGTTTACATACTTAAAGAATTTCTTGGGATTTTTTTTGCTCTCCTCCGCTATGTGTCTTTCATGTTCTATCTTAGCCATCCTAATTGCACCCTTACATTTCTTATTGCATTCTTTATAAATTCTGAATGCTGAGGATGATCCCTCAACCTTGTATTTTTTGAAGGCCTTCTCCTTTGCTTTTATATGCATTTTTACATTGGAGTTAAGCCATCCAGGATGTTTGTTCGCTCTTTTAAATTTATTACCCAATGGGATACATTGGCTAATGCCCTTATTTAATATGCTCTTAAAGCAAACCCATCTCTCCTCCGTATTCTTTGTTCCTAATATTTTATCCCAATTTATGCCTTTTAGCAAGGTTTGTAGTTTAGGGAAGTTGGCTCTTTTGAAATTCAGTGTCTTTGTGTTCCCTTCATGTTTCCTATTTGTGTGATTTATACTGAAACTAATTGACCTGTGATCCCTGTTACCTAAATTGCCCCGTATTTCCACATCTGTTATCAGGTCTGTATTGTTGGTAATCAGTAGATCTAGTAATGTTTTATTTCTAGTTGGTGCGTCTACCATCTGACCCATAAAATTGTCCTGCAAGACACTAAGGAACTGGCGAGCCTTAAATGAATGCGCGGTTCCCTCCGCCCAGTCTATGTCTGGATAATTAAAATCCCCTATTATGATAACACTTCCCATCCTCGCTGCTAATCCAATTTGTGATAGGAGATCCGTCTCCACTTCCTCCCTCAGGTTAGGGGGCCTATAGCATACTCCCAGTATTATTTTCCCCTTAGCTTCATCCCTTTGGAGCTCTACCCATAAAGATTCCACCTCCTCCCTAGCCCCCTCAGTGATGTCATCTCTCACATTCACTTGTACATTATTCTTGATATATAGGCATACCCCTCCCCCTTTTTTACCCTCTCTATCCTTGCGGTATAGGGTATACCCTTGAATGTTTGCCAGCCAATCATGAGAGCTGTTGAACCAGGTCTCTGAAATTCCCACAAAATCCAAATCCTCCTTGTACAACAGTATCTCTAGTTCACCCATCTTGTCTGCCATGCTCCTGGCATTGGTGAACATGCCACATAGTTTAGACCGGTCGCATATTGTCCTCGTATTGGGTGTTTCAAGATTGCAACTAGGACTTGCTACTATACTCACCTTGTGTTTTTGTGCTTTGGTTAACCTACCACTAATGCCCCCAATACTACCCTCTGGAATATCTTCCGCGCTGGCTATCACTGTCTCTGGACCCTCCCCCCCATCTAAAGAGAAGGGAGAGGGGGACACCTTAAATTCATCCAAAAATAGGTTCTGGGAGAAAGGGAGAGAGATGGGGTGGGGGGGGGGGGAGGAGAATTTTCCACCCGTTAACGTAATTTATTTAAATTAATTGTGCCCCTAATGTCACCCATATCATTTATTAATTGGTTCAACAGTATATAGCTGACAAGTAATCAAATGGTTGTTCAATGGACCATAAAGGCATATATAAAGAGAAAAAGAAAAAGAAAAAAAGAAAAAGAAAAAAAGAAAGGGGGCGGGAGAAAGCCCCCTAAAAAAGATGGTCCGCTCAAGAACAAACTATTATGAACCTAAAAAACTTTATTGTGTCATAATACTAAATAGAACAATCCACTAACCATGTGTATTTAAAATAGGGCAAAAAAGTCCTATTGTGTGCTGGTGGCCACCGCAGACATTACACATACATCATAAATTCATGCACTCACACTCATCAGAATTATGTCACTGAGGACCCGGGTCCGTGCAATTTTCATGGATTTCCAAAGCCAGAATGGCTGCATGAATAATAGACTTTCGGTCCTTCTTAAGTAAAGTGCAAGTGCTAATGATAAATGAGGGTCCCTTCAGATGTGAACCGATAGCCAGTTAGACATATGTATGTGTCAAAACCGACAAGGTGAAAAGCAAGAGTGTCCTGGTTGGTTGGTAAAAAGTGGCAACTCCAAGGGGGGGGGGGGGGGGCAAACTCACATTGAGTACATAGAAGATGGACGGAGAATGGCCATTGATAAGATGCTTCCTATATGTAAAGGTACAGTTTAGCTCACCGTCTGGCGTCTTCAATAGAGAGGTGATAGAGCCCAGGAGAGTTGCTGATAGCCGCACTAGTGTGGATTGAGAACACGTTCATGCGGCATGTTCGTCTATTATGGACATGAGCTGTTGCTTCCGGGTCTCCTCCAGCAAGATGTAAGGTGAGTCACAGGGTTCAAACGTATCGGCGTTTCATACCTAGTAGGTTAGGCAATCAAAAGAAACGCTCAACGTCAGTGTTCACCGCAAGGACTCAACCTGATATCCGATCGAGACAATCAGGATGTTCACATCCAGTTACGGGGGTATCCTCATTGATGTGTGAGAGTCTGTGTGCCACCTGCACATGGGTCAGATGCTAGGCGCTTACGCGTTTCGCTTGTTTCCAAGCTTCTTCAGAATGTGAGTTTGCCCCCTCCCCCCCCCCCGGAGTTGCCACTTTTTACCAACCAACCAGGACACTCTTGCTTTTCACCTTGTCGGTTTTGACACATACATATGTCTAACTGGCTATCGGTTCACATCTGAAGGGACCCTCATTTATCATTAGCAAGAAGGACCGAAAGTCTATTATTCATGCAGCCATTCTGGCTTTGGAAATCCATGAAAATTGCACGGACCCGGGTCCTCAGTGACATTATTCTGATGAGTGTGAGTGCATGAATTTATGATGTATGTGTAATGTCTGCGGTGGCCACCAGCACACAATAGGACTTTTTTGCCCTATTTTAAATACACATGGTTAGTGGATTGTTCTATTTAGTATTATGACACAATAAAGTTTTTTAGGTTCATAATAGTTTGTTCTTGAGCGGACCATCTTTTTTAGGGGGCTTTCTCCCGCCCCCTTTCTTTTTCTCTTTACCCTCCCCCCCATCGCCTAGTTTAAAAACCCCTCTAACTTTTTGGCCATCTTCATTCCCAGCAGATCTGCACCCTCCTCATTTAGGTGCAGTCCGTCCCTTCTATAGTACCGGTTACCGACTGAGAAGTTGGCCCAGTCCTCCAGGAACCCAAACCCCTCCTTACTACACCAGCTCTTCAGCCACTTGTTTAGTTCCCTAATCTCCCTCTGCCTTTCTGGTGTGGCTCGATGTACCGGTAGTATTCCTGAGAACACTACCTTGGAGGTCCTTTTCCTCAATTTAGCTCCTAAGTCCCTAAAATCGTTCTTTAGGACACTCCATCTGCCTCTGACTTTGTCATTGGTGCCAACGTGCACCATGACAGCCGGGTCTTCCCCAGCCCCTCCCAGTAATCTGTCCACAAGATCCGTGATGTGCCGAACCCGAGCGCCCGGTA
This sequence comes from Aquarana catesbeiana, assembly GCF_042186555.1. Classification (NCBI taxonomy): domain Eukaryota; kingdom Metazoa; phylum Chordata; class Amphibia; order Anura; family Ranidae; genus Aquarana; species Aquarana catesbeiana. The sequence goes on along the minus strand of NC_133324.1, from coordinate 351,795,613 downwards.
GGCAACATACTGTTCGGCGCTTCAGGTCCTGGTTACAGATTGCCCTCTCTGTCCTTCTAAGAATTGAGTCCCCTACCACCAGAATCTGTCTTTCCTTTCCCTTTGCTGCCCCCCCACTCTCACTGGAGGAGTTCTTCCACTGGCAGCTAGGAGAGTCCCTCATCTCCAGCAGTGCTGGTCCCTGACTGGTTTAGTAAATCTACCCAAGTCTATATGCAAAGACTTATTCAGAGTGGCTCTTTGCTATTCGTTTTCATTGTTCTCAAGGATCAGACTACTCCTGTCTTCCCAAAGAAAAGTTATTCAGAGTGACTTTTCATAGTCCGCATTTGTTCTAAGTCTTTGCATGAGAAGGCAAAGGAAAGATTATAAAACAGCAAAAGAGCATCTCAGAAAACCCCTTTTCCTATCCCAGTTCATGTTATACCAATAAAAGCAAGAGAAAAGTACAATATGAACTGTTTCTATTTCTATGGGCTGCAATGGGCTAGGAGGAAAAATGTGATTTAGGGATAGAACACACAAATTGCAGCTCCTTCGGGGGTAGTGCGCTACAGCAGTATGTTTGGAAATACTAATCTTTGTTAGATTAGGCAGCACAGAAACAAACTGCCATAATGGCCAACAACACAGTTTCAACTTGAGACATCTTGACCAACGGTAACTTTTCTTTCAAATCAGATTCACAATTCATAGCCTGCAAGAAAATTCAGACCAGGACATCATTCTCAAGTAATCCTCGTGAGCTAAAGTACACGTGCTCAGATTTTACAGTGGTTTCCCTCAAAGCCTTAAAGAGAAAAATGCAAAACAAAAGCTACCCTCCACACCAAGGCTTGTAAATCACACAGTAGAGTCACAAAAATAACTCAAAGGTCTGAAATAAAACAGAAAAACAAAGGGAGGAACAACTCCACGGGAGCACCAGCATCTCCAGGACATTGAGAGCATTTGGGGGTCAGAGCTTTCCTGGATATGGGTTTGTGGGTCTGATATTGTTCCGCCTTTTGTTTTGTGCACTTGGTTCAGGCCCAATGTTTGCTTTTTTACTGAGGATTATGAATCCTGTTTGGCACTGCCGAAAACCCATGTATATTTTCCTTGGTTCATTAATAGTTCTCACAAGTCTCAAAGAATAGCATTTTCCACAAAACCCATGCAGCTTCCAGGATTTCATGTTTCAACTACAATTCGGAAAACACAACTTTTTTCTTTCATTTTTTTTCTTACTTCCTAAGCACATTAGAACAGTGAGATACTCCATTGTGCGATCGGCCCAGACATCTAAGCTGATGGGGTTATTTTAGTCTGACGCAGTATAGTTCACAACAAAGTTTATCTGGAATATGTGTGTTCTGTACACCTTCGAGGTGTAAAATGCTCTTGTAGAAATCTAAATAAAATGATGGCACCCTTGAAGCATAGAAGTAAATGACAGTCGAAGATAGAAAACACTGACAAAACTATAGGTTGTGTTTTGTGGGAGTACAGAGGAGACAATGAGTTAGGACCTTATATATATATTTTTTGTTTAAGTGTGAATGTTTCGTCAGCTCTACAGATTCCTAAGTTCTATTTAATGCTTAAACAGTCCCATTGTTGATTTGTAAAACAGGATATACAAACTTCAGGGGGTTGTCTGAAGTAAGCAGCATGTTAAGAGCATGAAATAAGAGAGCACATTTGCATAGGTAAAAAGTTCCATGCCATAACAGCATAGTGTATTGGACAAGTATGATAAAGAATAAAGGTATTTTTCAGTTTTGGAAAATCTCTTGCACCCTGTGATTTTGCATTTAATGCGCTGTACTTGGTAAGAAATCAACTTTAATGACGTGTAAAGATACATTAATACACAGTGGTGGCTGGTGTTTTTTTTTGGGGGGGGGGGTTGGCAAACAATCCACCTTCTGCCACCCCCCCCCCCCACGGTCCGGTCACGGACGGCACCCATCCACCTCCCACTCGGTCGGCCGGGTCACGGGCGGGACACCCCCGGGTCGGTCAGTCAGTAGTCAGGGCCCCACACTTACACCATCTCGCGGGCAGCGCTGCGGGTGGCCGCAGCTTCCGGACGGGCTGTTCCTGCGTTTCTTCCCTCCTCCTCTTGGCAGCCAATCTGATCAGATCTCCTTTCGGCCAATCGGGTGACGGGTCTCAGGACCCACTTCCTGATTGGCCTGGAGGAGAATCAGTGTTACAATAGCAAATATTCATTTGCTATTGCCACACAACTGGGTGGGCTTTGAGCGCAGTGCTCTGCACCCTGAGCCCACCCTTTTTTAAAGCCTATTAGAGCCTCTGGCTCTAATCAGGTGCGTCCAAAAAAAAAAACCACGATTGGAATCCATGCATCCGACGCCCTGCATGTAGGGGTCAGGCGCATGGATAGGGAGAGGGGGCGGCACCCGTGTGCCCCTAATGGATGGGCCGCCACTGTTAATACATTGTAATTGAATTTAGAATTTTGTAGCTGTTTGCCACATGGTATTCCAGATTGCACTGTCCCTCTGTAATGTTACATTGCATGGCTTTACTGTAAGCAAAGAAGTGGCTCGTGGTGGAGAAATGCTTTTCTTCCTGGGTTTCATAGAGGAGGGGGGGCAGCGCCCATGCGCCCCTATGGATGGGCTGCCACTGGTGTCTGCTTAGCTACTACACAGCAAACACATACAAAACCCACTCTGCTCTATGGGCGGCCAGGAGTAAACAGACTCCACTGTCCATTTACACCCGACTACTCTACGATCCAATTCACATAAATGGTAGAAGAAGGATCGCCTTTCCTTTTTTTTTTTTTTTTTTTTGGAGGCCCAGATCGGACCCCAAGGTAGGTGGGTGTAAATGGACAAAAGTTCATTTAAATTCGCCTATCCATAGTAATGCATGGACCTTCCAATGTGGTCTACTTGAAAAACAATGGGATCGCCCATGTGAAGTAGGCCTAATGCCCCATACACATGATCAGAAATTCTGCCAGCAAAAGTCGGATGTGAGCTTTTGGTCAGAAATTCCAACCGTGTGTATGCTCCATCGGACTTTTGCTGGCAGAATTCCAGCTAGGAAAAGATTGAGAGCAGGATCTCTATTTTTCGGTCGGAAAAAGTTCCGATCGGAAGTTCCGATCGTCTGTACAAATTCTGACGCGCAAAATTCCTACGCATGCTCGGAAACAATTTGACGCATGCTCGAAAGCATTGAACTTAATTTTCTTGGCTCGTCGTATGCGTTTTGTGTGACCATGTGTATGCAAGCCAAGAGTGAGTGGAATTCCGTAGGAAAAACCATCCAAGTTTTTTCCGACGGAAAATCCGCTCGTGTGTACGGGGCATAAGTCTTTTTTAGTCTCCCCTATTTAAGCTGAAGTCAATGCAAAGCAAGCTTCAAATCCCCACAATGGAGATAACTAGCTTATAAGAATGTTTTTTTTGAGGGTTTGAGGTTTTGTAACAGTGATGGGGATTGGGGGGGGGGGATTTTGGTCTGTTAAATGCTTATCCAGTGCTTTTGTTTACAGCATATGCTGACATGTACTTGTTCTGTTTTCTTTATACTTCCTGTAAGTATTTTACAGAGGAAGTCTCCACTCCAGGTCTCCTAAGGACTAATCACATCAGCAATCTGAAGATGCAAAAAGAAACAGCAGTGCTTCAGTTTGGTAGAATAGCGTCTTTTAACCAGTGCATTAGCTGCTGGGAACCCAGAATGGTGGTGTTCAGCAAGGTTGCTTCAGCAGTCCCCTCATGCCCTGACACATAACTTCAACCCTACCCTTAGAATGATCCTAATAAATTGGCCCATGCAGCTATTATATCTTAACCAATTAAAACAAAAACTTTTTTTTCCCTGATGGCTTATACCACAGCATGATCTGATCTGCAGTGGTATGACGTGAAAAAAGGGGTGGGACCCTGAAACGCATAAGTCTACCCACTTCTATCCATTGCACAATGTCTACACAGTACTGAACAGTGTGTATGAGGCTACACCTTAGCCGCAGCTTTAGGGTTGGCTTCTCTGTCGGTTTTTACCCCTGGCTTTCATCCTCCTATCCAGGTGTGTTGGTCATAGAGATCTCGGCTGCCCCTGCTGTCCAGTGCTTTTTTTGGCCATCATCTGTGGGCTTCTACATTCCACCTTTGCTTTAAATCAGGCCCCTCGGTGCAGGCATAATCACATCCCACACTGGCCATCAGGCGGCTTGCTTGCATGCATCCTGCTGCGGCTCACCACCACCCAGCTTGCTGTCTCCCCCTGATCTGTGCTGTTACAGTCTGTAGATTCCCCCTCACCTCCTCCACTGTGGTCCAAGACATCCATGTAAGTTTTAGCTAATGCTTAATAATTAGATAGTCCGGTGCCTTGGTCACTTGTTTGCAATTCTCTGTGGGCCTACTCTAATGCCCCATACACACGGTCGGATTTTCTGACGGAAAATGTGTGATAGGACCTTGTTGTCGGAAATTCCGACCGTGTGTAGGCTCCATCACACATTTTCCATCGGAATTTCCGACACACAAAGTTTGAGAGCAGGATATAAAATTTTCCGACAACAAAATCCGTTGTTGGAAATTCCGATCGTGTGTACACAAATCCGACGCACAAAGTGCCACGCATGCTCAGAATAAAAAAAGAGATGAAAGCTATTGGCCACTGCCCCGTTTATAGTCCCGACGTACGTGTTTTACGTCACCGCGTTTAGAACGATCGGATTTTCCGACAACTTTGTGTGACCGTGTGTATGCAAGACAAGTTTGAGCCAACATCCGTCGGAAAAAATCCATGGATTTTGTTGTTGGAATGTCCAAACAAAGTCCGACTGTGTGTACGGGGCATTATACTGACTATAACCCCTACAACCCTCTCCTCTCCTAACACCAATGCTGACTAACTTGTGTAAGAAAGATGCATATACTTACTTATTTTCAGGCCACTCCAATCAGGTCATGTGATCCGGCTCCTCTGTGTGTCAGCAGCAGCTGCAATGGAGAGGAGGAAGCACCAACAACCCCTGGGCCTTAGGAGTCTATTGGTGACATCACCACTCCCAAGTATTTCAGCTGTTGTTAACTGGTTCCCGACTAGCGCACGCTGATGTACGTCGGCAGAATGGCACGGCTGGGCAAATGGACTTACAGGTACGTCCATTTGAATTCCCCGCCGTGCCGTTGCCTGCGCGCCACCGGCGGTGCACGCGCCGGCGGTGCGCGCACTAGCCGGGAGCTCCGTGAGTTGGGTCGCGGGTCCCGCGGACTCGATCGCCGCGGGGATACCCGCGATCGCCTCACGGAGAGGACGAACAGGGAGATGCTGATGTAAACAGCATCTCCCCGTTCTGCCCAGTGACAAGTGTCACTGATCACAGCTCCCTGTCATCGGGAGCTGTGATCAGAGTAATGACACTGCTAGCCCATCCCCCTACAGTTAGTAATCACTCCCCTAGGACATACTTAACCCCTCCCCGCCCCCTTAGTGGTTAACCCCTTCACTGCCAGTGTCATTTACACAGTAATCAGTGCATTTTTAATCGCACTGATCGCTGTATAAATGACAATGGTCCCAAAAATGTGTCAAAAATGTCCGACATGTCCGCCATAACGTCGCAGTCACAATAAAAATCGCTGATCTCCGCCATTACTAGTAAAAAAAAAAAATATTAATAAAAATGCCATAAAACTATCCCCTATTTAGTAAACGCTATAACTTTTGCGCAAACCAATCAATAAACGCTTATTGCGATTTTTTTTACCAAAAATGTGTAGAAGAATACGATCGGCCTAAACTGAGGAAAAAAATATATTATATATTTTTGGGGGAAATGCGTTTTTTTTTAAATTGTCGCTCTTATTTTGTTTATAGCGCAAAAAATAAAAATTGCAGAGGCGATCAAATACCACCAAAAGAAAGCTCTATTTGTGGGAAAAAAAAGAACGTCAATTTTGTTTGGGAGCCACGTCGCAGGACCGCGCAATTGTCAGTTAAAGCGACGCAGTGCAGAATTGCAAAAAACGCTCTGGTCAGGAAGGGGGTAAAATCTTTTGGGGCTGAAGCGGTTAAGTGTTCTCACCTTTCTTCTGCAGCCACTGCTGGCTGACATGGGGGGGTGGGGTCCTGTGACTTGACTGGAGCAGACTGAAAATAGGTAAGTATACAATTCTTTATTACATGTTAGTCAGCATAGGTGTTGGTGGGAGCATTTTTAAGATTAGTTAGGTATAGCCTGGAATTCTAATGTAATCTCACTCTAATGCCCCGTACACACGGTCGGACATTGATCGGACATTCCGACAACAAAATCCTAGGATTTTTTCCGACGGATGTTGGCTCAAACTTGTTTTGCGTACACACGGTCGCGCAAAGTTGTCGGAATTTCCGATCGCAGAACTCGGTGACGTCAACCACGTACGACGAGACTAGAAAAGGCCATTTCAGAACCAAGCGCGGCACCCTTTGGGCTCCTTTTGCTAATCTCGTGTTAGTAAAAGTTTGGTGAGAGATGATTTGCGCTTTTTCAGACTCGTGGCTTTCAGATCGTTTTCAGTTTAGTTGAGTTTGTGCTTGTGGGTTTGTATCTGCTCTTCAGTGCGTGCAAGCAAGCTACGCGTGACTTGGATTAGTCATTGTGTTCTTGTTCGTTCGTTGCTGTTTTTCTGGTCGCTCTTTACAGGCCTTGCTGTTCTTCAGTGCGTTCTGTTACTTCGTTCTGAGCAGCCGACCGTTTTCTAGCCATGTTGCGTATACGTACTCCTCGTAGAGTTCGTGCTGTGCGGGGGCTTGGTGTTGGGGTCCTGACCTTGACACAAGTCCAGTCCATGAACAGGGTGGGGAGGAGTTCATGGACCAAGAATTGGTTGCTTCAGCGTGACCAGTTCTGTCATATGCCTTTGCTCCGTGAGATCCGTGAGAATAATCCTGATGATTTCAGGAACTTTCTCAGGATGACGGACCCCGTATTTCACCGTTTGTTGGCTTCGCTGACCCCCTATATCAGCAGGCAGGATACCTGCATGAAGCAAGCCATCACTCCGGAGCAGAGGCTCGTCGCTACCCTGCGGTACTTGGTGACGGGGAGAAGCCTGCAGGACTTGAAGTTCTCGACAGGCATCTCCCCCCAGGCTCTGGGGATCATTATCATTATTATATCATTATTATTATTTTCTGCCATCATCCAGGTCCTGCAGAAGGAGTATATGAAGGTAAGATTTTTATCCTTTAATGTCACATTTTATTGTATTGAATGTTTGCTAATATATTGTATTTCTTTCCTCATTCCCTAATTACCATGATTGTAATATGCTGTGAATGTCCCCTTTGTCCTCATACATGCTGGAATTTTTTGGTTTTTTTTTTAGTCCTTCATACATATTTGCCTTCACTTACCTCCCCAGCATGCTTTCCTGGCCCTATATTCACCTCATGTAGTCACTTAACAATGTATTTGATCAGCTCCATAGTAGTGCTTTACCCCAAACACCCCCTAAAATGTTTAGAAATGCGATTTGTGCTTTAAATTCAGGCAGAGTGACAGATGCTTTTTTTTGTAGTGTCCCCAAATCATTTTTATTAACCCTCCCTCCCCCCAACTGCTAAGTCAGCTGATCCCAATTCTCTATTTATCCTCAATCATCTATCTGCTGACTTTGCCAAACCCATACACACTATACCCACCTCTTTTGTGGTCAGATTTATGGATGAATTCCCCAAAGCATGTAGTGCAGGGGCCTGCCTGTATACTTTCAAATGGTACTGTTTAAAGTTTTTGTATTATATTATTATCTTGATAGGTAATAGCAGAATGTCCAAATGTGCTCAAATGTGTACAATATGTATTTAAATCTTTGTATTATGACACTTCTTACCTGTCCAGTGGTCTGCCAATAGTGTAACTAAGGAGGGGCTGTTCCAAGTAATACCCATTATTGAGGCATTCATCTCTCAATGAAGTGGAGAGGGTTACCTGTCCAAGATAACCCCACCGCCTATAATGTTAGAAATGGCCCATGAGAGGGGGGGGGGGATATGATAGGTGTACCTTATACTTTGGTGTTGTAAAATTCCCCTTAATAAATGTTATCTGGTTGTTGGCCAAGAATGTTTGTGTCTAATCTGCTTTCCATGTTTGTGCAAAAATACTAATTTATTTTTGTTTTCCTCAACAGTTTCCTTCCATGCCACAGGAATGGCAGACTGTGGCCTCCCACTTTGCCCAGCGGTGGGACTTTCCTAACTGCGGAGGGAAACACGTCCACATCGTCCCACCACCCAACTTGGGGTCGTACTATTATAATTACAAGGGGTTCAATAGTATTGTGATGTTGGCGGTGGTGTCGGCTAATTACGAGTTCCTGTATGTGGACGTGGGGAAGAATGGCCGGATGTCCGATGGTGGAGTCATTGCCCAGACGGAGTTTTACAGGCGTCTCCAGAATGGCAGCTTGGACTTGCCACCTCCAGAAGAGAATGTGGAAGGACTCCCATTCGTCCCTTTTGCGGATGAAGCATTTGCGCTGGGGGACCATCTTATGCGGCCATTCCCGATGAGGACCCTCACCCCGGAACAGAGGGTTTTTAATTACCGGCTGGCCAGAGCCAGAAGAGTGGTGGAGAACACATTTGGAATCATGGCCAGCCGGTTCCGCCTATTTCTTACACCCATCCATATGGCGGAGTATAAACTGAATCATATAATCCTGGCGTGCTGTGTTCTACATAACTTTTTACGGCAACATTCTGCCAACTATGCTGGCTCAGTTGGGCCTGAGGCCGGAATTATAAATGAAACAACCCTGACGACGCTTGAAAGTGGCCGTCCTGGCTTGCCCTCCTTGAGTGCCAGTGATGTCCGGCTAAGATACCTTGAGTTCTTTGCGGGTAGGGGGGCCATCAATATGCCAGACAATTTGTGAAACCTTGATCAAATAAAAAAAGAAATTAAGCAAATCTTTGGTGACATTTACTGCTTGTGTTTGTTTTAGCTGACCCTGACCGAAATGTGGTGAGTCCTGAAAATGGCGTGATTGTGTAACCTTATACAAAGCACTGTTGGGTGTTATTTACTAAAGGCAACTACACTTTGCACTACAAGTGCACTTGAAAATGCACTGAAACTGCACTTGTAGTGCAAAGTGGATTTGCCCTTAGGAAATAACACCCATTGTCACAGAAAGCAGCAATTACATTACCACAAAAGTGTTTTAGCGTTGAGACAATAATTCACAAATTCTTGATTAACAATCTTTTTAATACCTGCACAATCACATGTGCATTTAGAAAAGGTTGTTAAAACAAACCAACATGTTTGTTGTATAACAATTTTTGGGGTGGCATTATCAAAATTAGAAATGTCCATTTAAGATAAAACAGGCATGTGTAAAACCAACAAGAAAGACACAAATCTTGAACTTACAAAGTTCACATTAGGTAAAACTTGATGGCAATATCAGACATGAGTATTTAGGAACTGTGTTTGATATTGCGTTCAGATGGGGTGAAGTCACCCCAGGAAAAGCCAAATTTTGAAGATGCACACCAATTTACGAATGTCAACATGTGCTAGCTGCCATCACGGGAGATCAAGGGACATGTTTTGGGGGAGCAACCCCTTCCTCTCAGCTACTTTATTATTGAGGAAGGGGTTGCACCCCCAAAACGCGTCCACTGATCTCCCATGATGGCAGATAGCACATGTTGGCACACTGTGTGCATCCTCAAAATTTGGCTTTTCTAAAAATCGCTAAAACATTTTTAACATTGTAGCGTACAAAAAAACTAAAGATTTGGAGGGGTTTTAAACTCTCTCCAAAACATCAATGATGTTATTATTTTTTTGAATAATATCATTGATGTTTTTCTTGATGTTTTCCAAAGCTAAATTACACCCCATGATCTCCCCAATCAGGATCTGTGCACTATCAGAGGTGAAATGCCCTGGATCCACAACATCACGATCACCTAAAAAGAGAGAAAACCAAAAAAAAACAGGTATTATAAATATGCTGGCATCCATCTCTTACCTGAGTCTGTGGTCGCAGACACCTGTTGTGGTGCCAATTTCCACCACGTCTTCTTCCTCCTCCTGCTCTTCTTGGGTTGGGGGTATTTCCCCTTCTTCCTGAGGTGGGGGGTCTGTGATCTCCTCGGATGAGGGGTGTCCTCCGAGTCTTTTCTCCCCTATGTAAAACAAAAATGGTATAAATAGCACACAGATATTTGATGGCCGAAATATAACGATGAAACATTGCTTGGAAGTGGGGTACAATTGTCTATTTTTGCAGAGTTCCAAGATGTAGAATTTTTATTGTCCGTTGTCAAGCTTCAAGACTTTACCTGTTTTGTACAAGCTTCACAGATGGAGACCCCCCTATAGTATACACTGGAGCACCCGTGTGGGCCCCCTAATAAAAATGGTGTTCTGGTGTCCCACACTAGTGCTCCAGCGTCCAGATGTGAAAACAGCTGCTGAGTGTCCTCTCCTTACACAGAATCTAGTTTGCATTTCATTCTAGTCACAAACCCATCTACACAACCAAATATTTTTCATACAAGTAGGCCCTAAAAAATGTGGGCAAATGCATATGGCCTAAACAATGGTGTTTTATAGGCCGAAAGAAAAATGTTTGATACGAACGAATAATGTGCCCATGAACATGAAAGTTGCCATTTTAAACTGTACAACACTTAAGAAAAGCACATGGAGCAGCACGAACGTAATAAAGACAAAAAGAATAGGAACACAGCACAACTACTTACTTTTTTGCAGCACTCTCCGGATCTTTCTGTACTGCTCGGGCTCTCTTAATTTCAGGTCCGACCACCGCTTCCTGAGCTGATCTTGTTGCTATAATTAGCACGCACCTGCTCTGACTCCGCCATGTGCTCTTCACCCACTGCGCCGAACGAAAAGGGGCGGGGAATAGACTAGAAAGAACGTCAGGGGCGGGCGGAGTTATACGCATGCGCAGTGTGTATAAAGCGTAACACGCGTGCATAGTACGTACGATCTGTGAGCGGAGGAAGGAGTATCGGAGGCGCCGATCATGATAACGAAGGTAAGAGCCAAACTTGGGCCTATACTGCTTCTAGATTGAGGCCTATATTGTAACTAGATTAGGAGAGTTTTGCCTGACATTAGGGTTTGTCTTGTGTTGTGTCTTGCAGTGAAAATGGATATCTTGAAAGATACCGACTTTATGGCAATCTTCATAGATATGTTCAGGGAGCTGCCTTGTCTTTGGGAGATAAACCACCCACATTATAAGAACCAAACAGAGAAGAAGGCAGCACTGGATCAATTGCTGGAATTTGTGAAGACGGTGATCCCCACGGCAGACATGACCTATTTGAAGATCCTAATTGGTGGCCTGAGGAGCACTTATCTAAGGGAGCACAAGAAGGTCCAGGATTCCCAGAGATCCGGAGCAGCAGATGACGTTTATGTCCCCAGGATGTGGTACTATGACAGGCTGCATTTTCTGGCAGGCCAGACTGAACCCAGGTCATCACTCTCCACTCTTCCTTCCATGCTTCCTTCCCCCCCAGCTGAGGCTTCTGACGCCCAACCTGGGCCTTCCAGGCAGCAACATGTGGAGGAGCCAAACTTGAGCCAGGTATAGCATTCCTCTAATTAGTTCAGGTTGTCCAATCAATGATGTTAACTAGATGTTAGTTTGGAGTACTAATTTATGTTTGGGATTGATGATGCAGAAACTAAAACCATGTCCCTTTTTCATACACAGGGAAGTCTCAGCCAGGAGGTGGCCGGGTCGAGCAGGCTGCCTGATATCCAGGTCCCTCCCCTACACCCACAAAGAGAAAGTGGCAGGAAGAGGAGTACCCTGGAGGGGGCTGCCATAGGCCTCTTTTGGAAGGCTACAAAGGCCCTGACAGCCCCCCACACTGTGGAGGAGGACTTTGCTGGCATAATTGCCTGTAAAATGCAGCGGATGGAGGAGGACCAACAACTCATGTGTGAGTCATTAATTTTGGAAGCTCTCAATAAGGGGTTGAGGGGCCAAATAACATCTGCTACCCACATTTGTGACCTCGCACATGGTCCTCCTCCTCCTCCTCCAGGTCCTTCTACTTCTCCTCCTCCAGGTCCTACTAGTGCTCCTCCTCCAGGTCCTACTCCTCCTCCTGCCACATCTCCAACAGCAGAGCCACAGCTGGGAAGGAAGTGTGGAAAGAAGACCAGAAAGTGATGACCCTGGGCCCAGTCTGGTCTGGCAAAAGATGCAGCCTCTTGTGGTACAACAGCCTGGGGACAGGGATGTCATCTGCTGCTTTCCGGATCTCTGGGACTTCTGCACCAGACTGCACTCCCTTACATATGGACTCCTTAGGCCACCAATTTTGCTGGTAAATAATTGATGTCTGCCCTGGGGGTCCAAGGCTTCGCTAATTTCTGCTGTTTCTCCAGTGTTGCCTCCCTCTTTGTTTGGTTCTGAGCCCTTAATAAAGGATTTTTGGTTTCAATTATACTCTCCTATGTGTGTTTTCCTTCAAAAAGGACAGTTTGTTTGTGAGGATTCAGGTACATTTCTAAAGTACAATGTGAAATTAACAAGGGACACCAACACCAAACAATCTCCTTGAGATTAAATAATATATCAATGGTGTTGTGGTAACTTGACACACAAAACACACACAAAAATATTCTGGAATAAAACTAAAAATAAAATAAAACAAAGATCAGCCTTGGAAAAAATACAAACCTAAAAAAAAAAAAAAAAAAAAATATTTTTGTCAGATGTGACAAATCAAAATATATTAAGGGAATCCCGATAAATAATAAAGAAAGAAGTTTGTGAGAAGTCTGTGTGAATATGAGCAGCAAAACTACTTCATTCTTCTCACATTATAAAGAAGAAGAGAGTGCGCTGTATTAAACCATTTTTAACATTGCACCGTGACGAAAGTGTTGTATCCATTGCGAATGCTAAGTTTACCAGATCGAGCTGTTTCGTCTCGGAATTTCTTCTGAGCATGCGTGGCACTTTGTGCGTCGGAACAGGCCACACACGATCGGAATTGACGCGATCAGATTTTATTGTCGGAAAATTTTATAGCCTGCTCTCAAACTTTGTGTGTCGATGGAAAATGTCCGATGGAGCCCACACACGGTCGGAATTTCCGACAACACGCTCCGATCGGACATTTTCCATCGGAAAATCCGACCGTGTGTACTGGGCATAACACTTAACTCTATACCAAAATCTGAAACTTAAAGCGATATTAAACCCAAAATCAAAAATGTAATATATTGCAGCTTACCAATCATTAGATGTGGCGGCTGTGTTAGTTTTCTATGTGCAGGCTTTTTCTCCTTTGTTTACCTCTGGTGATCTGGACCCCCCTGGAGATCAAATGATTCAGAGTAAAACCATGACAGACTGATTTCATGGCACGTGCCAGGAGGAATAATACCACCATGCAGTGCGGCAGCATCCATGGGTGAGCTGAGGCATGCCCCTATGTCGTAACCCTCATCTATATCTAAAATGTGACCCCCTGAGTCTGAAAAGGGGCCATGAGCCATAATGACCAGTCTGATTGGAAATATAGGAAACCACTGGTGCTGCTAGAACATTATCCCAGAGTATGACATCCCACACAGACATAATGGGGGTTATTTACAAAAGGCAAATCCACTTTGCACTACAAATGCAAACTACAAGTGCAAAGTGCACTTGAAATTGCACTGAAAGTGCACTTGGAAGTGCAGTCGCTGTAAATCTGAGGGGAAAATCTGAAATGAGGGGAAGCTCTGCTGATTTTATCATCCAATCATGTGCAAGCTAAAATGCAGTTTTTTATTTTCCTTGCATGTCACCCTCGGATCTACAGCGACTGCACTTCCAAGTGCACTTTCAGTGCAATTTCAAGTGCACTTTGCACTTGTAGTGCAAAGTGGATTTGCCTTACGTAAATAACCTCCAATGTACCTTAAGTGAGATCATCAAGATATGTCCTGCAGAAATTATAGGATATTCCTGCAACTGCACAAAACAGAGGAGTGCAGACTGGAAGTGTAATAACCCAAAGGCCAAGGTTTCACTGGGGATATGTAGTATGGCAGTGGTCATCAACCCTGTTCTCAGGGTCCACTAACAGGCCAGGTTTTATGTATTACCTTGGGGAGATGCAGACTAGAATACTGCAATCACTGAGCAGCAAATGATATCACCTGTGATGTATTTCAGTTATCTTGCAAACCTGGCCTGTTAGTGGGCTCTGAGGACAGGGTTGATGACCACTGTAGTATGGCATTGACAATTAGAAGGGAGAACAGATTAAGGATATAACTGTGGGCTGTGAAGGTCAAAAGGACCAATCAAAACCCTCACATACAGGAGTTGCAAAATTTACCACATTTTTAGGGGCTATTAAGACACAGTTTCTTGTTATCACCCTATAACTGGCTAGTGGTGAATATCTGTTGGTGGTCAGCGTTGGGGCCCAAAGTCAATGTTGGAGAACTACAACTGTAGTTTTGTAGTGCTGTCCCTCTTAAGCAGGAATATAACTAAGATGGCGGCCAAAAGCCTCTCACCAACCTGAAGTTCACCAGGAAGATTTCTTCTTCTCCTGGGCGTCTGGAACAGCAACTCTGGATTTGAGTGGAGATAGTTTTTGCAGTTCCTGACATGATGGCAGCAGACCTTGAATGTGGCAGTGCTTTGCTCAATAGGATCACAGCAGGATGGCCTATATCTGGATTAACTCTTCGACACAGTAGCCTCAAACACACGATCGGATTTTCCAAGAGGAAATGTGTGATGACATGCTGTTGAAAATCCGACCATGTGTATGCTCCATCAGACAATTGTTGGCCAACTTTCTGTGGACAAATGTTGGATGGCAGGTTTATAAATTTTCCGCGGACAAATATATGTTGCCGGATTTTCCGAGCGTGTGTACACAAGTCCATCGGACAAAAGTACAAACACGCATGCTTGGAAGCAAGGACGAGCCAGAAGCGGTCGGTCTTGTAAACTAGCATTCGTAATGGAGAATTAACATTCGTGATGTGCCAAATTATGAAATCTCGAAATGCAGCACACAATTCTTTTCTTCTTTAATGGGATAATAATGAAGCTGCTTTGCTGCTGATACTGATGGAGTTATTGCAAATGAATTTTGAAAGGCTTTTTTTTCTAGTGATATCAAGAATAATATTATTATGCTTGTTTTTTTTTTTTTTTTTTTTTTTTTTATTTGGGCAAGTTACCACAACACCATTATCCCGTAGTTTTTAAGATCAAAGATACAACTATGTTGGTGTCCCTTGTTAATTTTACATTGTATTTTTTAAAATGTAACTGCCTACTCCCAAACTGTCATTTGAAGTAAAACACATAGCCAAGTATTATTCTCCACAATTTTTTTATTGTACATTAAAAAAAAAAAGAAAACAAATAAAATTAGACATGCTATCTGCCAATAGAACTTAACCAAAAAGTGCATTCTATGCATCCAAAAATATAGAAAATATACAAAATCAAATCATTATTCAACCAAAAAAATAATATCAAAGCAATAACTCCAAGGCCAATAATAAATAACACGTTATCTCCTCCGATTCCGCAACATGGCTGGTTGACGAGCGGCCGTTCAGAAACATACTGAAAAGTGCAAATCAACACTCACCAAACATCTACTAACACAAAATTACCAGAAGGAACCCAAAGGCTGGCACTAAAGAGCTGAAAAACAACATAGTGCGTCACTACGTTCGTATTTGTTGGCCAACAATTGTGTGGCCATGTGTATGCAAGAGAAGTTTGGGCCAACGCCCTTCGGACAAAATTCCATGGTTTAGTTGGCCAACAATCCGATCGTGTGTATGAGGCTGGTGTGGAATCCAAGTGCAGCAGCAAAGTTTTTTTTCTGTTTAGGGTGACATGGTCAGTCCCTGGTGCACATTGCAGCAATGATCTCAAAGTAGCAGAGCAGTAGGTTTTATGGCAACCTAGCCTGCTTTACACACACACACTGCAGCGCAGAGGATCCCCTGTCCTCTAGCAATACAGTTCTTACCTTCTAGCTGCAGCCTTTTTTTCTTTTCTCCTCAAGCTCTCTGCAGCACACACTGGGGTTGATTTACTAACGGCAAATAGTCTGTGTACTTTGCAAAGTGCAGTTGCACTCTGCAAGTGCAGTTGCTCCAGAGCTTAATAAATGAGCAGAAGCTCTGCTGATTTCCATCATCTAACCATGTGCCACTCAGTCTTTACCAAGCTGGGCCATGCCTGCCTGGGGACTACATCCCCCATGATTCCTTACAGCTCCCTGAATGGGTGAGCCTCCCAGGGCTGCAGCTGCAGCCAATATAAATACTCCTTCTTATCTAATGTGGAGAGGAGAGAGGGTATGGGCTTCAGCTCTGAGGAAGCTCTCCTCAGAGCTGAAGTGGCACCCCCCTAGTTGCCATTTGCTATGTAATGGTTTTTATTTATTCTAGTTTTTGCAAAGGAAAAGGCACTTATTAATTTAGTGCTAACAATTTTGGTTTTGTTTAAATAATATGTGCAGGCTAACATGTACATATAGGTTTACGTTGATGACAAATTTTCTTTAAGTCTTGAATTTTCCATGATGGTGATATGTGAAAGCTTTTGTAATATACTGTATACCTGCACAACAACATATGGCATTACGCTCCACTAAATCACAGACAGTACTGTTTGATAAACTAGTCAGTCTGCTGATAACACTGACATTAAGCAGCCGAAAACCATTTGACCCCAGAAAAGGACTAAAACAACAAATATTTGGTCTGCTGCAAGGCGCAGTCAGCAAAAAAAATCCAAATACAAAAATTTTGACCAATCCAGTTAACTTTGTCATGGCAGTTGATTATACTGTACATAAGCTGCCTTTTTATCAATTTTCATAAGAGAAAATTAAAGAAACCTGTCAGTTTAAAGCACAACTCCAGCCAAAAGGTATTTTGTTTTGATCGAGTATGGGACAGTTTGCTATTTCAATGACAATCACTCCCTCCATTTCTTGTGTAGGTGTCACAGGGACAGGAAATGAAGGAAAATCTGCCCAATGAAGTCACGGTTAGAAATACAACTTGACAAAAAGTTTATCTCTTCACACCCTCTACGAAAGCAAAGGAAAACCATTTGCTGGACTTAAAATTTGCTTAGTATCCATCTCCATGATGAAAGCTGTCATCCAATTATTTTTTAAAAAATGGCAGGGATCTTATGTAGAAGATATATATATATTTACATATATATATATATATATATATATATATATATATATATATGTATATATATATATATATATATATATATATATATATATATATATATATATATATATATATATATATATATAAACAAGCTAGGAGCTTATGTATAAACTGCTATGGCTTCTGTGAACTTCGGAACTCCAGAAAAGCAGCCAATTTAGTGCAAATACATATATGGAAACTATTTTACATGGCAAAACAATTACAATCTGTGTTTAATGTTTTGTGATCCAGGGAGCACTGTCAAACAGAACAGCCAAACCCTCAATCTCTTTGCAGCTGTGCCTACCACAGCTTGGTCAAAGAGCCACTGTAGGCTCTGGAAGGATCCTGACCATAATGTTGGGGTCCACCTAAATGCTTGATCGGCAGCTGGCTTACCCTCTCAGTGCCCTGCTGAGAGCCAAAGCAAGCTGCTACTGCCCCTTCTCCAGCCCAAGCTGGCTAATTGAGAACTGAGCAATCACGGGTGATATGATCACTCAGTTCTCAGGCTTACAGCTGGCGAGAGACAGCCGCAGTATCAGACTAATGCTGCAGAATGGAGGTGAGTATGTAGGTTTATTTTTTTAACAACCCTAAACTTCTCCTTTAAAGCACAACTTCATCTTAAAAGGGAGCGGGTACATATTACTTGCAGGTTACAAATATGTTTTATTTGATCTGTTGCATAATTAAACATCACACATCAGTTTGCTGCTACATCTTTTATTCTTTTCATGTCTGCTCATGGTCATTGTATTTGACCAAGCTGTGGTACAGGTGCAAAGGAGATTGAGGATTTGGATATTCTGTTTGATAGTGGTCCCTGGATCACAAAACATGAAACAGATTTTAATTGTTTTGGCATCTAAAATAGTTTGCATATATGTATTCGTACTTCTGGGCATTTAGTTGCTTTCCTTGAGTTCCGAAGTTCACAGAAGCCATACCAGTTTATATACAAGTTCCTAGATTGAATATGCCATATAGTTTCTACATAAGACCCCTGCCATTCATTAAAAAAAATTGGATGACAGCTTTTTACTATGTAAGCCTTGACAAATGTTTCATGGAGATGACCAAAGCTTTTTTGGCCATGCTTCTCTTGTAGGTCCCAAGAGTGCACTTGTGCTCTCCTGTGATCCAGAATCAGCCAACAGCCAGCTAAAGCCGCTCTAGGCTCTTAAAGGATCCCAACCATATTGTCGGGATACACCTAAGTGCTTGGTTGGCAGCTGGCTCAGTCTCTCAGTGCATGGCTGAGAGCCAGAGCCAG
The DNA here is from genome assembly GCF_042186555.1 of Aquarana catesbeiana. Lineage (NCBI taxonomy): Eukaryota > Metazoa > Chordata > Amphibia > Anura > Ranidae > Aquarana > Aquarana catesbeiana. Next base: position 351,777,089 of record NC_133324.1, on the reverse strand, counting down.
TTGCTCCCGCCCCCTCCCCAGCTGGCTAACAGTGCTTAGAGCTGACGAAGGACAGCCGCAGCATCAGACCAATGCTGCAGCATGGAGGTGAGTATGTAGGTTTATTTTCTTAACCGTATGTAGGTTTATTTTCTTAACCCCTAGGCACTGACAGCATGCAAATATGTGGCCTCTTGGTGGCTGGGCCTTGGCGCAGAGGGGCCGCATATTTACGTGCTTTAGCGCGGATAGAGCTGTGCTGAGAGCGTGCGAACTGCGCACTCCCGGCACAGTGACTGGCCGCTCGCAAAAAGCTGCCGATCGTGAAATTCAGGATGGGGTATTTTCCGATCATGTGACCGCCATGACATCCAATCACGGCGGTCACATGGTCTCAAGCCCCGCCCTGCCTCCTGGAATGCCAAACCTCTAAAAGGGCCGGCGGAAGCCGGCGCCAAGGGGTTAATAACCCCAAACTTCTCCTTTTAAAGCAAAACTTCACCTTAAATGGGAAGTTCCACCAATCCTCCCCCCTCCCCTAATACTTTTGGCACTTTTTTTTGGGGGGGGGGTAGAGGGGAGCGGGTACCTACTTCTGCCTACAGAGATACCCCCACACAACCTCCTGGTAAACGTCACTGGTCCACACAGCCTGTGGAACCATTCACAGAATGCAGCATGTCTCTCGCATGCACACTGGGGAGCTGGATGTATGGCTGCAAGGAGTCACAGCCAGCTTTCCTCAGTCAACATGGTGGTGCCTGGGACCCGAAGACCTGTGAAGAACTAGCCTGGGTGAGGACAGTGTGCCTCTTTAGTCTGCAGCTACAGTATGTGTAGCTGTTGACTTTTGTTTTTTTTTTAAATGACTGAAGATCCTTTTTCAAGAGTTATACTTAAAGGGTTTGCAACCCTTCTAAAAACTGTCACTGCCAGCACCTCTTTTATGTAGCCATAACAGTTAGTGTAAATATTTGTGGAAATCGAACCTCTAAATACTGTTTTTCAGATGTCTTCAGGACAGCCACGTGACTCACGGCCGCTCTCCTACTCCGATGTACAGGCTAGAGCGGGAGGGGCCAAGCTCTCCCTCTGACGTCAGCAGGGGAGGTTTACGTGACCGCTGTGCTGGCTGCTCAGCCCCTTCCGCTGTAGCCCTTAGATGGGGGAGGAGGTGCAACCGGGAGACATGTGACCGGCCCGAAGAGCTCTGAAAAATGGTTCTTAGAGGCTTAGTTTTGCATAAATATTTTGTGTGTCCTGGCTACATTAGAACGGGGCTGGCAGTGACAGTTTTTTTATATCTACTATATAACAAATAGCGGAAGGATGGGGGCGGGGTGGAGACATCTCACAGACACAGGAGCTGACAGGCAGGGAGGGCAGGGGGGAAAGGAGGAGAGAGGAGAGCTGTGGATGACGGAGGCACGTAAACTGTCAGGGCTCAGCAGCCATGATATACCGTGGTCAGTTTAAGGAAGGGAGGGCATAGCCAGGCAGGATCAGCCAGGTATTTCAGGTGATAGAAAGGGCCAAATTACACAGCCCAAGCACTGTGCTGTATAACATGCTGTAAAGAAACAGGATCCATTTGTTATTTTTTTAGAGTTACAAACACTTTAAGCTGGCTATACACTAGTAGAATTTCATTCAAAAATGTTTGTTTTTGTAACCTTCATTTAATTTTCTGGTTAGTGGGGCCAAATCAATTGTCACTTTCAACCCTAGTGATGACAAAAATTGAAGGATGGAAAATTTCTCTTGAATGAATTGAGGTAATTGCAGCTGTATTATTGCACTTGTGAGAGAAGCAATTCAATACTGTTCTTGATACTTTTTTTATTTGCACTAACATACAATTTTTCAGGACAAGCTTTCAGGGTGTGTCACCCTCATCAAGGTCGCAGCAGTACTGGGACCTTAGTACTGGGATGCTTATTGGGATTTTTTTTAATCAAAAACATGTAGAAGAATACATATTGGCCTAAATTGGTGAAGAAATTTGATTTTTCACATTTTTTTACTGGGTATGTTTTATAGCAGGAAGTAAAAAATGTTGTTTTTTTTCCTGTATTGTATTGCCTGTATTTTTTTGTTTATATCGCAAAAACATAAAAACTGCAGAGTTGATCAAATACCACCAAAAGAAAGCTCTATTTGTGGGGAAAAAAGGACATACATTTTATTTGGGTACATCGTCGCACGACTGCGCAATAGTCAGTTAAAATAACGCAGTGCCGTATCGCAAAATGGCCTGGTCCTGAAGGGGGTAAAACCTTCTGGGGCTGAAGTGGTTAATATGCCTGGGTTTCCATTCAGGTAGCAGGTGTGGACAAAACTGTAAGGGCTTTCAAACTAAATTAGTTGACTCAATGATGGCAAGAACGTATTCTCTGATGACTGACTTTTCAGAATTCCTGTATGAATGTTCAAACATGATTCTACTGGTGTATGGCCAGCTTTATATTATCATCTCCCCTATCTCCATCCCCAGACTTGTAGTCTGGGGATGGTAAATATAGGTGGTTGATGAGCAGTTTTACTGCCTTCCTCTATGACCTTAAGCTGTAAAGGCAGCAGGACAGGCTTTTGCACAATCCAACATCAGGTTTTAGTCTGCATGAAGCTCGGTTTTGTTGAAGCATGAAGCTCATTCAAGTTAGGACCACATTATATATGCTGTAAATGTTTAAACAAAAAAAACAAAAAATCAGCTGAGTCACAGACATGATGCCTATACGCTTGATACGACGTGGCTGTTTTACTCAATCACTATTGTAGGCTGTGCCTAATAATTGTCAGGTTCTGATTTAGATAGCAAATTATTTTACATGAAAATGCAGTGGTAAATCACAGCAAACAATAGCAAATACGATACTCTGTTTTCCAAACGTAACTGAAGTAATTTGAACACAACGACAGCATGAATTTCAGTGATTCTTGGATTACATAAGGGAAATGGCTTTATTACAGAAGAAAAGCCTGACTGATGTCTTTAATATTTTATACAGAAACACAGATGCAAACACAAAATCCATGGCTAGCACTCTTGTAGTGCAGATCAGAGTACATTGTTCTAGGAGGAACATTGTTATTCACTTTTGAAAGGATGTTAAAGCAGAACTCCGGGAAAGTTTTTTTTCTACATGTCCTTGTTGCTGATCTCCTACCTTCACCAACTAAGTCACCCATGTTCTTCTGAGCTCTGTAGTTCCTCTGTAATAGGCTGCTGAACTTGCTGAAAAAACGTTATAGTCTGGTGACTTCCTGCTTGAAAGACCGCTGGCTGCTATCCCTCCCGTAACCTCAGCCAGCAGTTTGACATGCCCAGTTACAACTGTGCTTTGAAAGCGAGCAGGGAGAAGCAGAGATGTAGTGGGCGGAAGGGGCCTCACAGCCCCCAGTCTGTGCCTTTCACCCCAGCAGAAAACCCTCTCCCCGACAGAAGCCGGCCTAACAGCTGTCTGACCAGCTGCAGTACACATGGGCCGACATTTGACCCGTGTGTACTAGACGTGTTAATGTGCTTAATTTTTTTAGCAAAGTGTGGACAGTAGCAGAATAAAAAATATAGACAAATGGGATGCAGTCCTGCAATACAAAATCTCCAATCAGTAAAGCCAAAAAAATAGGCATCAAGAGGTGGCAACATTGTCTGAATTTGCACCTGAATCAGAACCAAAGACGCACAGGACTCTTTACAGACAGACCACGGCCGCCCTGGAGCTGTGTGATCCGGCTCCATTGAGAGCCGGTCACACTCTCCTGTCATGCAAATGGGATGCAGGGAAAGCCGCATCCCATGTGCATATGTGTCATCCCGGCCTAACTGTGTATGTTGGCACTGCAGTTCGTATCCTCCTAAAGCTTTTTCCAAGTGGGCCCCCTTTACTTGTGAGTGCTGAACCGCCATGAGGCTGAAATATGGACGCTGGTCTACAAGCTCAATGCCTCTACTCCAGTATTGCTCCATGCTGCAGATGCACAAAGCATGGAATTTGTCATTGAAGTCACATAAGATAAGGCTTTATTGACCTTTGGTATCACATATCTCACTAATCAGTATTTATTATTAAACAGCAATTAGGAAATGATTTTCATTGAATTTACTGGTAAATACATTAAACAGTTGAATTGCCCTTATTTATCTGCAGTTAAACCATAAAACACTAAACTGTTGACTGGCTTTTAGAAACGGGACTACTAAAAACTATTAAGATGGCTTATGACTGCCTTTTTTTTGTTGATAATAGACAAACACATACTCAAAGGATCTTTCCTGTTTCGCCTAGCAGTTTCTTAGTAATTCTTAAATGTGGTGTTTGTTTACGTAGTGTAATTATTAGTTCTATGATGTGCAATTTTCATACATGTCTTTCTGGTTCTTCATGTTTTGTTTTTATTCACCATCGTGGCCATGGAATATACTATGACCCTAAGCCTTCTAATTGTAATGTAGGGCATTGGGTCATTTTCTTTATGGCTCTCCCTGTTTGTGCTTCACAGACCTTCAGAAGAAGGGAGGCTGGGTGATGTGTGTTTTTGCTATAGAGAGACATTCCTCTGCTACAATCTGTTTACCATCTCAGGTTTCAGTCCAGTCTCCTGTGCTTGTTGATCTGTCCAGGCTATGTCTGCTAACATAACAAGCAGAGTGGGAAAAGCTAACCATCCTAAGTATGGACCTGTTGACATTATTCACAGTCCCTGTTTACCTGAGATGACTTATGGAGCAACCTGATGTCTAAAAGCTTACACGTTTCGGGTTCAGTAACAGAAAAATTATTATCCAACTACCTACAAACATTAGACAGTGTCCAACCTTGCACGTGTAATCTGGCTAATGAACAGTGTTTCTACTGTAAAATTATGGTAAAAAGAAGCACAGTTGAAAACCTGTAACACAAAGGCATAATGAGCTAGTATGCATCGCATACTAGCTCATTATAAAATGCTTACCTTAGACCGAAGCCCTGCAGGGGCACCTGCACACCACTGAGACAGCTGACATCTTCCCCAGTGTTTCTTCCAGGTTTGCGAGCTCCAGCGCTGTGATTGGCCGGAACCGCAATGACATCACTCCCATGCATGCGTGCAGGAGCCGCCGGTCACGGCACAGGGCCCTGAAGAAACGGCACGGGCGGCCGTTCCTTCAGAGAGCATGTGCCAATGACTTCGGCAGCGGCGTATATAGTAAATATCTCCTAAACGAAACGGTGCAAGTTTAGGAGATATTTACAGTACCTACAGGTAAGCCTTATTATAGGCTTACCTGTAAGTACATCTAAAAAGGAAGACTTTACTTCCTCGTTAAAGTGTTACTGAACCAAGGACCCTGCATTCACTATATCTGGTCTCCCACAGGACATAGAAATGCAATTATTTTAGTAAATATAAACTACTAAATACCTTTTCTCGTTAGAAGTTAGCAGTCTTGTGACTTCTATCAGTGTCAGGTTAAAGCTTGTAGGAGGAGTTTTCATTCTTCTTTGACAGTTCTATGAGAATGCAGGACCCCTGACCCTCTGTCTGGGCAGTGCTGATTGGCCCTGTGCTGATCACATGCACCCTCCCAAGAAAGAAGAACAAACTCTATAACAATACACACCAAACTGAGCATGTGCTCTGTTCTATCTGCAGAGGGATTGGGGACAGTGCAAGAGGGGGAAGATCAGAGAAAACAGGACAGCCTTTTTACACAATGCAGAGGATTAACTCCTTAGATTCCACAATGAGTATAACAAGCATGCTTTAGTGCATATACAAACTGATTTTACTGTTGTGGGTTTAGTAACACTTTAAGCCTAGTACACACGGGCCAAATGTCAGCCCATGTGTACTGCAGCTGGTCAGACAGTTGTTAGTCCGGCTTCTGTCGGGGGGGGGGCTGTCAGGTTTTTTTTTCGCTCAGCTCTGCTGGGGTCAAAGGCACAGACCGGAGCTGTCATTTAGCCCCCTCTCTCCTGATTGGCTAACTGACTTTGATTGACAGCAGCGGGAGCCAATGGCGCCGCTGATGTGTCTCAGCCAATCAGGAGGAGAGTCCTGGATGGCCGGGGGACTCGTGGACATCGCTGGATAGAGATGGGGCTCAGGTAAGTATTGGGGGGGGGCTGCTGCACACAGAAGGCTTTTTATTTTAATGCATATAATGTATTAAGACAAAGAACCTTCTGCCTTTATAATGCCTTTAAATGTACTGATGTTATGTAGCAGTATCAGCCACGTGATCAGACAAACAGTAATATAATTTCATCTTATACTCTTACTGTATGATTGCAAAATAAATTGACACTGCCAATAAAATGGTTATGTAACACGCATAAAACAAAGTACAACAGGCAATTAAACGAATGTGGTACACGACGATTGGGGTAGTTCCCACAAAGGCAACCAGGTGGCAGCACAATATGTCATAACAGTATCTAAGAAATCAGAGTATAAGATGAAATCACTAAGTTCCCCCACCCCCCATGCAGGGTCCTGGGGTTAGTAACACTTTAAGACGCCAGCGCCTGGACCCAAAGACCAGCAAAGAGCCGGGTCAGGTAAGGACATCGCTGGATCTTGGAACAGGTATGTGTGTGTTTTTTGACAGTATGTGTAGCTGCTGACTTTTAAAATGTTGTTTACAGGTTGAAGATCCTCTTTGACGTGTTTACTTGGAGCACCTGCTGTTTTATTCATAGCTACACAATTATAAGTCTTTTTTTACGGCTTAATAGATATTTGTTTACGGGCAGGTTTAATAGTATATGGGAAAGACTCCCATACTAATCTAATTTCATGTATGAATCTGATAAATACAATATAGACAGTAGGATGCTTTTTTCCTTATGTTTTAGCAGCAACAATGTGTGGGGGATACAAAGGTGGCATTAAGGGCTAGGGCAAAGGTATCATGTCACATCCATATTAAAAATAGGATTTTTTTAACAGCTTACCTGTAAAATTCTTTTCTTGGAGTACATCACAGGACACAGAGCCATAGTAGTTACTATGTGGGTTATATAGGCCACCTTTAGGTGATGGACACTGGCACACCCTAAGACAGGAAGTTCACTCCTTATATAACCCCTCCCATTACTGGGAGTACCTCAGTTTTTGTAGCAAAGCAGTATACGTGTATCCAAAGAGGGGAGGGACCTCTGTGTCCCGTAATGTACTCCAAGAAAAGGATTTTACAGATAAGCTGTTATAAAAATCCTATTTTCTTTATCGTACATCACGGGACACAGAGCCATAGTAGTTACTATGTGGGATATCCCAGAGCAATGCTATCTGAGGGGAGGGAGGCACAAACAAAAGTAGGGCGCCATCAGACCTGAGGACCTATACTGCTGCCTGCAGCACACTGCGCCCAAAGGCAATATCCTCATGCCTTTTTACATCCACCTGATAGAATCTGGTAAATGTATGGACTGAAGATCAAGTTGCGGCCTTGCAGATTTGAGCCATGGAGGTTTGGTGATGCACTGCCCATGAAGCACTAACAGCCCTGGTAGAGTAAGCTTTGATTTGAAAAGGTGGAATCTTCCTCCTCAAACCATAAGCTTGAACAATTACTTGCCGAATCCACTTAGAAATAGTAGATTTTGATGCTGCCTGTCTTTTTTAGGACCTTAAGGCAACACAAACAAAACATCCATTTTTCGACTCTGGTCAGTCGCCTTCAAGTAGACTTTGACTGCTCTCACTACATCAAGAGAATGTAGCGACTTTTCTTCCGTAGAACAGGGTTCTGGAAAAAATGAAGGTAGAACAATATCCTGGTTTAGATGAAAACCTGACACTACCTTCGGTAGAAAGTTGGAATGAGGACGTAATACTACCCTATCCTTGTGAATAATTAAATATGGCTCTTTACAAGAAAGAGCAGCCGACTCTGATACCCTTCTTGCAGAAGATATGGCTACCAGAAAAACTAGCTTCCTTGTCAAAAGGACCAAGGGGATATGTGGTAGCGGCTTAAAAAGCTGTTTCTGTAATGCCGACAGAACTAAATTCAAGTCCCAAGGGTTCAGGGGTGACCAAACAGGTGGATTAAGTAGCGTTACCCCCTGTATAAAGCTACGGACCAAAGAATGCGAAGCAAGTGGTAGTTGAAACAATACCGATAAGGCCGAGACCTGGCCTTTGATAGTACTCAAGGCCAGCTTCATCTCTAACCCCATTTGCAGAAAGGCAAGGATTCCACCTATGACATACTTTCTGGGATTCCAACCCCTGGATTCACACCAGGAAACATATGCCTTCCAGACTCTATAATATATGATTCTGGAGGCCGGCTTCCTTGCACTAATCAAGGTAGATACAACTGATCCTGACAGCCCACGCCTCTTCAGAATGTGGGTCTCAATAGCCAAACCGTTAAATTTAGCGTTTGTAAGATAGGATGCAATACTGGACCTTGCAAGAGTAGGTCTGGACGTGGTGGTAAGGTCAATGGCTCCCCTACCGCCATCTTTATGATCTCTGCATATCAAGATCTTCTGGGCCACACCGGGGCCACAAGAATCACCAACTTTCCTTCCTGCTTGATCCTGCGAAGAAGTAGTGGAAGCAGCAGAATAGGTAGGAATGCATAAATCAGTGAAAACTGATCCCACGGGGCCACCAAGGCATCTGTTCCGCATGCTAGCGGATCCTTTGTTCTTGACACAAAGTTGTCAATCTTTTTTGTTGAACCTGGACGCAAACAGGTCTACGTCCAGGATCCCCCATCTCCGGCATATTGCTAGGAAGATATCGTGGTGAAGGGACCATTCTCCCGGGAACAACTGCTGGCGACTCAAGTAGTCCGCCTGCCAATTTTCTATTCCTGGAATGAAGACTGACTATAGGCAAGGTACATGGTTTTCTGCCCAAGTTAGGATATGATTCCCCTCTCTCTGGGCCGCATGACTTCTTGTTCCCCCCTGGTGATTGATATAGGCCACTGCCGTGGCATGGTCAGATTGGATCCTGACAGGACAATTCCGCAACCTGAATGTCCAGGCCCTTAGGGCCAAGCGCGCTGCCCGAATCTCCAGAATGTTCACGGGCAAGGTCCTTTCGGTTCTGCACCATTTCCCCTGGACAGTTGCCTCTTCCAGGACTGCTCCCCAACCCGAAAGGCTGGCATCTGTTGTTACCACCTTCCAGGTAACTGGTAAGAAGAATTTTCCCTTCTGCAGATTTTTGTTTATTCACCACCAACTGAGGCTCTGGCGCACCTTTGGGGACAGACGCATTAGGAAATCTAGAGCTTGGACCTTCTTGTTCCAAGCCGATAGGATACTGTTTTGCAGCAGTCTCAAATTAAACTGAGCGTAAGGAACGGCTTCGAATGAAGCCACCATCTTTCCCAATAACCTCATGCAAAGCCGAATAGAAGGATTCTTCTTTTCTCTGACCACCTGAATCAGCTTCTTTATGGCGCTGAACTTTGCCTGGGGCAAGAATACCCTTTTCTGAGCTGTATCTATGACCAGACCCAAGTACTCTAATCTCCTTGATGGTTTTAAGGAAGATTTCTCTAGGTTGAGAATCCAACATAGGTATTCCAGGTAGTTGACTGTGGTGACCATACTTTGGTCTAAGCGGGCTACTGACTGGTCTATGAAGAGCAGATCGTCTAGGTAAGCTATAATTGTTATACCTTGAGCCCTTAATCTGGCCAGAGGAGGGGCCAGGACCTTTGTAAACACCTGAGGTGCAGTAGCTAGATCAAAAGGCAGAGCTGCAAACTGAAAATGGAGTTTTTCTACCTCAAAACGTAGATATTTCTGGTGAGCGGGGAAAATAGGCACATGGAGGTATGTATTTACCTTGATGTCGATTGACGCCAGAAGTTCTCCTCCTTGTAGAATGGAGACTGTTTGGATTGATTCCATGTGAAAAGAGCGGATTTTCAGGAACTGGTTTAGATCTTTGAGATCTAGAATGGGTCTGACATCTCCATTTGGTTTTGGCACCGTGAAAAGATTTGAATAAAACCCCAACCCCTGCTCTTCCATGGGGACCACCATGATCACTTTTTGAGACAAAAGACGGTCCAATGCTTCAAAGAGAGACTTCTTTTTCTCTGGATCCTTGGGGATGTTCCATCTGAGAAAACGAGGAGACGGGAACTCTAGTTTGTAACCTAGAGCCATTGTGGAGATCACCCATCTGTCTTGAAACTCCTCCTGCAAGACCCTTGAGAACTGCAGAAGTCTTCCTCCCACTCAAGCGAGCAGGGCGCCCCTTCATAAAGAGGCTTTAGTATTTTGTTGGTTTACTTTCCCCAGGACTTCTTTTGTCCCTGGGGTTGACCCTGAGGTTTACCTCTTGAACCTGATGGTGGAGGCCGTCATGACTGCTTGGAGGCTGATGCCCCTGGCACAGGAGAAGAAACTTGTTTAAATGAAAGACGTTTACTCCTTTTCTTAACTGGCAAAAGGGTTCTTTCCACTTGAAATTTTTTGGATGTATTTTATCCAAATCATCCCCAAACAGCCAGTCACCACGTAAAGAAAAACTAACCAGGAGTTTTTTGCATGGCGCTTCGGCTGACCAATTTTTCAGCCATAGGATTCTATGCATATGCACGAACCCAAGCGAAAGGCGTGAGGCCTGAAGAATAGAATCTCTCATAGCGTCAATTGCAAAACTTAAAGCCCCTGGTAGCTCGGCTAAATCCTGGGCCTGCTGATCAGGGATAACGTTGAGCACCTGTCTCAACTGGTCTTTCAAGGATTATTATTATTATTATACAGTATTTATATAGCGCCAACAGTTTACGTAGCGCTTTACAACTTGAGGGTAGGCAGTACAAATACAATACACTTGATACAGTAGGAATCAGAGGGCCCTGCTCCTTAGAGTTGTAATTGTAAAAATCTAAGAGATGACATACATCAATTACTGCCACAGCAGGTTGAGTTACTGAACCTGCCAAAGAAAATGCATTTTTTAACAGGAATTCCAATTTCTTATCAGTTGGATCCCTAAGCATTTGAGCATTGTCTAACAAGTCAAACTTTTATTCACAGAGGATATAGCAGCGTCAAATACTTTTTATTGAATTTTTCCTCCATGGGATAAAGTGCTGAGAATTTTTTAGGAGGAAAAAAATGTTTATCTGAGTGATTCCACTCAGAATACATAAGCTTTTCCAGCAATGAATGGACAGGAAAGGCATGCAAAGCTTGAGGACGCTTTAGCGAACCCAAACAAGAAGTTGGCTTACCAACCGACTCAGTTAAGGGTAGCATAAATGTGGAGCAGACCATTTCAGTAAGAGATTGCACCAGCAATCTTTCAGAAGTGAAGCTGAAGGAGGTCTTTCTGCAATTGACCCCTCAGAAGAGGAGTCATCAGCCTCTTCACGGTCCTCTGAGGGGAATTTATCTTCTCCCATCCCCAGTTCCTGTTACCTGACAAGTTTTCTCCCACTCTGGGAAGATGCGATTAAAGCTGCTAACCTTTCTTCCAATCCCAAGGCTGAGGAAAAAACCTCCTCAGTAACATAGACAGGCTCTGCAATGTTGGACTTGATGGCCCCGATGGCTCACCCTGACCAGCCACCCCAGATCTCTCAGGGGAGGATGGCATTGAAGAGATGAGACTAGGGTCCTCAGAGCCTGAGGGAGACACCTTTGGTGCCTTTTTTGGGGTGTTTCCACCTCCCCTTCTGACCATAGTCCGATGCATAAACGCAGAGGTATTGCCAGAAAAAAATGGACCCACTGCTTCAGCAAATAGTCCAGCAACTGCCGCTGCTAGTAATGCTCAGCCTGATGCTCAGTAAACGTGCCTTGGGAATGCCTGTGTCACCACTTACATGCCCCCATCTGCTCTTGTGTCCCTCTGTCAGCCTGCAGTCTGCAAATGGAGCTTTTAATTATGCACCCGCGCTGTGGACATTGAGGCACGCGAAGGCCGCGCTAAGCCATGCCCCCTCCATCTTCCTACCACGCCCCCACCCTCTTTTTAAAAAGCATTTCCCGCGCGCAAGCGGGCTTACGATCCGACGGGGTCGGCGTGTAGGGGGGGTAGTGGTGCAATGGAGAACTGCCGTGCTGAGGCAATGGAAGAGGGAATGGAGCGGCATATCGCCGATCATTCTGGGCTCCCCCTGCCTATTCCGGGAGAGGGGAGAGAAACTCCTGCCCAGGTGTTTTAGTAAGAAACCCCCCCCCTCCAACATCTTACGGGAGGCTTGGGACTGCTTAGCCAGAGGAAGCCTGCAGCTTCTGCTGACACAGAGCAATATGGGAAGCATGAACGAGGTACATGCTCTTTACAGCCCCCGGTGGCAACTTTAGGCATGACAACATTTACTACAAGGAGAAAATCCATAATAAAATGTACAATTCCTTAGGAATCTCCACTTACCTTATCCCGCTGCAGGGATTCTGTGGTAAAACCAAACAGACCCAATCTTCACCCCTCATGGCGGGCTCCGTTAAAAAACATTCAAGGACTGGGGCCCCTTTTTATCGGGGTTTCCTTCCCTTGGACCCGTATAGCACCCCGCCAGAAAGCTCTATGGCTGAAAAAACCAAAGCACTGGATCCCGGGGTCCAGCTCTCAAAAAGAGAAGCGTTACAGGCTAAACCTTGTTTCTTCCGCCACGAGGAACGGGTACCATTCAATTTGGCCTAAAAAGACACTTTGAATGGATCCGGCTGCATAGCTTGCCAAAGCAAAGATTACTCGAGCGGAGCTCAGCACAGCACATCTTTATTGGTGACCAACACCTTAGACACTGGCGAAAAAACTGAGGTACTCCCAGTAATGGGAGGGGTTATATAGGGAGTCTTAGGGTGTGCCAGTCTCCATCACCTAAAAGTGGCCTATATAACCCACATAGTAACCACTATGGCTCTATGTCCCGTGATGTACGATAAAGAAAATATACCTTAAGGGTCCATGTACACTGGGCTTAAAAAAAGGACAGTGCCTTTGGCAGAAAAAAAACATTTATATAGAGCCTTATACAGGCGTTTAGGATCGTTTAGAAGCGTTTGGAAGCGTTTCGGAGCATTTAGCATTTTTTTTTTTGCCAGAAAACTGCTCTCAAAAACACAAATCAGAAGGGGTTTTTTCTGCCCCTAAAGGCTGAGCTTAAAAATTGCCTCTAAACATGCTAATGTGCATGGACACATAGAATAACAGTGAGCTGCTTCTACAGGCAAAATGCTAAGCTCCTCTAGAAGCAGCATTTTGTAAGCCCTGTGTGCATGGACCCTTAAAGCGGAGTTCCACAAGTTTTTCAGTTTATTAAAAGTCAGCAGCTAAAAAAGTGTAGCTGCTGACTTTTAATAAACAGACACTCACCTGTCCCACGGTCCAGCGATGAGGCCGCCCGGAGCCTCACTCCTCTCCCCCTCCTCTCTGCCGGCTCCGTCATAGCAACTGTGGGCACCCGGCCATGAAAGCTTTCGGCGTCACGGCCGGGCGCGCACTACGCATGCGAGAGTCGTGCTGCTCTCTGCTGGTGGCCAGGCAATCTTCTGGGACCTGTGACGTGTCCAAGAAGATTGCTGAGAGGGAGGGGCCGCCTAGGGGGAAAGGAGGAGTCGCCTAGGCGGCCAAGAGCTGGAAGGAGGAAGTGGGACAGGAAGTCCCACTCTAAACTAGGTACCCACTCTAGGGTTGCCACTTTTTCTTCAAGTCAAACCTGAACACTTTAGCGTCACACAGCAATTTTTTTTTATACATATATTTTGCTAATAAATAACATTTATAATTAAAGTTAAGTTAATAACAAGAGTCTCTGGGAACCCTGATTTAAGGGGGAACACTGAGAACTCTGATGTATGGAGAGGACACTGATGTAAGGAGGAACACTGTGGCCTCTGGTGTAAAGGGGAGCTCTGATGTAAGGGATGCTCTGAAAACCCTGATTTGCCTTAGTGTACTTACTCAGGGCCAAGAGAGAGAAGGGGGGAGACTTAAGTCACAGACAGGGATGGATGGTGAGCTCAATAACCCCTTGGCAGTCAGCACCCCCCATCCAGATGTATCTGAGGCTGCTGGACTTCAAATTTCCAGCCCGCACTTTCCTTTTCTGAGGCACAGCCCTGGGGATTGGAGTGTGGGCAGACACAGAGGTGTAGGTGCGGGAGGAAGAGGTGCAGATCGAGCCCTCTCTCCTCTCCCGTCTTTGTTTGTGTGTGTGTGTGTGGGGGGGGGTGTTAGTGCTGGCTTTGGGCAGCATGAAAGAGAGTGTAACAGACACTCTAAGCTTAGACAACTGCAGCCAGCAACCCTGCTGGGAAGCCATAGTCCAGTCTGAATAATGTGTCCGGGTTTCAGGCAGTCTGAAACCCGGACGCATGATTGAAAACCCGAATTGTCCGGGTGAATCCTGAACAGGTGGCAACCTTAACCCCCCCCCCCCCCCCCCAAAAAAAAACAACATGCCAAATGTGGCAAGTCAGGGGGCGAGGAGTGCTTAAAGGGTTTGTTAACTCATATAAGACAAACACTGCCAGACTCTCTACACACGAGCGGACTTCTCGTTGGACTGAACTCCGAAGGACTTTTCGACGGAGTTACATAGTTACATAGTTACATAGTAGGCGAGGTTGAAAAAAGACACAAGTCCATCAAGTCCAACCTATGTGTGAATATGTGTCAGTATTACATTGTATATACCTGTATGTTGCGTTCATTTAGGTGCTTATCTATTCGTTTCTTGAAACTATCGATGCTCCCCGCTGAGACCACCGCCTGTGGAAGGGAATTCCACATTCTTGCCGCTCTTACATTAAAGAACCCTCTACGTAGTTTAAGGTTAAACCTCTTTTCTTCTAATTTTAATGAGTGGCCACGAGTCTTGTTAAACTCTCTTCTGCGAAAAAGTTTTATTTCTATTGTAGGGTCACCAGTACGGTATTTGTATATTGAAATCATATCCCCTCTCAAGCGTCTCTTCTCCAGAGAGAATAAGTTCAGTGCTCGCAACCTTTCCTCATAACTAAGATCCTCCAGACCCTTTATTAGCTTTATTGCCCTTCTTTTTACTCGCTCCATTTCCAGTACATCCTTCCTGAGGACTGGTGCCCAGAACTGGACAGCATACTCTAGGTGTGGCCGGACCAGAGTCTTGTAGAGTGGGAGAATTATCGTTTTATCTCTGGAGTTGATCCCCTTTTTAATGCATGCCAATATTCTGTTTGCTTTGTTAGCAGCAGCTTGGCATTGCATGCCATTGCTGAACCTATCATCTACTAGGACTCCCAGGTCCTTTTCCATCCTAGATTCCCCCAGAGGTTCTCCCCCCAGTGTAAAGATTGCATTCATATTTTTGCCACCCAAATGCATTATTTTACATTTTTCTACATTGAACCTCATCTGCCATTCAGTTGCCCACCCCATTAATTTGTTCAGATCTTTTTGCAAGGTTTCCACATCCTGCGGAGAAGTTATTGCCCTGCTTAGCTTAGTATCGTCTGCAAATACAGAGATTGAACTGTTTATCCCATCCTCCAGGTCGTTTATGAACAAATTAAATAGGATTGGTCCCAGCACAGAACCCTGGGGAACCCCACTACCCACCCCTGACCATTCCGAGTACTCCCCATTTATCACCATCCTCTGAACTCGCCCCTGTAGCCAGTTTTCAATCCATGTACTTACCCTATGGTCCATGCCAACGGACCTTATTTTGTACAGTAAACGTTTATGGAGAACTGTGTCAAATGCTTTTGCAAAATCCAGATACACCACGTCTACGGGCCTTCCTTTACCTAGATGGCAACTCACCTCCTCATAGAAGGTTAGTATATTGGTTTGGCAAGAACGATTCTTCATGAATCCATGCTGATTACTGCTAATGACGCCGTTCTCATTACTAAAATCTTGTATATAGTCCCTTATCATCCCCTCCAAGAGTTTACATACTATTGATGTTAGGCTAACTGGTCTGTAATTCCCAGGGATGTATTTTGGGCCCTTTTTAAATATTGGTGCTACATTGGCTTTTTACCAATCAGCTGGTACCATTCCAGTCAGTAGACTGTCTGTAAAAATTAGGAACAACGGTCTGGCAATCACTTGACTGAGTTCCCTAAGTACCCTCGGATGCAAGCCATCTGGTCCCGGTGATTTATTAATGTTAAGTTTCTCAAGTCTAATTTTAATTCTGTCCTCTGTTAACCATGGAGGTGCATCCTGTGTTGTGTCATGAGGATAAACACTGCAGTTTTGGTTACTGAAACCCCCCGATTCACTCATGAAGATTGAAGAGAAGAATAAATTCACTACCTTCGCCATCTCCCCATCCTTTGTAACCAGATGTCCTTCCTCATTCTTTATGGGGCCAATATGGTCAGTCCTCCCTTTTTTACTGTTTACATACTTAAAGAATTTCTTGGGTAAAGGGTATACCCTTGAATGTTTGCCAGCCAATCATGAGAGCTGTTGAACCAGGTCTCTGAAATTCCCACAAAATCTAAATCCTCCTCGTACAACAGTATCTCTAGTTCACCCATCTTGTCTGCCATGCTCCTGGCATTGGTGAACATGCCACATAGTTTAGACCGGTCGCATATTGTCCTTGTATTGGGTGTTTCGAGGTTGCAACTAGGACTTGCTACTATACTTACCTTGTGTTTTTGTGCTTTGGTCAACCTACCACTAATGCCCCCAATACTACCCTCTGGAATATCTTCCGCGCTGACTATCTCTACCTCCGGACCCTCCCCCCCATCGCCCTCTAACTTTTTGGCCATCTTCATTCCCAGCAGATCTGCACCCTCCTCATTTAGGTGCAGTCCATCCCTTCTATAGTACCGGTTATCGACTGAGAAGTCGGCCCAGTCCTCCAGGAACCCAAACCCCTCCTTACTACACCAGCTCTTCAGCCACTTGTTTACTTCCCTAATCTCCCTCTGCCTTTCTGGTGTGGCTCGATGTACCGGTAGTATTCCTGAGAATACTACCTTGGAGGTCCTTTTACTCAATTTAGCTTCTAAGTCCCTAAAATCGTTCTTTAGGACTCTCCATCTGCCTCTGACTTTGTCATTGGTGCCAACGTGCACCATGACAGCTGGGTCTTCCCCATCCCCTCCCAGTAATCTGTCCACAAGATCCGTGATGTGCCGAACCCGAGCGCCCGGTAGACAACATACTGTTTGGCGCTTCAGGTCTTGGTTACAGATTGTCCTTCTAAGAATTGAGTCCCCTACCACCAGAATCTGTCTTTCCTTTCCCTTCGCTGCCCCCCCACTCTCACTGGAGGAGTTCTTCCCCCGGCAGCTAGGAGAGTCCCTCAGCTCCAGCAGTACTGCTCCATGACTGGTTTCACCAATGTCACTCAATGGAGCGTACTTATTGGGATGCTCCAGTCCTGGATCGGCCTCCCTGGCACTTCCCCCTCTACCCTTCCTGACTGTCACCCATCTACTCTTTGCTAGTGCCTGCACCTCTTTGTCTCCACCCGCCTCTGTGCTGGCCCCTGCCGGCCCCTGCCGTGTACGTTCCTGGCTCTCCTTTAGTATGGAGGGACTTCTCAGTGCTGACATTTGCTTCCCCAGATTCAGAACCTAGGCTTCCAGGGAAACAATGTGCTTACATTTTGCACAGCAGTATTCGCCCTCGATTGGATGATCAAGGAACGCATACATGCAACAAGATGTACAAAGAGTCGCCTCTCCACACCCGCTGGGCATCGTACCTATTAAATTTAGTGAGGATTGGGGATTATACGCTGTCCAAATTACCTAACAGCTAGCTTCCTGGCACTAATACTTAAGACAATACACAGGTACACAACAAGACAATACACAGGTACTCGCAGACCTACGTGCACTCGCAGAACAGTTGCAGACCTATGTGCACTCGCAGACCTACGTGCACTCGCAGACCTACCTGCACTCGCAGACCTACGTGCACTCGCAGGCCTCTCGCAGACCTACGTGCACTCGCAGGCCTACGTGCACTCGCAGGCCACTCGCAGACCTACGTGCACTCGCAGACCTACGTGCACTCACAGGCCACTCGCAGACCTACGTGCACTCACAGGCCACTCGCAGACCTATGTGCACTCGCAGACCTACGTGCACTCGCAGGCCACTCGCAGACCTACGTGCCGACGTGCCGAGTTCCGACGGATTTCCGACAGAGTTCCGACGAAATGGACTTGCCTACACAAGATCCCACTAAAGTCCGATCGTTTCGAATGTGATGATGTACGACCGGACTAGAATAAGGAAGTTCATAGCCAGTAGCCAATAGCTGCCCTAGCGTCGTTTTCGGTCCGTCGGACTAGCATACAGACGAACATTATTTTCGATAGGAATCGAGTACGTCGGAAAGATTTGAAACATGTTCTATTTCTAAGGTCTGTCAGATTTTTCGACAGAAAAGGTCCGATGAAGCCCACACACGATCGGAATGTCCGACTGAGATTTGTTCCGTCGGACCTTTTCTGCCGGAAAGTCCGGTCATGTGTACACGGCATTAGAGCCTGGCAGAGCACACTGCAGTAGTCTTTTAGAAAAACGAGCGCTGTAAATACCTATTTGGGGCTGTCTACAGGCTGGTCACATGACTCGCGGCCGTTGTACAACTCTGATGGATGCCGGAGGGGCCCTGATCTCCCTCTGACGTCAGCCGGGGAGATCACATGGCCGCTCAGCCTCTCCTGCAGTAGCCCTGGAAACCAGCCGAGAAAACAGCATTAAATCGATATTCACAATGCTTGTTTTTATGAAAAATAAATGCAGTGTGCTATGCCAGAATATAAGAAACAGGCTGGCAGTGAGCATTTACAAATTTTTAATTGTAATAATAGCAGTGGGGGCGGAGACACACAGACGCTAGCTGACAGGCAGGAAGGAGGGGGTGAGGGGGAGAGAGGACAGCTGCGTATGACCGAGGGATGTACTCTGACCACGGTGATCAGAGCTGAGCAGCCCTGGTTATTGTGGTCAGTACAGAGAGGGCATACAGAAAGTGGTAGGTTCAGGGAGTTTTTTACAATTTAGAGTAAGACCAGACTTTTTAAATGAAATCCGGGGACATTTTTTTTTTTTTTTAAATTGGCAAATAGTAAACTATTTTATAAGCATGGGACATGTAGTCCTGGGCAGGAAGTGAGTGGTTCTAAAGGCAGAAGTTAGTTTTTTACCTTGCTATAGGGGCACTCTATACTATACTTATCAGCTTGCTCTTGGGGCACTCTGAAGACAGGAGGAGCCTAAAGCGTCGGTGGGGGACCCCAGAAGAGGAGAATCAGGGCTGCTCTGCACAAAACCATTGCACAGAGCAGGTAAGTATAACATGTTTGTTGCTTAAAAAAAAAAGACTCTGTGCAGGGAAGATCAGCATCTGAACCCAGAGAAGGTGGAGGCTGATAGACTGGAGGTCATTTAAGGCATTACAATTACATTTAAAGTAAACTTTTACTAGTATTGTGCATTATAGTTAACCAGTTGCCGACCGCCGCACGACGATGTACGTCGGCAGAATGGCACAGGCAGGCAAAAGGACTTACAGGTCCGACCCCCCCCCCCCCGGTGCCTGCGGCGGTCGGCAAATCTTCCCCGGCGATCGGTGGTGAGGGGGAGGCCATCCATTCGTGGCCCCCCCTTCGCGATCGCTCCCAGCCAATGGGATCATTTCCCTGCCTCTGTATTGTACACAGAGGCAGAGGAAATTATGTCATCTCTCCTCGGCTCGGCATTTTCCGTTCCGGCGCCGAGGAGAGAAGACTGGAATGTGAGTGCACCAACACACACACACTCAGTAGAACATGCCAGGCACACATTACACCACCAATCCCCCCCCGATTACCCCCCGATCCCCCCCCGATCACCCCTCCCCCCCCGTCACACTGACACCAAGCAGTTTTTTATTTTTTTTTCTGATTACTGCATGGTGTCAGTTTGTGACAGTTAGTGTGGTAGGGCAGTTAGGGTTAGCCCCCTTTAGGTCTAGGATAACCCCCTAACCCTCCCCAATAAAGTTTTAACCCCTTGATCACCCCCCGTCGCCAGTGTCGCTAAGCGATCATTTTTCTGATTGCTGTATTAGTGTCACCGGTGACGCTAGTTAGGGAGGTAAATATTTAGGTTCGCCGTCAGCGTTTTATAGCCACAGGGACCCCCATATACTACCTAATAAATGTTTTAACCCCTTGATTGCCCCCTAGTTAACCCTTTCACCAGTGATTACCGTATAACCGTTACGGGTGACACTGGTTAGTTCGTTTATTTTTTATAGTGTCAGGGCACCCGCCGTTTATTACCGAATAAAGGTTTAGCCCCCTGATCGCCCAGCGGTGATATGCGTCGCCCCAGGCAGCGTCAGATTAGCGCCAGTACCGCTAACACCCACGCACGCAGCATACACCTCCCTTAGTGGTATAGTATCTGATCGGATCAATATCTGATCCGATCAGATCTATACTAGCGTCCCCAGCAGTTTAGGGTTCCCAAAAACGCAGTGTTAGCGGGATCAGCCCAGATACCTGCTAGCACCTGCGTTTTGCCCCTCCGCCCGGCCCAGCCCAGCCCACCCAAGTGCAGTATCGATCGATCACTGTCACTTACAAAACACTAAACGCATAACTGCAGCGTTCACTGAGTCAGGCCTGATCCCTGCGATCGCTAACAGTTTTTTTGGTAGCGTTTTAGTGAACTGGCAAGCACCAGCGGCCTAGTACACCCCGGTCGTAGTCAAACCAGCACTGCAGTAACACTTGGTGAAGTGGCGAGTCCCATAAGTGCAGTTCAAGCTGGTGAGGTGGCAAGCACAAGTAGTGTCCCGCTGCCACCAAGAAGACAAACACAGGCCCGTTGTTCCCATAGTGCCCTTCCTGCAGCATTCACCAATCCTAATTGGGAACCCACCACTTCTGCAGCACCCGTACTTCCCCCATTCACATCCCCAACCAAATGCAGTCGGCTGCATGAGAGGCATTTTCTTTATGTCCTCCCGAGTACCCCTACCCAACTAACCCCCCCAAAAAAGATGTTGTGTCTGCAGCAAGCGTGGATATAGGCGCGACACCCACTATTATTTTCCCTCCTGTCCTGACAATCCTGGTTTTTGCATTGGTGAATGTTTTGAACGCTACCATGCACTAGTTGAGTATTAGCGTAGGGTACAGCATTGCACAAACTAGGCACACTTTCACAGGGTCTCCCAAGATGCCATCGCATTTTGAGAGACCCGAACCTGGAACCGGTTACAGTTATAAAAGTTACAGTTACAAAAAAAAGTGTAAAAAAAAAAAACACAAAAAAAAATATAAAATTAAAAAAAATAGTTGTCGTTTTATTGTTCTCTCTCTCTCTATTCTCTCTCTATTGTTCTGCTCTTTTTTACTGTATTCTATTCTGCAATGTTTTATTGTTATTATGTTTTATCATGTTTGCTTTTCAGGTATGCAATTTTTTATACTTTACCGTTTACTGTGTTTTATTATTGTTAACCATTTTTTTGTCTTCAGGTACGCCATTCACGACTTTGAGTGGTTATAACAGAATGATGCCTGCAGGTTTAGGTATCATCTTGGTATCATTCTTTTCAGCCAGCGGTCGGCTTTCATGTAAAAGCAATCCCAGCGGCTAATTAGCCTCTAGACTGCTTTTACAAGCAGTGGGATGGAATGCCCCCCCCCCACCGTCTTCCGTGTTTTTCTCTGGCCTCTGGCTCTCCTGTCTCAACAGGGAACCTGAGAATGCAGCCGGTGATTCAGCCAGCTGACCATAGAGCTGATCAGAGACCAGAGTGGCTCCAAACATCTCTATGGCCTAAGAAACCGGAAGCTACGAGCATTTCATGACTTAGATTTTGCGGATGTAAACAGCGCCATCGGGAAATTGGGAAAGCATTTTATCACACCGATCTTGGTGTGGTCAGATACTTTGAGGGCAGAGGAGTGATCTAAGGTCTAATAGACCCCAATTTTTTCAAAAAAGAGTACCTGTCACTACCTATTGCTATCATAGGGGATATTTACATTCCCTGAGATAACAATAAAAATGATTAAAAAAAATGAAAGGAACAGTTTAAAAATAAGATAAAAAAGCAAAAAAAAAAAAAAAGCACCCCTGTCCCCCCTGCTCTCGCGCTAAGGCGAACGTAAGCGTTGGTTTGGCGTCAAATGTAAACAGCAATTGCACCATGCATGTGAGGTATCACCACGAAGGTCAGATAGAGGGCAGTGATTTTAGCAGTAGACCTCCTCTGTAAATCTAAAGTGGTAACCTGTAAAGGCTTTTAAAGGCTTTTAAAAAATGTATTTATTTTGTTGCCACTGCACGTTTGTGCGCAATTTTAAAGCATGTCATGTTTGGTATCCATGTACTCGGCCTAAAATTATCTTTGTTATTTCATCAAACATTTGGGCAATATAGTGTGTTTTAGTGCATTAAAATTTTAAAAAGTGTGTTTTTTCCCCAAAAAATGCGTTTGAAAAATCGCTGCGCAAATACTGTGTGAAAAAAAAAATGAAACACCCACCATTTTAATCTGTAGGGCATTTGCTTTAAAAAAAATATATAATGTTTGGGGGTTCAAAGTAATTTTCTTGCAAAAATAAATAATTTTTTCATGTAAACAAAAAGTGTCATAAAGGGCTTTGTCTTCAAGTGGTTAGAAAAGTGGGTCATGTGTGACATAAGCTTCTAAATGTTGTGCATAAAATGCCAGTACAGTTCAAAACCCCCTCAAATGACCCCATTTTGGAAAGTAGACACCCCAAGCTATTTGATGAGAGGCATGTCGAGTCCATGGAATATTTTATATTGTGACACAAGTTGCGGGAAAGAGACAAATTATTTTTTTTTTTTTTGCACAAAGTTGTCACTAAATGATATATTGCTCAAACATGCCATGGGAATATGTGAAATTACACCCCAAAATACATTCTGTTGCTTCTCCTGAGTACGATACCACATGTGTGAGACTTTTTGGGAGCCTAGCCGCGTACGGGATCCCGAAAACCAAGCACCGCCTTCAGGCTTTCTAAGGGCGTAAATTTTTGATTTCACTCTTCACTGCCTATCACAGTTTCAGAGGCAATGGAATGCCCTGGTGGCACAACCCCCCCCCAAATGACCCTATTGCAGAAAGTAGACACCCCAAGCTATTTGCTGAGAGGTATTTTTTGTCACAAAGTTTTGAAAATTGAAAAAAGAAAAAAAAAAAAGTTTTTTCTTGTCTTTCTTAATTTTCAAAAACAAATGAGAGCTGCAAAATACTCACCATGCCTCTCAGCAAATAGCTTGGGGTGTCTACTTTCCAAAATGGGGTCATTTGGGGGGGTTTGTGCCACCTGGGCATTCCATGGCCTCTGAAACTGTGATAGGCAGTGAAGAGTGAAATCAAAAATGTACACCCTTAGAAATCCTGAAGGCAGAGATTGGTTTTCGGGGCCCCGTACGCGGCTAGGCTCCCAAAAAGTCCCACACATGTGGTATCCCCATACTCAGGAGAAGCAGCTAAATGTATTTTGGGGTGCAATTCCACATATGCCCATGGCCTGTGTGAGCAATATATCATTTAGTGACAACTTTGTGCAAAAAAAAAATTTGTCACTTTCCCACAACTTGTGTCAAAATATAAAATATTCCATGAACTCAACATGCCACTCAGCAAATAGCTTGGGGTGTCTACTTTCCAAAATGGGGTAATTTGGGGGGGGGGGGGTTGTGCCATCTGGGCATTTTATGGCCTTCAAAACTGTGATAGGTAGTGAGGAGTGAAATCAAAAATTTACGCCCTTAGAAATCCTGAAGGCGGTGATTGGTTTTCGGGGCCCCGTACGCGGCTAGGCTCCCAAAAAGTCTCACACATGTGGTATCCCCGTACTCAGAAGAAGCAGCTGAATGTATTTTGGGGTGCAATTCCACATATGCCCGTGGCCTGTGTGAGCAATATATCATTTAGTGACAACTTTTTGTAATTTTTTTTTTTTTTTTTGTCATTATTCAATCACTTGGGACAAAAAAAATTAATATTCAATGAGCTCAACATGCCTCTGAGCAATTTCCTTGGGGTGTCTACTTTCCAAAATGGGGTCATTTGGGGGGGTTTTGTACTGCCCTGCCATTTTAGCACCTCAAGAAATGACATAGACAGTCATAAACTAAAAGCTGTGTAAATTCCAGAAAATGTACCCTAGCTTGTAGACACTATAACTTTTGCGCAAACCAATAAATATACACTTATTGACATTTTTTTTACCAAAGACATGTGGCTGAATACATTTTGGCCTAAATGTATGACTAAAATTGAGTTTATTGGATTTTTTTTATAACAAAAATTAGAAAATATCATTTTTTTTCAAAATTTTCGGTCTTTTTCCGTTTATAGCGCAAAAAATAAAAACGGCAGAGGTGATCAAATACCATCAAAAGAAAGCTCTATTTGTGGGAAGAAAAGGACGCAAATTTCGTTTGGGTACAGCATTGCATGACCGCGCAATTAGCAGTTAAAGCAACGCAGTGCCAAAAAGTGTAAAAAGTGCTCTGGTCAGGAAGGGGGTAAATCCGGGGCTGAAGTGGTTAAAATGATCATATCCATGGAAAAAAAAAGTCTCAACTTTTTTTAGCTTTTTTTCCCTTTTTTTTATTGCTGATTTCTTTTTTAATGGTTGAACTAGATGGACTTGTGTCATTTTTCAACCTGACTAACTATGTTTAGTACTACTTTAATATAAACAAGGTAAATATAAAAAAAGGTATATCTCCATTCCACCCTTCATATAACTTCATGTCTGACTCCTAGTTAAAATGCCCATATATCCTACTTCTGGGTGTATTTATTATCATATATATTAGTACTTTCACTGTTTCACAGTATAAATGAACCCCTATAGTAGCGATTAGCTGCTCTTTTTGTACTATAAAGGGCTCATTTGAGTTTTTTTAATCCCATTATGATAGGTGATAAAAAAAAAAAAAAAAAGCATGCTGCTGCTACTAAACATCTTAGGCCTGGTTCAAACCTATGCGTTTTTTGGTGCTTTTTGCAGAAACGCACTACAGTTCATTTAACATGGTTTCCTATGGGACACGTTCTCATCTATGCTTTTTTTAGCCGCTGCGTATTTGGAAAGGGTCAAGGACTTTTTTCAACGCAAAACGGTGCTTTTTTGTTTTTTTGGTTCAATAGACTTCAATGGAGAAGCTGCAGAAAAGCATGTAGTGCGTTTTTGCCACGATTTGCTTTTTTAATCTGCCCAACAAATTGGCCGAAAAAAGCATAAAGAATGCAAAACCCAAATCACAGCGAAATCGCGTATGCAAAAACACAAACAGCACAGCAAAAAGCACTGCAGAAATAGATCAAAAGCAAACTGCATAGGTGTAAACCTAGCCTCATGCTGGCCATACACTTATCGATTCGCTGAATAAAAGAATGGCATTAGAAAATATCACTTGCTTTTAACATTCAGTATTAAAATGAATGTAATTTCTGAACAAAAATCACATACACTGTCTGAAAATTCCTTTGACCAAGAAGTTTTCTATTCTGCTCCTTCAAATTTCCCCGCCACTGTGGTCGAAAACTAATGTCGACTTGACCCCAAAAGCGTACAAACATTCTTAAAATGTATTTTATCTTTGACGGAAGACATTGGGGGTTATTTACAAAAGGCAAATCCACTTTGCAGTGCAAGTGCAAACTACAAGTGCAAAGTGCACTTGAAATTGCACTGGAAGAGCACTTGGAAGTGCAGTCTCTGTAAATCTGAGGGGTAGATCTGAAATGAGGGGAAGCTCTGCTGATTTTATCATCCAATCATGTGCAAGCTAAAATTATGTGTTTTTATTTTCCTTGCATGTCTCCCTTAGATCTATAGCTACCGCACGTCCAAGTGCACTTTCAGTGCAATTTCAAGTGCACTTTGCACTTTTAGTTTGCACTTGTAGTGCAAAGTGGATTTGCCTTTCGTAAATAACCCCCATTGTTTTTGTATGGCCAGCATAAGTGACAGCAAGCGTAGGGAGCTTTTATCCAGCCACCTGCCTATGACAAGGAGTCTGTCATACATCATTTATTATAGTTCTGTCTGAAAATCTGCAAAACAGCCTTTTTAGTTTTTTTTCTTTAACCGCTTGACATCCGCGCTATAGCCGAATGACGGCTACAGCGCGGACCTGAATTCCTGGGAGGCCGTCATATGACGGCCTCCCCTGTGCACGTGCCCTGCGCGCGCCCTGCAGGGCGCGCGTGGAGCGCGCTGTGATCACCGAGTCACTGAGACTCGGGTGATCACCGATCCAAGTAAGGGGCCGGCCCCTTACCATGTGATCAGCTGTCAGCCAATGACAGCTGATCACATGACCAAAACAAAAGCTCTGTGATCGTTTTTTTTTCTCAACGGAGAACTATAGTATAGCTACCTGAAGACAAGTGCAGGTGTTATCATACTAATAATACTAGAGGCAGGCAGTTGATTCTGCTAGCTGTAGTATAATCGGTATATATATACATCCCAGTTTTGTGCAGCTCACTGCAGGCCAATAGTATGTCTGGAAGGCCAACAAGAAGATTTTGTTGTCGGAAAATGTTATAGCAAGCTCTCAAACTTTGTGTGTTGGAAATTCTGATAATAAATGTGTGATGGAGCCCACACACGGTCGGAATTTCCGACAACAAGGTCCTATCACACATTTTCCGACAGAAAATCCGACCGTGTGTACAGGGCATTATGCCCTGTACACACGGTCGGACTTTCCGACGGAATATGTGAGATCGGAGCTTGTTGTCGTAAATTCTGACCATGTGTGGGCTCCATCGGACTTTTTCCATCGGAAATTCTGACACACAAAGTTTGAGAGCAGGCTATAAAATTTTCTGACAACAAAATCCGTTCGCGTAAATTCCGACCGTGTGTGGACAATTCCGACGCACATGGGTTCGACTCGAACATCGTGTGTTCGGTTGTTCACCAAATTACGAACGATATGGGCCGTTCGCGCCAAATTCGAGTGGCACGTCATGGCCCATAATTCACTGCGGCATCGCAGTGCATTGCTGGCTGATGATTGGCCAAGCATGCACTATGACCCACATGCTTGGCCAATTACAGTGCTGTGTGTACAGAGAGCCATAATTGGCCAAAGCCAAGGAGGCTTTGGCCAATTATGGCTCAGGGGGTTTAGTACATGCCCCACACTATAAAAGACTGCCTGCACGTCGGCCCTGTGTAGTGCGTTCCGGCTTGAGATAGACAGAGAGACAGTGTCATTTGATTTAAGTTAGATAGAGTAGGCAGGTCGAGTCAGTTAGCTGCCCTTACAGTGTATTGTGTATATATATGCATCCCAGGTGTTGTGTATATATATATATATATATATATATATATATATATATATATATATATATATATATATATATATATATACTGTATTCAGTTTAGCTAGATCCTGTTCTTCTCTTCCTAATATACTGACAGGCAGGCAGGTGTTTTTACAGTATTTCCAGTTACTGTACTGTGTACCCTGCACAGTTGCACCTACATTATAGCTACCTGCAGCCAGGTGCTTGTGTAGGCTCTTTGAAGTATTTCCAGTTACTGTACTGTGTACCCCGCACAGTTGCACCTACAGTATAGCTACCTGCAGCCAGGTGCTTGTGTAGGCTCTTGAAGAATTTCCAGTTACTGTACCGTGTACCCCGCACAGTTGCACCTACAGTATAGCTACCCACAGCCAGGTGCTTGTGTAGGCTCTTTGAAGTATTTCCAGTTACTGTACTGTGTACCCCGCACAGTTGCACCTACAGTATAGCTACCTGCAGCCAGGTGCTTGTGTAGGCTCTTTGAAGTATTTCCAGTTACTGTACTGTGTACCCCACACAGTTGTACCTACAGTATAGCTACCGGCAGTCAGGTGCTTGTGTAGGCTCTTTGAAGTATTTCCAGTTACTGTACTGTGTACCCCGCACAGTTGCACCTACAGTATAGCTACCTGCAGCCAGGTGCTTGTGTAGGCTCTTGAAGAATTTCCAGTTACTGCACTGTGTACCCCGCACAGTTGCACCTACAGTATAGCTACCTGCAGCCAGGTGCTTGTGAAGGCTCTTTTAAGTATTTCCAGTTACTGTACTGTGTACCCCGCACAGTTGTACCTACAGTATAGCTACCTGCAGTCAGGTGCTTGTGTAGGCTCTTTGAAGTATTTCCAGTTACTCTACTGTGTACCCCGCACAGTTGCACCTACAGTAGAGCTACCTGCAGCCAGGTGCTTGTGTAGGCTCTTTGAAGTATTTCCAGTTACTGTACTGTGTACCCCACACAGTTGCACCTACAGTATAGCTACCTGCAGCCAGGTGCTTGTGTAGGCTCTTGAATTATTTCCAGTTACTGTACTGTGTATCCCACACAGTTGCACCTACAGTATAGCTACCTGCAGCCAGGTGCTTGTGTGGGCTCTTTGAAGTATTTCCAGTTACTGTACTGTGTACCTCGCACAGTTGCACCTACAGTATAGCTACCTGCAGCCAGGTGCTTGTGTAGGCTCTTGAAGTATTTCCAGTTACTGTACTGTGTACCCCGCACAGTTGCACCTACAGTATAGCTACCTGAAGACAAGTGCAGGTGTTATCATACTAATAATACTAGAGGCAGGCAGTTGATTCTGCTAGCTGCAGTATAATCGGTATATATATACATCCCAGTTTTGTGCAGCTCACTGCAGGCCAATAGTATGTCTGGAAGGCCAACAAGAAGAGGCAGACTGTCACAAGCCAATAAAAGAGGGCAAGCAGGCTCTGTGTCTAGAAGCAACAGTGCTGATCGTGGACACGGTGCATCCTCATCAGCACATGGCCGTGGGACACGCTTGGCCTTTATTTCGGCATCTGGCCGTGTTGAGCTGCAACATGCGGAAGACTTGGTCGAGTGGATGACCAAGCTGTCCTCATCGTCCTCATCCTCTCTCACCCAGACTCAGGGTACTTTGTCTGGCAAAGCAGCTGCCAACGCGACCCCTACCCTCAGCTCAATGGCATCAGTGACTCCTTCCCTAGCCCCACCATGTCCTCCTGAGGAGTCATTCGAACTGTTTGACCACAGTGTTGGGTACATGCTCCAGGAGGATGCCCAGCGTTTTGAAGGCTTCGATGATGGTACTCATCTAGAGGAAGGCAGTAACGTGAGCCCAGACAGAGGGGGTGCCCAAGAAAGACAGTCTGGCAGTCATGTTCCCCCTGCTGCAGCATACTGCCAGGTTTGCTCCGGTGATGAGGAGGGAGGGGATGATGAGGTCACTGACTCCACGTGGGTGCCTGATAGGAGAGAGGAGGAGGAGGCACATCACCAACGAGGCAGGATGCCCTCCAGGGGCTAGTCTAAGGGCAGCACACTGACTGCATCACACCGCAGAGCTCCGCATGTGCAGGGCGCTGCTGTCTCTGCTCGTTATTCCAAAAGTTCTTTGGTGTGGGCCTTTTTTGAGATGAGTGCATCAGATCCCACTGCTGCTATTTGCAACATATGTCTCAAGCGTATCTCGCGTGACCAAAACATCTCCCGCTTGGGCACCACATGCTTGACTAGACATATGTTGACCTGCCATGCAGTTCATTGGCAAGCGTACCTAAAAGACCCACACCAAAGAACAAAGAGGACCTCTCCTTGCTCCTCATCAGCTGGGATCTCCAACCCCACTATACCTTCAGTCCTCTCTGAGACCTGCACTGAGAGGAATGAAGGTGTAGAACTTGCGGGCAATCTACTATCGGTACATCGACGTCAGATTGTACCAGGCAAATTTCCCTGCCCCAGCTGCTGCACTTCAGAAAGAAGTTCACTCCCAGTCATCCACATGCCCAGCAGTTGAATGCTAGCTTGGCAAAATTGCTAGCACTTCAACTGCTACCTTTTCAGTTGGTAGACTCTGCCCCCTTCCGTGAGTTTGTGGAATGCGCGGTTCCTCAGTGGCAGGTTCCCAAACGCCACTTTTTCTCACGGAAGGCGATTCCGGCTCTCTACCGGCATGTGGAAGGCAATGTCTTGGCCTCGCTGGACAGGGCGGTCAGCGGTAAGGTGCATATTACCGCTGACTCATGGTCCAGCAGGCATGGACAGGGACGTTACCTAAGTTTCACGGCGCATTGGGTGACTCTGCTGGCAGCTGGGGAGGATGCAGGACAAGGTGCAGTAGTGTTGGAGGTTGTTCGGCCACCATGCCTCCAAATTGCCAGTACTGGTGATTCTGACACACCTCTCTCCTCCACCCCCTCCTCTTCTTCTTCCTCCATGGCCTGTGCTTTGTCCTCGGAACCAGTGATGCTCCGTAGGCATTGAAGGGGATATGCAAGTACGCAGGCCAAAAGATGCCATGTGGTGCTTGAGCTTGTGTGCTTGGGGGACAGGAGCCACACTGGGGCAGAGATTCTGTCAGCTCTGCAGGGGCAGGTTCAGAGGTGGTTGACACCACGCCAACTTAAGGCAGGAATAGTGGTTTGCGACAATGGCACCAACCTCCTCTGCGCTCTCTGACAGGGACAACTGACTCATGTGCCCTGTTTGGCTCACATCCTTAACTTGGTGGTGCAGCGGTTCTTAGGCAGGTACCCGGGCTTACAGGATGTCCTGAGGCAGGCCAAGAAAGTCTGTGTGCATTTCCGTTGGTCATATAATGCCAGTGCTCGGCTGGCAGACCTCCAAAAGGAATTTAACCTGCCCAAGAACCGCTTAATCTGTGACACGTCCACCAGGTGGAACTCAACGTTGGCCATGCTGCAGGGGCTGCACACGCAGCAGAGGGCCATCAATGAGTACCTGTGCGACTATGGCACCAGGACAGGGTCAGGGGAGCTTGTTTTTTTTCCCCACACCAGTGGGCCATGATCAGGGATGCATGCACTGTCACCATTTGAAGAGGCCACGAGGATGGTGAGCAGTGACAGTGCATGCATCAGTGACACTGTCCCCCTTGTCCACTTGTTGGAGTACATGCTGCATGGAATAATGGACAGGGCACTTGAGGCAGAACAGAGGCAGGAAGAGGAGGACTTCCTTAGCTCTCAAGGCCCCCTTTATCCAGACAGTGTTCCTGCGTGCCCGCCAATCACACAGGAAGAGGAGGAGGAGGAGGAGGATTTTGTCAGCATGAAGGTGGAGTCTGGCACTCAGCATCAGCAGTAGTCTTTAAGGGATCATTTACAGTCTCAAGAAACCCATGAACTTGTACGTGGCTGGGAGGAGGTGGCTGCGGATCATGTCATCCTTAGTGACCCAGAGGACTCCGGACCGAGTGCCTCAGCAAACCTACGCTGCGTGGTGTCCCTGATCCTGCAAAGCCTGCGGAAGGATCCTTGTATTCGTGGTATTAAGGAGAGGGATCAATACTGGCTGGTAACCCTCCTTGATCCACGTTACAAGGGTAAGGTTGCGGACCTTATCTTGCCGTCGCAGAGGGAGCAGAGGATGAAACATCTTCGGGAGTCCTTGCAGAAAGGTCTGTGCAACGTGTTCCCAGAGACTGGGAGGTTACAAACTCCCGTCCTGGACAACGTGTTGCTGAGGCTTCGGTCAGTCAAAGAAGGAGCGGTGGAAAAGATGGCCGTCTGACCGATGCGTTCAGATGATTTTTTTGTCCGCAGCCCCAAGGTATGATCGGTTCCAGCAACTATCGCCAGCGTCTGTTTTACATGGTGCAGGAATACCTAGGGGCAAGATCTGACTTGGACACCTTTCCCACCGAAAAACCTCTGGGTTACTGGGTCTTGAGGATGGATCACTGGCCAGAGCTTGCACAGTATGCAATTGAGCTACTGGTCTGTCCTGCATCCAGCGTTCTTTCAGAAGGCACATTCAGTGCTGCTGGAGGCTTTGTAACCAATCACAGGGTGCATCTGTCCACTGACTCGGTCGATCGACTGACCTTCATAAAAATGAATCAGTCTTGGATCACCACCAGCTACTAAGCACCTGATGCTGATGTAACTGAATAATTTTTTTGGAAATGTCAGATCCCTTAAAGACTGCCTATGCTGATGCTGAGTGACTATCCTGTTATGCTGAGTGATTATCCTCTTCCTCCTCAATGATCATGCTGATAGCTTGTAAGAACATTTTTGGTTCTGGGCGCCGCCACCAGTGGCTAAGGCCCAATTTTTCAGCCCCTGTTTAACAGGGGCGTGTAATTACAATTTTTGATGCAATATTTTGCAGAAGGGCTCGTTCCTGCACTCCAACTAGAGTATCTGTCAGGGGTTGCAGTGTCGTGGCACCAGCACCAGTGCCTAAGGCCCAATTTTTCAGCCCCTGTTTAACAGGGGCATGTAATTACAATTTTTGATGCAATACTTTGCAGCAGGGCTCGTTCCTGCGCTCCAACTAGAGTATCTGAGAGGGGTTGCAGTGTTGTGGCACCAGCACCAGTGCCTAAGGCCCAATTTTTCAGCCCCTGTTTAACAGGGGCGTGTAATTACAATTTTTGATGCAATACTTTGCAGCAGGGCTCGTTCCTGCGCTCCAACTAGAGTATCTGTGAGGGGTTGCAGTGTTGTGGCACCAGCACCAGTGCCTAAGGCCCAATTTTTCAGCCACTGTTCAACAGGGGCGTGTAATTACAATTTTTGATGCAATACTTTGCAGCAGGGCTCATTCCTACGCTCCAACTAGAGTAACTGTGAGGACTTACAGTGTTGTGGCACCAGTACCACCACCAAAGGCCCAATTTTTCCTCCCCTGTTCAACAGGTGCATGTGATTACAATTCTTGATCTAATATTTCACAGCAGGGCCTGTTCCAGCGCCCACCAAGAGTAACTGTGAGGACTTACAGTGTTGTGGCACCAGCACCACCACCAAAGGCCCAATTTTTCTGCCCCTGTTCAACAGGTGCATGTAATTACAATTCTTGATGTAATATTTCACAGCAGGGCCCGTTCCAGCGCTCACCAAGAGTAACTGTGAGGACTTACAGTGTTGTGGCACCAGCACCACCACCATCACCAAAGGCCCAATTTTTCTGCCCCTGTTCAACAGGGGCATGTAATTACAATTCTTGATCTAATATTTCACAGCAGGGCCCTGTGAGGGCTTACAGTGTTGTGGCAACACCAACACCCAAGGCCCCAATTTCTGCAGAGTATATAGGGCAGGCCCCTACTTTCAAACATCCAACTTACAAACGACTCCTACTAGCAAACAGAAGGAGACAACAGGAAGTGAGATGAAATCTACCCCTAGGAAGGGAAATTCTCTCCTGTAAGAGTTAATATGGGAAAAATGTTTCTCCTTTCCACTGATGCTTTATCACCAATCCTTGTTTCACTAAAAAACCCAAATTTTCTAAAAACATTTGTCATTGGGACAGAAAGTGAGGTGAAATCTTCTGAAGAGGAGCACAGACAGCAAAACAAATGTCACAAGGGTGATAACCCTTTCCTATGTTTTCCAAAAAGCTTAAAATAGATTTTTTGTCTGGAGCTAAACACGTTAAAAATGTACCAGTTCAAAATTACAAACAGATTCTACTTAACAACAAACCTACAGTCCCTGTCTTGTTTGCACCGCCTGTATACTACTGTTCAGAGTATATAGGGCCTGGTAACCCCACGCCTTTCCTTTTTTTAATTTGGGTACGGGGTTCCTCTTATTATCCATATGAGACCCAAAGGGCCTGGTAATGGACTGGTACCCATGCCGTTTGTCTCACTGATTTTCATCCATATTGTCAGGACCCGACATTACATTAAAGCCGCAAGCAGTTTTAAATGACTTTTATTTCTTTAAAAATGTCATTTTGTGCAGGGACTGTTCTAAGCACGGGAAACACGGGCTACTTTACAGGCATACTATAGACACCCCCCAGGTACGATATTTAAAGGAATATTTCACTTTTTTTTTACTTTAAGCATCATTAAAATCACTGCTCCCGAAAAACGTCAGTTTTAAAACTTTTTTTTGCATTGATACATGTCCCCTGGGGCAGGACCCAGGTCCCCAAACCCTTTTTAGGACAATACCATGCAAATTAGCCTTTAAAATTAGCGCTTTTGATTTTGAACGTTCGAGTCCCATAGACGTCAATGGGGTTCTAACGTTCGTGCAAATTTTCGGTCCGTTCGCAGGTTCTGGTGCGAACCGAATCGGGGGGGTGTTCGGCTCATCCCTAGTTGCCACCGCCATCGGGTCTGCACTTACCCATCCACGGTCACGGCAGTTCACTGATCACACATGGCACTATGGAAGGACATGAGACTTCCCTGGCTGGAGCTCACCCTACTCATGCCAGCCTGCCTTTCGCTATAATAATACAATGACATGGGCTTCCACTTACCTGCCCAGCGCCCATAACGGGTGAGATCGCTCCTCCACCAGCCGGACATCACATGGTTCCTCAGCCCCCACAGGATCCTCACCAACATCTTCAGTAGCAAAAGTGAACCCCAGCCAGCAGCAGCCCCAGCAGAGTTAATATTTTCCCATGCATGCACTGCTCGCTGGAATTCTGCATATTCTCCTGTGTACAGCAGAGTGTGCAATGTGGGGGAGGGAAGGACCGCCAAGCCCCAGGCATCCTGCTTTAGGGAATGCTCATCGTAGTGGTCGCACTCGCTCTTCTCCATCCAGTTGGTACACGGCAACTCTGCCTCTGCGTTCATTGGCTGCCGCCAGCTCCCATGCCTCCTCCTCCTCTGCTCCTTCTCTCCGCTCCAACCACCACCGCACACATCACCCAATAGGCTGAAGCCCAGTGCAGAATCCATCCAGGTGAGGACAGCGCTGGATCCTGGGATAGGTGAGTGTCTGTTTATTAAAAATCAGCAGTTACAGTGCGGCGGTTACATCCTCTGTCCATCCGCTGTCATCTTTTTCCGGTTTTCAGCCTTTTGAATGGCCGGCAGGGGTGATGTCTTCCTGCACATGTGCACAGGAGTCAGTCATTCTGGGTGTGTCGGGAATGTACACTTAGCTGCACATTCAATAAAAGACTGTGAGCAGGCAGGTAAGGTTTTTTATGCAATAAAGAGATGCCTGCCTGCAGTCTTTTAAAAAAATAGGTTTAGTTCCACTTTTGACTATTATAGAGGATTTCATAGCTACTGCTAGATCATTTGTGTAGCCAAGACGTAGATTCTGTCATAAAGGAAAATGTAGGGATGCAGTCAGTGCAGCCCCAGAGTCACACAAAGGAGAAAAGGGGGTAAAAAAAAAGGCAGATAATAAAATAGACCAGCAAGACAACAGTTACAAAACATAAAGACAAAGAAAACAAGGCTAAAAACAAATCTAAGAAATGAACAAGTAGAGCCGAGGGGCGGAGCCAAGTGGAGCAGACATGCCTGCCTGAAGCTCTGCTCTCAGAGAGAGAGATAAAGCCGAATAATGGCGGATGTTTGCCAAATACCAGCACATAAAATATATCAATTTGTGCCCACAGCACTCCTGAATTCGGGGGTCTCGGCCCCGGTGTCGCTGGACAGAATATGGGTTCCAAAATCAACTAAACAGCACCGCCTCACAGCACAGTCAAAACGGCGCTGCAGCAGTCTGCCTCAAGTACCTCCAGCAGTGATGATATTATTATTATTATACAGGATTTATATAGCGCCAACAGTTTATGCAGCGCTTTACAATATAAAAGGAGACAATACAGTTACAATACAATAAAATACAAGAGGATCAAGAGGGCCCTGCTCAGAAGAGCTTACAATCTAATAGGGTGGGGCAGGTGGTACAAAAGGTTGTAACTGTGGGGAATGAGCTGATGGAAGTGGTAGGAGATTAGTTGGAGGCATGATAGGCTTCCCTGAAGAGATGAGTTTTCAGGGATCGCCTGAAGGTAGCAAGAGTAGCGGATAGCCGGACCAGCGGAGGTAGCGAGTTCCAGAGGATGGGAGAGGCTCTGGAGAAATCCTGGAGACGAGCATGGGAAGAGGAGATGAGGGAGCTTGAGAGTAGGAGGTCTTGAGAAGAGCAGAAGGGACGATTTGGGTGATATTTGGAGACAAGATTGGTGATGTAGCTTGGGGCAGAGTTGTGAATGGCTTTATATGTTGTGGTTAGTATTCTGAATTTAAATTGCTGGGTGATTGGGAGCCAGTGTAGGGATTGGAGGAGAGGGTTGGCAGACACTGAGCGGTTGGTAAAGTGGATAAGTCTGGCAGCAGCATTCATGATAGACTGAAGAGGGGATAGCCTATGGAGAGGCAGGCCAATGAGAAGGGAATTATTAGTCAAGGCGAGAGATAACGAGGGAGTGAATGAGGAGCTTGGTGGTTTAATTTGTTAAAAAGGAGTGAATTTTAGAGATGTTACGAAGGTGAATTCTACAAATTTTTGACAACCATTGGACTTGGGGATGAAATGACAAGTCAGAGTATAGGATTACACCTAGTACTCTGGCGTGAGGGGAGGGCCTGATGGTTGCATTGTTGATTTTGATGGAAAAGTCATGGAGGGGGGCATGTGCAGGGGGGAATATTAATAGCTCAGTTTTAGAGAGATTTCGTTTAAGGAAGCAGTGCGACATCCATGCTGATATGTCAGTTAGTAAGTTAGTAATGCGAGAGGAGACTGAAGGAGTGAGGTGAGTAGACAGATTGATTTGGGTGTCATCGGCGTATAAGTTGTATTGGAAGCCATGGGCGGTTATCAAGTGACCAAGGGAGGAGGTGTAGAGAAAAGAAGGGGTCCAAGAACAGAGCCTTGGGGGACCCCCACAGAAAGGGGCAATGGAGAGGAGGAGACAGAGTTGTAGGTGACACTGAAGGAGCGCTGTGATAGGTAGGCAGAGAAACAGGATAGAGCAGAATCTTGGAGGCCAAGGGAATGTAGTTTATTGAGAAGGAGCGGGTGGTCAACCGTATCAAAGGCCGTAGAGAGGTCAAGTAGTAGGAGCATGGAGTATTGGCTGTTGGTTTTAGCAGTTAGTAAATCGTTAGTGAGTTTTAGTAAGGCAGTTTCCGTGGAGTGCTGTGAGCAAAAGCCAGACTGTAATGGGTCAAGAAGGTTATTTTCACTGAGGTAGGAGCTAAGACGGTTGTAGACTAAGCGTTCTAGAAGTTTAGAGGTGAATGGGAGCAATGAGATGGGTCTTAAGTTGTTTAGATTGGTGGGGTCCAGTGAGGGCTTTTTAAGTATGGGAGGTGATCTGCGCATGTTTTAGAGGGGAGGGGAAGGATATCAACTTAAAGGCATATACTGTCATACAGACTGCACCATATGATTCTGAAGTACACTGTGAGTATTTGGAGGATTCACCTCAGAATTACCTCACCAATTATGCCCCGTACACACGGTCGGAAATTGATCGGAAATTCCGACAACAAAATCCTAGGATTTTTTCCGACGGATGTTGGCTCAAACTTGTCTTGCATACACACGGTCACGCAAAGTTGTCGGAAAATCCAATCATTCTGAACGAGGTGACGTAAAACACGTACGTCGGGACTATAAATGGAGCAGTAGCCAATAGTTTTCATCTCTTTATTTATTCTGAGCGTGCATGGCACTTTGTGCGTCGGATTTGTGTACACACGATCGGAAATTCCGACAAAGGAATTTGTTGTCGGAAAATTTTATAGCCTGCTCTCAAACTTTGTATGTCGGAAAATCCGATGGAAAATGTGTGATGGAGCCTACACACGGTCGGAATTTCTGACAACAAGGTCCTATCACACATTTTCCGTCGGAAAATCCGACCGTGTGTACTGGGCATTACACTGAAACAAATAGAAAAAAATGCTTCAAAAAGAAAAAAAAATTACTACTAGCCTTACCAAGGAAATATGAGAGCTGGGTCAGCACTTATCCACACTTGAAACCAGAGTAAATGACTTAGAAATTAACAATGTAGAATGCTATAATGAAATTGACAACCTTAAAGAGGAAAATGCAACATTACAGACAAGATTGGAAGACTACAAAAAAAAAAAAAAAAAGCTAGATGCTCTAATTTGAGGTATTCCTGAAACTGTAATTGACTTACAAGCTACAATGACAGCATTTTTTCAGGAACTACAACCAGCCATCCCGATAGATCGTTTGGGAATGGACAGGATTTATAGAGCCCTAACACCTAAAAAATCTGATGGTCCACCTTGCGATATCATTGCAAAGTTTCATTTCTACAGAACAAACTACTATCTGCAGCAAGGAATAAAGAAACTCTTAACTTGCAAGGACATAATTACCAGCGTTTGCAGACTTGTCCCAACTTACAATAAATAAAAGAAGGGCCTTAAAACCCTTACTATAAGTATTACAACACAATCAAATTACATATCAATAGGGGTTCCCCTTTTCAGTGCGTTTCGCATTTCAAGGCTCTAAATTTACATGTCGTTCTGCTAACAAACTCCAAACTACCCTTCAAGACATGCATCTTCTGAACTCGACACAGAATCAAGAAACCACTCGACGAAGACAGACATCATCTTCTCCAAATAAATCTTCTGCATTGCCAAGGAGAAATGAACACCAGAGCTCACAAAAAAAGGGCCGATATCGATCGCCTGATCAACCCCCTGATGACTCTATGGATTGAAGGTTACTATATACTCATATCTCTCTCTCTACTTGATGGATAAGTTCACCAATCCTTACTGTCTATTTCATATTTTGCATATAATTAATTTTCTATTATATTTAGACACACTCGGTTACGATAATGTGAAAATAAGCTACCTTTTCCGATTTCATAACATCATACTTCTAGGATCCATTCTTCATCTATCTCTTGATTAATAAGACAGCTAAACAGTCTTATTATCTTTATTATCTTTTTTTGTCATTTATCGCCTCAAGAAGATACTTTAATTGTCTTAACAAGTTCTTAATATAACATATTGTAACAACTGCTTTACTCCAGATCCAAGATTAATGGCTTAATGGTCAGTGTTTCTTTTCCATTATTTGTCCCCCAGTTCCTGCTAGTGCTAAAATATTCTTGTTACTTATATACTTATGGAAACTTGCTACTAGTAGGCTTTGTTGTTCTTTCAGGAATGTTTCTTGCGCTCCTTTTTGCTACTCTCAGTTAGTTCAATGATATAGTGGACAACTGACAGTGGCCAATGTACCCTTGGGGGGAGTCGTCCCCCCCCTCCAACGGAAGTGTTATGAGATTATATGTTTTATTTACTATTCAAAAGAAGAATATTTATGTTTTATTATTAAATCTTCTACCCTTTCCTTTTCTATCCTTCCCTATCCCCCCTTCCGGAGGCAGTTCTATCTACACAAGGTTTTGGAAAACATGATATCTTACCTCATGCATTCATAACCCTATGGCTCCTATAAATATACTATCCCTGAATGTTCAGGGCCTGAACATCCCACAAAAATGCACCAAAGTCTTTCGCTCCTTTGCCACTAGAAAAGCACATATCTTGTGCCTTCAAGAAAACCACTTTACACCACAATCCACTCCTAAATTTCAGCAAAATGTACTCACAGGTCTACACAGCCTCAGCTTCAGCTAAACAGCAAGGCGTACTTATTGCATTTTACCGCAATAACCCATTTACATTATTAAAGGAGGTAAAAGACCCGAATTAAAGACCCGGAAGGGCGATATCTGATTCTAACAGGATATTTGCATGATACTGCCATAACAGTAATTTCATATTATGCCCCCAACAAAAGTCCTACTTCGTTCCTCCCTCACCTTTTACAAGTAATCAAATCACATAAAACAGTAATGTTACTTTTATGTGGAGGTTCCAATCTAACTCTCTTTCCCTTTCTAGACAAATCACCTATATCTCATTCAAATGTCCCTAATAGACGCTCTTCGTATTACAAAACATAATTTAGTAGACTCCTGGTGTGAACTGAATCCAACTAAAAGACAATTAACCCATTATTCACATCCACATCGCTCATTCTCACATATTCCTAACTACAGGCATTGGCGTTGCTAGGTGGCAAAAAGACGAGGGGCTTCAGCCCGAAGTCAGAGCCCGGCACCGGGGGTGGGGGTGTTACCTACCTGACATGCACTGACCTACCTGACATACACTGACCTACATGACATGCCTGACAGGTACTAACTTACCTGACACACACTGATCTACCTGACACACACTGATGTACCTTACACACACTGACCTCATAGTTGCCAACATTGTAAAAAAACATTTAGGGACACTTTTTTTGCATGTAGGGTAAGCCTTGCTATAATTAGGGGGCAGGCCATTTGTTTGTAGGCGTGACATAGTAAAACAGTAAAATGTGTTGCGCAAAGCGCGCCGCGACGAAAAATCGGCGTGGTTTACATGGAACAATGGGCGTGGCTCAAAAGGGGTGTGGTTAGAGTCTGAGATGAATGAGGGATGGAGGGAGAAAGAAAGAAAGAAAGAAAGAAAGAAAGAAAGAAAGAAAGAAAGAAAGAAAGAAAGAAAGAAAGAAAGAAAGAAAGAAAGAAAGAAAGAAAGAAAGAAAGAAAGAAAGAAAGGACAGCAGGCCCAGATCCTACACCACAATAGAAATATGTGTATTCCAGAAAGTTTAACAATCAGCAGATAAAGATACTCCAAACACCTGGTGTTGGTGCTTCAATAATCACGGCACCATGGTTGTTATGGTGTCAGGGCGATTGAAGCGCATTATTTCTATTTTTACATTGTAATATAAAATGAAATCATTCAACTCACAATAATGCAGACTCAGTGTAAGCCTGCCACCAGATGCCATCAGATGCCTCCCCAGCAGAGTCCGTCCTTGCATCAGGTACCCCCAGCAGAGTCCGTCCTTGCATCAGGTGCCCCCAGCAGCAGTGGCATAGCGTGGGTTGTCAGCTCCCGGTGCAAGGCAAGAAATTTTGGCCCCTAACCTATGGACTTTTAGCACTCCCCAAGTCCCTTCCCTTCCCACAATAGTACTTACCAGCCTGATTCCTAAACTGACCACTACACTGACCTAC
Source organism: Aquarana catesbeiana (assembly GCF_042186555.1). Classification (NCBI taxonomy): domain Eukaryota; kingdom Metazoa; phylum Chordata; class Amphibia; order Anura; family Ranidae; genus Aquarana; species Aquarana catesbeiana. The sequence goes on along the minus strand of NC_133324.1, from coordinate 351,736,288 downwards.
CTATCCACTACACTGACCTACATGATTCCTAGAATGACCATTACACTTACCTACCTGTCCACTGCACTGACCTACCTAGCCACTACACTGACCTACATGATTCCTAGACTGACCATTACACTTACCTACCTGTCCACTGCACTGACCTACCCGATTCCTATACTGACCAGTACATTCACCTACCTGTTCACTACACACTGTCCACTACACTGATTACCACACTACAATACCCAGCAGAGCCGTGTCCAGAAGATGGTACCTGCGGTGCATGAGGATGTGGGGCCGACCTAGGCCAAGCTGGGGGTCTGAGGAGTCTTCCAAATGGAGCCTTGAGAAAGGGGGGAGTAAGGACCATCAGTGTCCCCAGCCACCCAAGCCCCGGACCTTCCATCAGTGTCCCCGCTCATCGGACACACGGGGGCGGAGGGTTGGAGGCGGCGGCTGGTGGAGGCTGATCACTTCCTTGTGTTCAGTGGAGAGCGGGGAGGGGTCGCCAATCCCTGCAGCCAATAGGCTTCAGTGTACAATAGAATTTTCTATTTGTACACTGAAGAGAGAAGCCGCCCCTCTGCACTGAACACAAGGGGAAACAACACTCATGGCGGCGGCGGCCATTTTTGTGTAGCCACTGCCGTTTTTAGCCAAAAAAAATCCCGATTTTTCACCGGGACAAAAAGCAAAATCCCGGGAAAATAATCGGGACAAGCTTAAATCGGGACTGTTGGCAACTATGTGACCTACCTACCTGACACACACTGACCTATCTGGCTGACACACTGACTTACCTGATATGCACTGACCTACCTGACATGCACTGACCTACCTGACATACACTGACCTACCTGGCTGACACACTGACCTACCTGACATACACTGACCTACCTGACATGCACTGACCTACCTGACATACACTGACCTACCTGGCTGACACACTGACCTACCTGACATGTACTAACCTACCTGACACACACTGACCTACATGACATGCCAGACACATACTAACCTACCTGACCCACACTGTTTATTTATGAGAGAGAGAGACTCTTATTGAAAGAAAAAATAAAGAAGCACAATGTTGGGCTGGAATCTGAACCTGCTGTGGAGATAGCACAGAGGAAACAAAAAAAGGGGACAAAAAGCAAAATCCCGGGAAAATAATCGGGACAAGCTTAAATCAGGACTGTTAGCAACTATGTGACCTACCTACCTGACACACACTGACCTATCTGGCTGACACACTGACCTACCTGACACACACTGACCTACATAACATGCCTGACACATACTAACCTACCTGACCCACACTGTTTATTTATGAGAGAGAGAGACTCTTATTGAAAGAAAAAATAAAGAAGCACAATGTTGGGCTGGAATCTGATCCTGCTGTGGAGATAGCACAGAGGAAAGAGATCACAGCCTCTATCATATAAACACACTCTATACACCCTGGGAGATCCAAACACTCACAGGCTGCGTGCAAGACACAGTGACACACAAGATGCTTGGACTAGGAAAGGCTGCTCAGGTCGATGATGAACAGGAAAGGGAGGGGCGTTATCCAGCGTGACTTGAGGGTGAGGGAGAAGGGGGCGTCACCGCGCCGGCGATCTCCTGGGCATATCACTCCGCCTGCTGTCAGCCAGTGGGCGGCGCCACAATATCGAAGCACACAGAGGCTGTGTCACAGACACAGGTAAACTGCCACCACTGCTGACCTATTTTCTCTCCTTCTCTGACACCTGGGGCTATTGGCCACACATTCGGGGCTCCAGCCTCAATAGCCCCATGCTAACGACGCCTATGACTACAGGTATGGTGCCTGAAATCCTAACATTTTGCCAATCCCATGTTCGGATCATAGTGCAATACTTACCACTATAGCCTCTACCATTCCAAAAGCACATGATCCAACTTGGCTTCTTAGAGATTACCTACTTTAAAACCCAACACATAAACTTAATATTGAACTTGCACTGAAAGAATACATTGTAGACAGCTATACCCCTGATATCCGCTCACTCTGTGGGAAGCTCACAAACCAGTTTTACGTGGTATATGTATGAGACAAGCGGCTCTAATCAAGAACGTAGAGCTTTATATAACAAATTAGAAACAAACTTTAACACTCGCTACATGGCATTTCAATCCAATCCTTCACCTTTGTTACAATTCCAATTGGATAAGGCTAAACTTGAATTTGACCTGTTTTTCATAGAATGAGCAGATAAAACTATCAATCGATCACTCCACAATTTTTACATGAAAGCTAATAAACCAGAAACTCTATTAGCCCGCACGCTCAAATCTCACAACTCTCCCACTAAACATATTCGCCTCAAAATATCTAAAGATGTATACTCCAATAAGCCAAGGAAAATACTTTATAAATTTAAAACACATTTAAACACTTTATATTCTTCTGACACTGAGCTGGATACATCCAAAGCAGATGAGTTCTTTTCCCACATTTCTTCCCCCCATTATCTACAACACAGTTAGAGCTACTAGAGAAACCTGCATCGGTTGAAGAGGCGTCCAGTGCTATCATAACACTGAAAATAAACAAAAGACCTGGCCCTGATGGATTTTCCGCACTATATTATCATACATATATTGAAACATTATCACGCACCTTAACTGATGCCTGCAACTCTATACTATCAGGTCACTCATTTAGACAGGAAACATTAACAGCAATTATTTTTATGCTTCCCAAACCAAACTCAGACGATAGCATCTGATAGAACTATCGTCCTATCTCTTTACTAAATGTAGATATTAAAATATTAGCCAAAATCCTTGCTACCAGACTTAATACATTCATTGGTAAAATTATACATAAAGACCAAGCAGGATTTATCCCTATCCGACAAGCAAGTGATAATATTAGACGTGCCACCCTTCTATCACATGCTGCGAAATTACACCGCATCCCAGCCTATTTCCACTCATTAGATATAAAAAAGGAATTTGATTCCATTTCATGGTCCTATATGCACCATACTCTTAATAAATGGGGATTCAGCCCCCATTTCTTACAACGGATCTCAGCACTTTACTGCAGACCTAAAGCGTACATTAAATACGCAGGTTACAAATCTGAAACAGTCAACATAGAAAGGGGCACACGTTAAGGATGCCCACTCTCACCTTTATTATTTGCTTTGCTTATTGAGCCTTAAGCATAAAGAATAAGAATGGAACCTTCTATAACAGGCATAGAAATGGGAGGTTGTCACCACAAGATATGTTTATTTGCGGATGACATCCTTCTATTTGTATCTTCACCTCAAATTCCAGCTCCTAAACTTATGAATATACTAAAAAACTATTTGATTATCTCAGGCCTTACGGTTAATACTCAAAAATCTACAGCACTGAACATCTCTTTAACCACTGCAAAAAAATTAATTGTACACTATTACTTACCCTTTAAATGAGCTACACATAGCATTCCTTATTTGGGTATGCAGCTTACTGCCAGCCACTTGGATTTGTTTTCCGCCAACTATCCTTCTTTACTAAAGTTAACTACAAACTTGCTTTTAAAATGGTCATCTATACCACAGTAGAGAAATTATCGCTAAAATGAGCGCAGCCCAATACCTACTTACAATTATTATGCCCCGCTAATGAATCGAGATGCGGAAGAAAGAGGTGATAGACAATATCTGACATACTATGGGGGCCTGGACTCAAGTGGGCCTTTTTTAGATCGGGGCAGGGAGAATCATACATCAAGGAATCCAGATGAGACGAGAAACTCCAGAAAAAGCCCAGAAAGAAGAGAGGACGGAGATCTGGCAAGAGAGAGCAAAAGAAAAAGGGAATAAAGGGGGAAGGGTTTTTTAACCTAAGCGGTCAACAATTAACACATGAGGAACTTGGGGTTCTGGGTAAAGGTTTGAAGTACGCGCCGACCAAGAATTTGGATACATTTCAGACCTATATTGGCATCCAGAAATTTGTGAGAAAATTGAATATTCAAAAATATATTGCAGGAAACCCGCCCAGATATAAACATATTGACACCAAGAATAATGAAATTTTACACAGTACACTGAGGAACAGATCAATTTTTAACCCCCCTGTGAAGGACAACAATTATATTAAGGTTTTTAAAAGAGTTGTTTTAGAGGATATTAAGGACCTGAAAATTAGGAAAAAGGAAGATCCAAGCTACATAAGAAGTGGTATTTGAAAATTGACGAAGAGGAAAGATCTAGTCATCCGACAGGCAGATAAGGGAGGTGGTATAGTGATCCTCTCAAAGGAACAATATCATAACATAATAGATGGACATGTTGGGAGATGACGGCACCTATACCAAGTTATTGAGTAACCCTATGTTCAAGTGCAGGAAGGCACTTGAACAAGTTGTGATATTAGGGGTAAAGAAAAATATTCTTAATAAAAAAGAAGCCCGTTTTTTAATACCAGATTCCTGCCGCACACCCATCATATATTCACTACCAAAAATACATAAGAACAAAACGGATCCACCACCAAGGCCAATAGTGAATGGTATAGATTCGCTCACATCAAGGATGGGCCAATACATAGATTTTTTCTCACAACCAGTCATCCAAAGTACAAAAGCTTACCTTAGAGATACGAAACAAATGTTACAAATGATAGAAGACATCCCCAGAGAAGAGGGGCCGTGGATCATGGCTACTGCAGATGTTGCCTCTCTATACACAATAATACTTCACCATCAAGCATGTGAGACTGCCAAATGGGGTCTAAGGCCGTATACTAAGTTGCCGTGCATACAGAGAAAGTTTTTAATTAAATGTATTGATTTCTGTCTTAAGAACAACTACTTTTGGTACAATTTAAACTACTATCATCAACAGACCGGAGTAGCAATGGGAGCTAAATTTGCCCCGAGTGTAGCAGGCCTGTTCATGGCCCAGTGGGAGGAAGATAATGTCTTTATTAACAGACCTGGTGAATTGAAGATATATATAAGAGATATATCGATGATGTTTTTATATTATGGAAAGGGGACCGTGATCAACTTACCCAATTTCTGGAAAGATTGAATATGAATGATAGGAATATAAAACTATCCTGGGATATCAGTGAGAAAAATGTAACTTTCTTGGATGTGGAGATTAGACAAGAGGACTCACAACTCCTGACACAGACGCACTTTAAAAATGTCGACCGGAATAGCTATCTCCCAATCGAGAGTTGCCACCATAAAAATTAGCTTTTTAATGTCCCTAAAGGACAATTGATGCGGTTAAGATGCAACTGTTCTAATTTAAGCACTTTCCTAGACCAGGCAGAATAGATGGGACACAGATTCACCACGAAAGGCCATCTGTTTATCGAAAAGAAGATAGTAGATGTGGCTGAAATGAACCGTAAGGAATTAATTAAAGACGAGATTAAACAGGAACCAGTACTGGCAACAGCACCCATAATCCTGGATTTTAGTGCCCAGCATAAAAAAATAGAAAGGATTATTAGACAGCATTGGCATATACTTCTAGCAGATAAACAATTATATAATACTTTACCGATGCACCCCAGATTTATATATAAAAGAGCACCAACTATCCGAGATAAAGTAGTGAAGAATGTGATCGATCCACCTAAGAAGACCTTTTCTTTTTTCACTGGGAAGGGTTTTTATCCCTGCAGGAGATGCTTCGCATGCCTAAGAACTAAACTCTCAAATGAAAAGAAATTTCACTTTACATCCACTAGCACAGGAGATACGTATGAGGTTAAAGAGTTTATCTGTTGTAATACAGAGGGGGCTGTTTATAGCCTCGAGTGCAGTTGCGGCCTACAGTACATAGGCCATACTAAAAGGCCATTCAGAGTGCGGATTAAGGAGCATGTTAAGAATATTTTAAATGGATATGATAAACACAGCGTATCTAAACATTTCCTTTTATGTCATAATAAGGATCCGACCCATTTAAAATTCTGGGGAATTGAACCATACATTAGACACTGGCGGGGGGGACACAAGGTCAGGACCCTCAGCCAGTTGGAATCCAGATGGATCTGTTGTAATACAGAGGGGGCTGTTTATGCCCTCGAGTGCAGTTGCGGCCTACAGTACATAGGCCATACTAAAAGGCCACTCAGAGTGCGGAGCAAGGAGCAAGTTAAGAAAATTTTAAATGGATATGATAAACACAGCGTATCTAAACATTTCCTTTTATGTCATAATAAGGATCCGACCCATTTAAAATTCTGGGGAATTGAACCATACATTAGACACTGGCGGGGGGGACACAAGGTCAGGACCCTCAGCCAGTTGGAATCCAGATGGATATTTACGCTGGATACATTTGCCCCTAGAGGCCTGAATATTGAGTTCGACCTCAATTGCTTCCTCAGTGATTTTTAATATTATATATTTTATATATATTTCTTATCCCCTATTATGGTCCTAATACATGTTTCATATTTTATACCTTTCATCCAGTGTACAATATTCTTCAGTGCATTATTGGGATTCATGAATAGCCCCATATCAGAACATTTTCCTCTGTGTTTTCCCCTCCCTTTTATTTGCCTATTTTTACCCCCCCTTTTTTTTGCTTTTTTTATTTTGCCTGTCTATTTTTATCCCCCCTTTTGTTTGGTATTTACTATTTTTAATTTTAATTCTTATTGCAATTATTACATTTATATTTATCATGGTCAATGGCTATTTTTACTATGTCCAATATGTGTATATGATTACCGTATTTTATCTGTCTTATATATATATTTTTTTATTCAATTTTGCCCACGTCAGTGCTGAGGTCTATCCGACCTGATTGGCCCACTGCTGGCCGTTTAAAGTCCCCACTATACACCCTGCTTTTATATTAATATTTTTAACGTTTTTACTCCAGTTACCCCCTTTTTGTATTTTTAAATTATTGGAGTATTGCATTCTTGGGCCAAGGTCTCCTATCTTGTGTTTCATTCGGTCATCTTTGCTGACAGCTCGTGGTCACTTCCTGTTTTCTAGCTGTGTTTAGACCAATGCGAGCCGCCTGCTGTGTTACACATCAGGTGATAACCAATATAATGGCTGCACTCGTGATCTTTTGGAAAATGGCCGCGACGCCATTAGTATTATGGGTCTGAACTACGAGAAAATGGCTGCCCATTGAAAATAATGCCCAGACTATTTAAGGACACTCTCTTCGCCTTCCCTTTATCCCCTGATGAAGTCACGTGTGTTGGTGATGTCACGCGTAGGGACGGGATAGGCGCTCTGCTCTGACGTGGACTTACGAGCTCGCCGATCGCTGGAATTCAATGCCGTTTATTTTGTCATTTATGTGTGTACCCTGATGATGCTTTTTCGAATAAAGATTATTAGTGTTTAAGCAATATCACACTATTTGGTATCCTCTTTTGCCTTACCTCCTCCACACCCACTGAGGGATAAAGCCCTGTAGGGATTACACCGTGGCTCAGGACTACAAGGAGAGGTAGCCTCTACTGGCATATACCAAATGCTATTACCTCATTACCGTAAGGTAAGAGGCCACTGCTCACTATTGTGTGATTTGTACACGAACAGGAGTCACTACTTTGCTTCATTTAAGCACTGCACAATGGAACTTTTTTATTCACTTGAAGAAGGAATACTGTCTTTCTGACCCATTCATCACTATTTTGCGATTTGCACATATGAACTGTTTTGCATTGTTTGATTTGTAGTTTCATTTACTCATTTCACCTGGTCTCCATCTACAATAGAGTCTTGCACACTGCTATTTGCACATATGGACTTTGTCGCATCCTTATTTATAAGTCACATTCATTGATTTATTTATTTATTGTCACATTCTATTTTTTGGCACTTCACCTTGCAGTTTATTTATTGCAGAGTTTTGAACATATTTAGCACATAGTGATTGGAGTGCTTTATACGTCACATAGTCTTGGTGACAATAATTTTTTTTAGATAATTTTTTTTAGATGCTTGCATGCTGCACTTTATTTATGATGTCACATTGATCATGATACATTTTTGTTATTGTGTCAGTGGTCAATGTTTCCCTTACTTATTGTATAGGAATTTCTATTTTTCCTCGATTACATTACTCAGGTGTTTGTAGGCTGTTCATCCTCACTATTTACCATATAGTGACCTTGTGAGCAGCTGCCTATTGTTGCACCTTACATTTTATTTATTCAGCTACAGCATTAATTGTCTACCTCAGTAGTTTCTAACCCTATTTATATTTATTTTTACTGATTATCATCTCAGGTGATGGATTAGCGCAGCACCTCCCTTCATTTTTACATTACTGCCCATCCGGGTTTGGCTGACCCTGATTCGGTGCATGCAGCTTTTCCACTTGCTTTCCTTTTTCCTATATGGTAGTGCAGGAATAAATATCTTTTCATTCATCTATACTGACTTCATGGGTTGGGAAAATAAATATAATAAAGATGGCCATACTTCGTAAATTCCTTTACCTTTTCAGAGTTCTTCCAATACACATCTCGGCCTATTTCCTTAGAATAATACAACAAAAATGTATAAAATTTACTTGGGGGAAACTCAAACCACGAATATCTAGAGAAACCTTATTCCTTCCCATAGTCCATGATGGCCTAGGATTTCCAAACATTTCATTATATTATAAAGCCGCTCAACTAGCACAAGCCTTAAAATATCACTCCAAAACTGAGATTCTCTTGTGGATTACCATCGAAGCAATAGATTGTGACCCTCTCTACATACACAATATTTTATGGTTACGTCCCATAGATCGTAAAACTTTAAAAAACCCAATCACTAAACATTCTCTATCTATCTAGGATAGACTCAAAATCTCTCATGGTCTGCTATCCAAACACAATCCATTTCCATCTTTTCTCAAAAACCCAGCTTTCTATCCAGCATGGACTTATCCCAGATCTTTTCGGGCTTGGTCCAAAGCAGTTATAACATGTTTACATCACATGATCCTAAATACAACAATCAGTCCCTTCCCAGACTCATGCAAGTCTTTTGGGCTCCCCCAATCAGAAATATTTTGTTACCTTCAAATTAAGAATTTTTGTATTCCTTTCTTAAGCATTGACGGCTCTGTAAATGATTTTACTAAGTTTGGAAATATATGCATGAAAGACCCTCATGCTAGAGGTCTCATATCAACAATATACTCCACATTGCTTGTTAAATCAGATGTTAAATTACCATCTTATGTGGTGAAAAGGGAAAAAAATCTTGATCGAACTATAGATAAAACAGAATGGTCTGCAATCTGGTCCAATATCAAATCTTTTTCTCCTAATGTGATAGATATTGAAATCACCTACAAGGCACTCTCACTCTGGTATTTGGTTCCAGTTACAATAGCTAAATTCGCGCCTGATTACTCAGGTCTCTGCTTTTGTGGCTGTTCAGAACAAGGAACATATATACACATGTAGTGGAATTGTTCTATTATAAAGAAATTCTGGAAAAAGGTTTTTTTACTCGCTTGCTGAAATGTATGAAATAACAATAATACCAGATCCAGAAATTGCCCTTTTAAATATAAAATCTAATTACATGATTCGTAAACAATTTAAGCTATTCATACAACTTATGGTGGCCGCAAAACAGACAATAACTAAAGCATGGAAAACATCCTTACTAAACATAGCAGAAACCAAGCACAGAATGAATCGGTCATTGTTGCATGCAAAATGGAAGCCCTAGATAAAGACAATCTGAAAGGATATGAAGGTCTATGGAAACCATGGATCACACATTGTTTACCTATAAACTTTGACCACCAGGTACTCCAGTCATGGTAACTAACATTTTTATATGCAACAATGATAAAACTATAAGAATAGATTATGCCTCCTTAATAGAGCTGCACGATTAATCGCCAAGAATCGTTATCGCGATTTTTTCCCCGTTGCGATCTTGACAAAAGTGTTTGACGATTTCGTCTATGCAAAGAATTCTCTCTGAAGCCTCAGCCGTCAAAAGAAAGGAAGAAAAAAACGGCAGTCTGCCAAGAATCACAACATTCTTTAGCAGTGGAACTAAGTGTAAACATTGTAACAATTTGTCAATGGAATAGACTTGTGTAAATGAAGAAAGTTTAACCACTTAAACACTTAAACACTAAACCTTTTTCTGACATTTGTTGGTTTCAAGTTAAAATCTTTTTTTTTTTTTTTGCAAGAAAATTACTTAGAACCCCCAAACATTATATATATATATTTTTAGTAGAGACCCTAGAGAATAAAATGGTGGTTGTTGCAATATTTTATGTCACACTGTATTTGCGCAGCGGTCTTTCAAATGCAATTTTATTGAAAAAATTACTTTAATGAATTAAAAAAAAAACACTAACCAGTAAAGTCAGCCCAATATTTTTTGTATAATGTGAAAGATTTTACGTCGTGAGAATTGTGAGCTTTTTATTCTAAGCAAAAAAATCGTGATTCTCATTTTGGCCAGAATCGTGCAGCTCTACCTCCGGAACACCCCATGCCCTCTGTCGTGTCCCCCCCCCCCCCAACCTTTCCTTAACCTTATTTTCTTTCTTTCTTTTTTCTTCTCTTCCTTATTTCTCTCTTATTATGATTTCATAAGGTACCTAACAGCAACAGGTGATATTTAATATATTTAAAATATCACACTTAGTAGTTTGATACATATACTTTATTCAATTGTTTAACACACATAAGAACTCAGACACAAATAGACCTAATTTTCTTCATTAACTGATAATAATCCTCTAAATAATAATGTAAGCTAATATTGAAACAGTCTGAAAACTCGATTATTTTGATAAAAAGGGAACTTATCTAACAATAATTTTACCATCTGTATGTTATATTAATACAATGCCGTAACCTGCTTCTTTATTTTACATGTAACTACTAAAATACCTTTAATTGATACATTATACTTGTTACCATATGTTGATCTTTCAATAAAAACCTTTGAATGAGAGAAAATGAACAAGTAATGCAACTATCTGTCTCATAAGGGGGGTGGAAAGGGGGAATTGATCTTTGACAAAAAAAAAAAAAAAACTCTTGTTAATTTGTCTATCATATTTAGCTAAATAATGGCTGACAAAGTGGAGATAGTCAGGGAAAACAATCTGAAAGCTTCAGTGAAGATCTGCAGGCTAAGCATTTTCTGTAATTCTTGAAAAGTTTTAAGAGTTCATATAAGTTCATGAGAGGCTTTTTCTAATCCTGTCCAATGGGTACCAGACACTCCTCTCTTCCAGTTCCATGCCCCTGGAATTAATGCTGTTCTTTCCAACCAAATGGAGCTGGAAGATCACCAGTGATAGAGTTTTTCTCTGGGGAACCAAATCTCCAGGCCTTATCAGAGAAATAGGTTTGACACAGAACATCAATCAGTGCTCTTCAGGTGCCAAACAAAGCTAATACCAAAACAGACAATCCTCACAGCCATATATTGGAAGAACAATAGCTTGCACCAACCCACTTTTCTATTCACATGCAAATACTTCTGAGCTGGTTTGACAATTTTGGAAAAAAAATATTTATAGAACCAACAAAAACATAAACTAAAAGTAAAGAATTATATTTGTCTAAAAAAAAAAAAAAAAAAGTTGCATACACAGCCAGGCAACACTTAAGCCGGATAGACACGGGCCGAATATCGGGAGACATTTGGCGGTTAAAATAAAATGGCTGACATTCGGCCTGTGTGTGTGTTGGTCTGGTCAACAGAAGCCAGCCTTGTGGCAGCTGGAAAACCAGCAGCCAACCGACTCCCGATCAGTGCTCTCAGCCAATGGCGGAGAGTGCTAATTGGAGTATTTTGGCGGGTGGGGGGCTGCCCCCCTGTCAGAACACAACAGCTCAGCAGGGGAGATTGCTATACGAATGTCAGATGGTTAGTACAGCAGCTCAAGCTTTCAATTTTTTTTCGTGCAGCCCGCTGGGTTAGTGTGTACAAGGCTTTATTTTCATCAGGCACACTGTAGTTCAGGGGTGCCCTATGCACAAAGTGCAGAGTTCAGGAGTACCCTACGTACAGAATGCAGGGTTCAGGGGTGCGCTATGTAGAGAGTGCAGTTTCAGGGGTGCCCTTTGCACAGGGTGCAGGGTTCAGGAGTATGATACATACAGAGTGCAGAGTTTAGGGGTGTGCTACATATAGAGTGCAGAGTTTAGGGGTGTGCTACGTATAGAGTGCAGAGTTTAGGGTTGCGCTACATACAGAGTGCAGGGTTTAGGGGTGTGTTATGCACAGTGTGCAACACCCCCCCCCCCATTCGGCTCTAGTAACTCCCTGTGTAGGCAGCTCTAGTACCGCCTTGTGTAGTGCACTCTCTACTATCCTTGTATTTGGCTCTCTTATCCCTTCTTGTGTAAGCAGCTCTGCCTCGCCTTGCAGGGAGATCATTCTCGCTCTCGCATTCTGGATAGCTGTCCCGGCCCTGAGGGATCTCCAGAAGCCTCTGAAAGCACAGCTGACCCTTGTAAACAATGAAGGAAATGAAGGCTTCTGTGTTTACAAGTGATAGCAGGGAACGGGAATAGAGGGTGAGAGCCGGAGGTGGCGGAATAGAATCCTATCTCGTTCTGGCTGCAAAACTGGGTGGGAGGGCCGCATGACAAAGCTTGGCAGGCTGGATTCAGCGCGCAGGCTTTGTGTTTGACATATGTGCCTTAGCTCTGAGGCTGAATTCACACCATTTCTGCTGCATTTAGCTCACATTAACGGGCCTTAGATGTACTTGAGTTGCCATGCATTGACATCCATTTTTTAAACATGTTGCATTAATGTGCAGCAGGAGCCAAAATACTTTTTTTTTCCTTAAAGCGGTATTAAATGCAATTGACTAAATTGCAGCTTACCAATTCTTAGATATGGTGGATGCATTTATTTCCTTTTTTAGGCTTTCTTTCTTTTATTTTCAGCTGGTGATCCAGCCAGCAAGTCTGTTATGTTTCAAAAGAATGAGCTGTTCTGCAAATGTATCCTTTTACAGGGATGAAACACACCATTTGTGTTAGCTTTTAAGTATTTATATAAAACCTTATAAAGAAAAACTGTTTCTGTAACTGTTTATATGGCTTCAAATTGTTAGTGTATTTAAATCTGCTAGTGCTAGTACATCTAACACTTCCCTCCCCCAAGGCTGACAATGCTGCTGTCCAATGGTGCCCCCTGTGCTCCTTCATCCAGAGTGGGGGAACTCTAATACAGGAGGTGTGTTACTGGCAAGATCACCAGGTGAAACAGAAGGAAAACACGGGGGAAAAGCCTAAAAAATTAAACTAATGCAGTCACCACCATCAATGATTGGTCACTGCAATATATGAAATTTTTGGTTTTGGGCTTAAAGTGGTTATAACGCCTAAATAGTTTTACCTTAATGAAAAATGTAAATAATGTAAAAAATGTTTAGGCATCAGCATCCCCCCTCACCCTCTCTCCTTTTTCACTTACCTGAGCCCTAATTTGCTTCAGAGCTGTGGACATCTGCAACCCTTCTCTCCTCCCCTCAGTACATGGTCTCAGTGCCTTTGCTAAGACAGCGGGAGCCATTGTCCTCTGCTGCTGTCCATAAAAGCCGGTGATGAGGAAGTGGGGGACAAGGCCAAGCCCCGCTGTCTGTGCCAATAAATGCAACAGCGAGACTCGGGAATGAGCCTGCACCAATGCTCCCATGGAAAGTGGCTTTCCAAGGGGGCACTTAGCGGAGGGGAGGATCAAGGGCCTGTTGGCAGGGGACCCAAAACGAGGAGGTTCTTTCATTCCTAACAGATGACATGGTGTAAGGCTGGTCATACACAGTGCAAATTTCTTTCACACAATTCTCCCATCAACACAGGGGGCAGGGGCAGGCGGGGGAAGCCGCCCCCCCCCCCCCCCAGGAGAAGACAGTGAATATCGCTAGCGGCTATAACTAGCGGCTATAACAGCGACTATAATCCATCAATCAACTTGATATATTTAGCCTGCCTATTAAAGGTTCGAATCTCGGGTTGGTTCCTGCTGAACCGGCCAAGATTTGAACCGTGTATGGCCGGTCTTACCCTTCAGATAGTGCTGTCTGGCAGAGGTGTATGAATCAAAAAGGTGGCTGGACCGATTTACTAATTATTTTCCTTATGTATAGTTCAACTTTTCAATATGAGTGATAAATATGGCTGGCATTAGTTTATGACTATGATAGTTGTTTTTTTTAAAACACAAAATTTTGGATATTGATTGGGTTACCTGATATATGAGTAAATCTATAACATCGTATCTCCTCTTCTTATTTCCTGTATTTTCATCCCTAATAAATCATGGATCCATTTACACTGAAGACCAAGTGGCTGCATTGCTTCACTTCTTTTATTATGTAAATCAATCAGAATCAGTATGAGAATATCCAGTATCTCACAAAAGTGAGTACACCACTCACATTTTTGTAAATATTTTATTATACAATGTAAAGTAGTGAATGTACAGCTTGTATAACAGTGTAAATTTGCCGTCCCCTCAAAATAACCCAACACACAGCCATTATTGTCTAAACTGCTGGCAACAAAAGTGAGTACACCCCTAAGTGAAAATGTCCAAATCGGGCCCAAAGTGTCAATATTTTGTGTGGCCACCAATATTTATCCAGCACTGCCTTAACCCTCTTGGGCATGGAGTTCAACAGAGCTTCACATGTTGCCACTAGAGTCCTCTTCCACTCCTCCATGATGACATCACAGAGCTGGTGAATGTTAGAGACCTTGCGCTCCTCCACCTTCCCTTTGAGGATGCCCCACAGATGCTCAATAGGGTTTAGGTCTGGAGTAAGTGCTTGGCCAGTCCATCACCTTTACCCTCAGCTTCTTTAGCAAGGCAGTGGTCGTCTTGGAGGTGTGTTTGGGGTCATTATCATGTTGGAATACTGCCCTGTGGCCAAGTCTCTGAAATGAGGGGATCATGCTCTGCTTCAGTATGTCACAGTACAAGTTGGCATTCATGGTTCCCTCAATGAACTGTAGCTCCCCAGTGCTGGCAGCAGTCATGCAGCCCAAGACCATGACAGTCCCACCACCATGCTTGACTGTAGGCAAGACACACTTGTCTTTGTACTCCGCAACTGGTTGCCACCACACACGTTTGACACCATCTGAATCAAATAAGTTTATGTTGGTCTCATCGGACCACAGGACATGGGTCCAGTAATCAATGTCATTAGTCGGCTTGTCTTCAGCAAACTGTTTGCGGACTTGTGCATCATCTTTAGTAGAGGCTTCCTTCTGGGATGACAGCCATGCAGACCAATTTGATGCAGTGTGCGTGTATGGTCTGTGCACTGACAGACTGACCCCCCACCCCTTCAACCTCTGCAGCAATGCTGGCAGCACTCATACATCTATTTCCCAAAGATAACCTCTGGATATGATGCTGAGCATGTGCACTCAACTTCTTTGGTCGAACATGGCGAGGCCTGTTCTGAGTGGAACCTGTCTTGTTAAACTGCTGTATGGTCTTGGCCACCATGCTGCAGCTCAGTTTCAGGGTCTCGGCAATCTTTTTATAGCCTAGGCCATCTTTATGTAGAGCAACAATTCTTTTTTTCAGATCCTCAGAGAGTTCTTTGCCATGAGATGCCATGTTGAACTTCCAGTGACCAGTATGAGAGAGTGAGAGCAATAACACAGAATTTAACACACCTGCTCCTTATTCACACCTGAGAACTTGTAACACTAACGAGTCACATGACACCGGGGAAGGAAAATGGCTAATTGGGCCCAATTTGGAATTTTCACTTAGGGGTGTACTCACTTTTGTTGCCAGCGGTTTAGGCATTAATGGCTGTGTGTTGAGCTATTTTGAGGGGACAGCAAATTTACACTGTTATTCAAGCTGTACACTCACTACTTTACATTGTAGCAAAGTGTCATTTCTTCAGCGTTGTCATATGAAAAGATAGAATAAAATATTTACAAAAATGTGAGGGGTGTACTCCCTTTTGTCAGATACTGTATAAGAAATGTGCTCCCAGGAATCCATACACAGTGCTTTGAATATAAGAGTCATTCATCCTTTACAGTAGATTTGTATTCCTTCAATTTTTGTGCCTTGGAGAACAATAGTAGTGCTTTTGGGAAGGGGTGAGTAATATGTATATTAAAGCACATATTGTAAGTTATATATAATCTTGTATATATGGTGATGTTGTGTGGGGACATAATAGACTCAACCAAGAGCAAACCAAATTATTCATTTTGCTGTTTATCTTACAGCAATCATGTTATCTGCATACCTCCAGGAGTTGGCTTGGAATTAAGACACAGACTTTATTCCTTCAACCTCCCACTGATTTCAGGTCAGTGATCACTAATCAGTGCATTTTTTATTTCTACTGACAAGGGGGCTTTTTTTTTTTTTACTCCCACTGATCCTGGCATTTTTCACTCTGACTGACCCTTTTTTACTCGTACTGGCCACAGTTCAATCTGACCGACCCTTAGGCTCTATGCACACTGGACGTTAAAATAACGTTACAAAAACAGCAGTAGCTTTGCAGTGAGTCTTTCAACATTTTTTAATGTTTTAGCAATAGCGTTTATTAGCGTTTTTCCACGTTAGCATTTTTTGGCGCTTTTTTAAAATTAATGAATCAAAAACGCTGGTGAGCCACGTTGTTGAGCGTTTATTGACGTTTCTCATCGTTTCTGCACGGTTGACGTTTTTAAGCATTTTTTGTGGTCAGAAAAACAGCTCCCGAACGCGATTTTAGGGCGTTCATGCGACAGCCCATAAACTCCACTGCTGATAAACATCCAAAAATATCCATGTGTGCATGGACACATAGGATAAGATAGAGGAGAGATTATGGGCTGTTAAAAAAAATGCCCAAACTCCCAAAAACGGACGTTTATGAGCTTCAGTGTGCATGGAGACTTACTCACATCTGCTAACCACAGATGGGGTCCTCAACTGTCTGACAAACAGTGAACTGCCCTTTGTTTAAAGAAATTGAGGGACACTACAAAAGACCAACCATTCCAAAAAATATTAAATACATGGTAAATATTTAGTATAAAATTGATACAATCCATAACTAAAGTTAACAAAAAATTGTAAGATGTTTTGTTATCAGACAAATAATAAAAAAATAGGTAGTGATACTTCAGATTTAAGTATGAATAAACATGGCTTTTGTTGTTACTGTAGACAATATTTGCTTATCTCAGCGTTCAGCTTTAAGGCAAACGTGTGCTTTGTACATGAGCACCCATATAGCACTACTGGGAAGATTTTGAGGCAATCACTCCATGAAATTGTAAAAACACCCTCCAAAAAGTAAAAAAAAAGACTTCTGGGGGTGCTTCCCATCTTGAACCCAGGCTCAAAAAGCCCACAAGGCTGAAACAACTCAGTCCGTGTATAGTAATTTAAGGCCTCACAAGATTTAAAAAAAAAAAACTCTCCTAGAAGTCTTCCTCCTGGCAGCAAAGTTTTTGCAGAAAAAAAAACGCCTGGCGCATGTAAAAGTGTCTAATGCTTTTACAAGCGTTTAGGTGCGTTTACAGGCATCAAGCGCTCGGATGTTAATTCTTTTTATTGGCCAGAATAAAACTCAATTCTGGGCATTGAAATTAATTAATGCTGAAGCGATAAACCTGCCTAGCGTTAATGCACATTTAGACGCATATACAAGGATTTTTTCTGCCCATACTCTGCTGCTCGTGGACACACTGGCCCTGTTTTTTTTTTCCTGCTTCTAAACGCCCCTTCCATTAAAGTGATTGTAAAGGTTTGTTTTTTTTTTTCTTTTTAAATAACAAACATATCATACTTGCCTCCAGTGTGCAGCTCGTTTTGCACAGAGTGGCCCAGAACATCCTCTTCTGGGGTACCTCGGCGGCTCTCGCGGCTCCTTCCCGCATCAGATAACCTCCTAGGAGAAGCGCTCTCCCGATTCGCACATTTGTGTCCATAAACACAAATGCCGGACTCGGCCCAGCCCCCCGACGCCCGCATCATTGGATTTGATTGACAGCAGCGGGAGCCAATGGCTGCGCTGCTATCAATCTATCCAATCAAGAGGCGAGAACCTTGGGCAGAGGAAGAGCACATCTCCGGTGAGTGACATTCCAGGGCTCAGGTGAGTAAAACAGGGGGGGCTTGGGGGCCGGTCACTGCCAGGTGTTTTTACATCTTAATGCATAGGATGCATTAAGGTGAAAAAACACAAGGGTTTACAACCCCTTTAACCACTTGCCGACCGCCGCGCGACGATATACGTTGACAGAATGGCATGGGCAGGCATATGGGTGTACCTGTATGTCCCTGCCTCCCAGCGGGTGGGGGGCCCCATCGGGCCCCTCCCCCTGGTGCCTGCAGTGGTCGGCTTCGTTCCAGGAGCAATCCATGCTGAGGGGTAGGCCACCGATTCATGGCCACCCCTCGCGATTGCTCCTGACGAATGGGCTTCTTCCTCTGCCTGTGAACTGTAAACACAGGTCAGAGGAAGTGATGTCATCTCTCCTCGCGCTTTCTTATTCGTTCGGGAGCCGTGGAGAGAGGACAAGAAAAGTGAGTTGCACCAACAGCACACTAACACCAGTACATATAGGCACACAAATCACCCCCCAATCACCCCCCGATCACCCCCTGCACCCCCAGTCACAGTGTCACCGATTGCAGTGTTAATTTTTTTACTGATCACTGCATTTGGTGTCATTTGTGACTGTAAAAAGTGTGGCAGTTAGTGGTAGGCCCCTTTAGGTGTAGGGTACCCCCCTAACCTCCCCTAATAAAAGTTTTAACCCCTTGATCGCCACCAGTTAACCCTTTCACCCCCTGTCGCCAGTGTCACTAAGCGATCTTTTTTCTGATCGCCGTATTAGCGTCACGGGTGACGATAGGTAGCCAGTTAGTTATTTATGTTCACCATGAGCTTTTTATAGCATCAGGTACCCCCATATACTACCCAATAAATGTTTTAACCCCCTGATTGCCCCCTAGTTAACCCTTTCACCCCCTGTCATCAGTGATCACCGTATAAGTGTCACGGGTGATGCTAGGTAGCCAGTTAGTTATTTAGGTTCACCGTCAGCTTTTTATAGCGTTGGGTACCCCCATCTACTACCTAATAAAGGTTTTAACCCCCTGATTGCCCCCTAGTTAACCCTTTCACCCCCTGTCACCAGTGATCACTGTATAAGTGTTACAGGTGACGCTGGTTAGTTAGTTTGTTTTTTATAGCGTCAGGGCACCCGCCGTTTATTACCCAATAAAGGTTTAACCCCCTGATCGCCCGGTGGGTGATATCAGTTAGGTTTTAGGGTCAGTCAAGGTCTGCGTCGTCCCAGACAGCATCAGATTAGTGCCAGTAGTGCTAACATCCATGCACGCAGCATACACCTCCCTTAGTGGTATTGTATCTGAACGGATCAATATCTGATCCGATCAGATCTATACTAGCGTCTCCAGCAGTTTAGGGTTCCCAAAAACGCAGTGTTAGCGGGATCAGCCCAGATACCTGCTAGCACCTGCATTTTGCCCCTCCGCCCAACCCAGCCCAACCCACCCAAGTGCAGTATCAATCGATCACTGTCACTTACAAAACACTAAACACATAAATGCAGCGTTCGCAGAGTCAGGGCTGATCACTGCGATCGCTAACAGTTATTTTGGTAACGTTTGATACAATTGCCGACAGCCTAGGAGCTTTTTTCCTGTGAGTCTCACTAGTGTACCAGTAAATTTACAGCCCAAAATGGCAAATCGAAGGTACACTAGTGAGTGAGCTGGTGGTAAGTAGGCTTGGATTTTTTCCTGGGCATTCCCCAGGCTTTGTTGGTATCTGTTTGTAGCCTTCCAATGCTGCTTACTGCGATATCCAGCTATAAATGAGGGTGGTGGCAAGTTTTTTGTGATCACGTTGGTGTGTGTATTGGTCCAGCAATGCACCAGCGCCTTTGCAGCCATTGTGCTACCTGCTGGGTGTTTGGTGTGCTCCTGTACCTTTAAGAAGGGGTGGGCTCCCCTTCAGTCCACCTGCCCTCATTTATCCATCAGAATGTATGTGCCTCCACTGTGGGGACACTCATATTTTAATGTTAGGACCACAGATATCAGGGTGCCGTGACGAGGCTCTGTGGTTTACGCATGCGTTTGCAAATGCGTGCGGACTAAACCCCTGTTTTTAACGCATACTGTTAGACAGGTTAAATGGTTGTCTGCGAGCTGATGGTAAGTAGGCTTGGATTTTTTCCTGGGTATTCCCCAGGTTTTGTTGGTATACACTAGTGAATAGGCCTACACATTTCTGAGCATGACAGATAGTGAAGAGGAAGTCACTCATGTGTCAGATTCAGGCTCAGAATACGATCCTGTAGACCACAGCGGCTCCATGACAGATAGCTCAGACGACGGAGTTTTGGTCCCTGCCAAGGTCAGGCGTACCAGACCCCGATCTTCTTCTGCTGTTGTTGAGGTGCAAGAACCACAGGGCTCTCATTCGGGGCAGAGAAGTACTAGTGCCACTTATCCTTCTGGTGAACTGGCAAGCACCAGCAGCCTAGTACACCCTGGTCGTACATCCAGCACTGCAGTATCATGTGGTGATGTGGCGAGTCCCATAAGTGCAGTTCAAGCTGGCAAGGTGGCAAGCACAAGTAGTGTCCCGCTGCCACCAAGAAGACAAAGACAGGCCTGTCGTGCCCATAGTGTCCTTCCTGCAGAATTCACCAAACCTAATTGGGAACCCACCACTTCTGCAGCAACCGTACTTCTACCATTCACTGGCCATCCCGGAATTCAGGTGGAAACAGTTGATTTTACGTCACTTGATTTTTATTCGCTGTTTTTCACCGAAGATCTCTATAGATCTATTGTGGAATTCACACCAATAATAGATTTGCGCTTACTCTAAAAAATAGAAGAATTTGTAAGCAGCTGACACCACAACTAGAATCGTTGCCAAGCATATAGATAATAAACAAAAATGTGTAGCGCTAAAAGACAAGAAATTTAAAACTGATATAATAAAAGGCCTAGTTAATGGAAAAGTTTGGGACTTTGATTGAGGCCATAGACACAGTGGAGATAAAATCCATAAAGGTACACATTTATTAACATAAAAATCATGAGACATGTCAAACAGAAACCACATAGGTGAAAAACATTGTAGTAAATGTAAATTTCATGTTTGTTCACACATACTATTAAAAGCATGCATGCAATACAGGCAACTAGGGTACATCCAGGTATAGTAGCCAAGTGCCCCACAGTGGTCTGATTAATCAATGAATACATTCTAATTCGTTCATAATGGTACCAGAGTATATATATATAAATATAAAACAACACTTGCAAATGAGACAGTGAGACCACAATACATTGCAAAATCCAGAGAAAAACGAAATTGTAAAGAAAAATCATCGGGGTATGAAAAATATCCAAAATTTGCCCAAATGGATGGTTGGAAAGAGGGGCTTATATCTGCATCCCAAAATAATGCCCGACGCGTTTCGTGTATCTTACACTCATCAGGGGCGGGTGCTGATAATGTATCTACAAAATATAATGGAATAAAATCAATAAGGGATAATAGGAACTATCCAAAAATAAAAAGGTAGGTATATCCCAAAATACTTACAAGGACTCACTATGGATGAGGTATAGCAAGTATGAAACCGGGGGCAGCCAGTCCTTGCCGGGAGCTGAGGTGATCGAACAGCGCGCTGGCAGGGCATATAGTCGGACCTCCCCAAAGTGCCAGGCACCCACAGAAGGTGTGTGTAGTGAAACTGGAAGTTGAACCAATGGTAGCCACCAAAAGGGAAAAATCTAAAAAGATATATGGTATCAAGGTATCATATTGTTCATAAAGATTGAAAGGTGATACATAGTTTGCAGAGTGATGAACAATCATTAGAAGGTAGCTTACCAGTGTCATTACTTGAAAAAAGATGGTAAAATGGACTGCAACATCAAATGTTTGGCTAACAATGGAGAAATGGCGCCTGGGGAGGCCAGATATACCCGCCCCGCACACGTGCACGCTGCCCGCCACCAGCGTCACGCAGGCACGGCAAAAAGAGGGGAGGAGCTCCGACACCGGCGGAAAACACCGCCCATGACAGACGCTCGTTTCCCCAGCTGTGCCGGCTGAGAAGGCAAAATCACATGCTAGACGTGACAGCGTCAAAAGAGGACCGCACACGCAAAGCAGGAGGCGTGGCGCCGATGCGCTGTGAGAAAGCCCCACCCCCCCAGATGATACACACCCTACCCCCCATCACCCGAAGGGGGCGGGGAGAGGGGTGAGGGGACAGGGGGACGCAGAGCGCATCGCAGCTCCCGGCAGAGACAGAAAAACCCTAGGTCATACAACCTCAAGTACTGGGGACTCATCTCACTGGCATGAAGGAAAATAAGTGTCTCAAAAAACACAAGCCCAACCACAATAAATGAGTGTGGAGGGCTTGATAATCTCACACCAGGGTGACAAGGAAAAAGAGGGGTTGTCACTCCGGTCTATGGACCTCCATCCCTAGTGCTAGAGAACAATGGGAACAGGGGTTGGGACTTTAAATGAGGCACATATAGAATGTGCCTCCATCCCTAATTTGAAGTTAATGGAAAAGTTTGGGACTTTGATTGAGGCCATAGACACAGTGGAGATAAAATCCATAAAGGTACACATTTATTAACATAAAAATCATGAGACATGTCAAACAGAAACCACATAGGTGAAAAACATTGTAGTAAATGTAAATTTCATGTTTGTTCACACATACTATTAAAAGCATGCATGCAATACAGGCAACTAGGGTACATCCAGGTATAGTAGCCAAGTGCCCCACAGTGGTCTGATTAATCAATGAATACATTCTAATTTGTTCATAATGGTACCAGAGTATATATATATAAATATAAAACAACACTTGCAAATGAGACAGTGAGACCACAATACATTGCAAAATCCAGAGAAAAACGAAATTGTAAAGAAAAATCATCGGGGTATGAAAAATATCCAAAATTTGCCCAAATGGATGGTTGGAAAGAGGGGCTTATATCTGCATCCCAAAATAATGCCCGACGCGTTTCGTGTATCTTACACTCATCAGGGGCGGGTGCTGATAATGTATCTACAAAATATAATAGAATAAAATCAATAAGGGATAATAGGAACTATCCAAAAATAAAAAGGTAGGTATATCCCAAAATACTTACAAGGACTCACTATGGATGAGGTATAGCAAGTATGAAACCGGGGGCAGCCAGTCCTTGCCGGGAGCTGAGGTGATCGAACAGCGCGCTGGCAGGGCATATAGTCGGACCTCCCCAAAGTGCCAGGCACCCACAGAAGGTGTGTGTAGTGAAACTGGAAGTTGAACCAATGGTAGCCACCAAAAGGGAAAAATCTAAAAAGATATATGGTATCAAGGTATCATATTGTTCATAAAGATTGAAAGGTGATACATAGTTTGCAGAGTGATGAACAATCATTAGAAGGTAGCTTACCAGTGTCATTACTTGAAAAAAGATGGTAAAATGGACTGCAACATCAAATGTTTGGCTAACAATGGAGAAATGGCGCCTGGGGAGGCCAGATATACCCGCCCCGCACACGTGCACGCTGCCCGCCACCAGCGTCACGCAGGCACGGCAAAAAGAGGGGAGGAGCTCCGACACCGGCGGAAAACACCGCCCATGACAGACGCTCGTTTCCCCAGCTGTGCCGGCTGAGAAGGCAAAATCACATGCTAGACGTGACAGCGTCAAAAGAGGACCGCACACGCAAAGCAGGAGGCGTGGCGCCGATGCGCTGTGAGAAAGCCCCACCCCCCCAGATGATACACACCCTACCCCCCATCACCCGAAGGGGGCGGGGAGAGGGGTGAGGGGACAGGGGGACGCAGAGCGCATCGCAGCTCCCGGCAGAGACAGAAAAACCCTAGGTCATACAACCTCAAGTACTGGGGACTCATCTCACTGGCATGAAGGAAAATAAGTGTCTCAAAAAACACAAGCCCAACCACAATAAATGAGTGTGGAGGGCTTGATAATCTCACACCAGGGTGACAAGGAAAAAGAGGGGTTGTCACTCCGGTCTATGGACCTCCATCCCTAGTGCTAGAGAACAATGGGAACAGGGGTTGGGACTTTAAATGAGGCACATATAGAATGTGCCTCCATCCCTAATTTGAAGTTAATGGAAAAGTTTGGGAC
The DNA here is from genome assembly GCF_042186555.1 of Aquarana catesbeiana. Lineage (NCBI taxonomy): Eukaryota > Metazoa > Chordata > Amphibia > Anura > Ranidae > Aquarana > Aquarana catesbeiana. The sequence goes on along the minus strand of NC_133324.1, from coordinate 351,712,122 downwards.
TTTGATTGAGGCCATAGACACAGTGGAGATAAAATCCATAAAGGTACACATTTATTAACATAAAAATCATGAGACATGTCAAACAGAAACCACATAGGTGAAAAACATTGTAGTAAATGTAAATTTCATGTTTGTTCACACATACTATTAAAAGCATGCATGCAATACAGGCAACTAGGGTACATCCAGGTATAGTAGCCAAGTGCCCCACAGTGGTCTGATTAATCAATGAATACATTCTAATTCGTTCATAATGGTACCAGAGTATATATATATAAATATAAAACAACACTTGCAAATGAGACAGTGAGACCACAATACATTGCAAAATCCAGAGAAAAACGAAATTGTAAAGAAAAATCATCGGGGTATGAAAAATATCCAAAATTTGCCCAAATGGATGGTTGGAAAGAGGGGCTTATATCTGCATCCCAAAATAATGCCCGACGCGTTTCGTGTATCTTACACTCATCAGGGGCGGGTGCTGATAATGTATCTACAAAATATAATAGAATAAAATCAATAAGGGATAATAGGAACTATCCAAAAATAAAAAGGTAGGTATATCCCAAAATACTTACAAGGACTCACTATGGATGAGGTATAGCAAGTATGAAACCGGGGGCAGCCAGTCCTTGCCGGGAGCTGAGGTGATCGAACAGCGCGCTGGCAGGGCATATAGTCGGACCTCCCCAAAGTGCCAGGCACCCACAGAAGGTGTGTGTAGTGAAACTGGAAGTTGAACCAATGGTAGCCACCAAAAGGGAAAAATCTAAAAAGATATATGGTATCAAGGTATCATATTGTTCATAAAGATTGAAAGGTGATACATAGTTTGCAGAGTGATGAACAATCATTAGAAGGTAGCTTACCAGTGTCATTACTTGAAAAAAGATGGTAAAATGGACTGCAACATCAAATGTTTGGCTAACAATGGAGAAATGGCGCCTGGGGAGGCCAGATATACCCGCCCCGCACACGTGCACGCTGCCCGCCACCAGCGTCACGCAGGCACGGCAAAAAGAGGGGAGGAGCTCCGACACCGGCGGAAAACACCGCCCATGACAGACGCTCGTTTCCCCAGCTGTGCCGGCTGAGAAGGCAAAATCACATGCTAGACGTGACAGCGTCAAAAGAGGACCGCACACGCAAAGCAGAAGGCGTGGCGCCGATGCGCTGTGAGAAAGCCCCACCCCCCCAGATGATACACACCCTACCCCCCATCACCCGAAGGGGGCGGGGAGAGGGGTGAGGGGACAGGGGGACGCAGAGCGCATCGCAGCTCCCGGCAGAGACAGAAAAACCCTAGGTCATGCAATGTATTGCATGCATGCTTTTAATAGTATGTGTGAACAAACATGAAATTTACATTTACTACAATGTTTTTCACCTATGTGGTTTCTGTTTGACATGTCTCATGATTTTTATGTTAATAAATGTGTACCTTTATGGATTTTATCTCCACTGTGTCTATGGCCTCAATCAAAGTCCCAAACTTTTCCATTAACTTCAAATTAGGGATGGAGGCACATTCTATATGTGCCTCATTTAAAGTCCCAACCCCTGTTCCCATTGTTCTCTAATAAAAGGCCTATACCCAAAGTATATATATACGTATAAAGGTACATACAAAATCAGACTAAAAATAAAAATGTATCAAATGGACAGTCAATGAGTTGGAACTGAATGTATCGCTACCCAAAACGTGAGGTGAGAAGCGCCTTCACCAACATACAGCAGAAAAGAGTCTCAGAGAATGATGTTCTGCAGTCATTCAAAAAGTCCTTATCAATAAATTGGATAGTCCATACGTAAACCAGACTCTAATGTCACACCACTGTGTCATCAAAACATGCAGTGCACTTAGATGTTATAGATGGGGGCTTACCGGAGGGTTTGAACCCAATACAGTATATACTGTGAGGGTCAAACCGGCTTTTATTGCACCCTGGCAATGGTGAGAAGACCTTGGCCACCTGATGGTATTGAGAGGGGTTTTCCTAGAGGTATATCTTCTCCACATGTAATGTTGGATCTCTCCACGCAGGGTTCATAAAGGACACAAAAGGGACTAATAGTGTGATACCGTAGACACCGTATTTATTAAAGTAAAAGAAATACACTTACATGATGAAGTTAGTAAAAAAGCGCTTGTAGATAGATCTATTGTGGACCAAAGCAATATGCTTGTCAATTCATCGCTGCTAATCCCCAGTTGTCCCTTGCCAGAGATTGGAAACCAATTACGGTTTCCGAATTTAAAACCTTTCTGGGCCTATCCCTCCACATGGGCATAGTTAAAATGAGTACGCTGCGGTCATATTGGTCCACTGACCCAATTTACCATATGCCCCTGTTTTCTGCCATGGCCAGGGCACGATACGAGCAGATCTTGCGGTTCATGCACTTCAACGACAGTGAACTCTGTTGTCCTCGTGGAGACCCTGGATATGATCAGCTCTACAAAATTCGGCCCCTCGTAAATCACTTCAACGAACATTTTGCAGCCTTGTTTACTCCCGATCAAGTTGTCTGCGTTGATGAGTACCTGATTACATTTTCTGGCCGCTTGTCTTTCAAACAGTATCTTCCGAGCATGCTTGCCAGATACAGAGTCAAGATGTTTAAGCTCTGTGACAGGGCCACAGACTATACATATAGTTTTAAGGTTTAGGAGGGAAGAGATAGTCACGTAGAGCTGGAGAACTGCCCAGACTACATAGGAAGCGCTGGTAAGATTGTGTGGGACTTGGTGTCAACCTTATTCGGAAAGGGGTACCATTTGTATGTGGACAATTATTATACGAGCGTGCCACTTTCTAGTCACTTGTTTGATCATCAGATTGGCGCATGTGGCACCGTGCGACCTAATCGCTGAGGCTTACCCCAGAGGCTTGTAGATTTCCGTCTTAGACTGGGGGAGAGAGCCTGCTTCAAGTGTAATAATTTGCTCACTGTGAAGTGGAGGGATAATAAGAATGTTTTCATTTTGTCCTCCCTTCACGTAGACATGACGGTCCAAATTCCTACAGCGACTGGTGTTGTGGAGAAACCCCTCTGTGTCCATGAATATAACCAAAATATGGGGGGGGTGGACCTCAACGACCAGTTGTTGGCGCCCTACCTAATTGCCCGTAAAGCCAGACGCTGGTATAAAAAAGTGTCTGTATACTTATTTCAATTGGCTTTGCTGAACGCTCATGTGCTATACAGAGCTTCAGGATGGACTGGATCCTTCCTTAAACTCCAGGAAGAGATCGTCAGAGCCCTTCTGTTTCCAGACGGTGCTCCACCTCAGCTTTCCAATCCAAATGCAGTAAGCCGGCTGCATGAGAGGCATTTTCTGTATGTCCTCCCTAGTACCCCTACCCAATGAGTCCCCCAAAGAAAATGTCATGTCTGCAGAAAGCGGGGATATAAGCGTGACACCCGCTATTTTTGTCCCTCCTGTCCTGACAATCCTGGTCTTTGCATTGGTGAATGTTTTGAACGCTACCATACACTAGTGGAGTTTTAGCGTAGGGTACAGCACTGCACAGACTAGGATACACTTTCACAGGGTCTCCCAAGGTGCCATCGCATTTTGAGAGACCCGAACCTGGAACCGAACCGTTACAGTTACAAATAAAAGTGTAAAAAAAAAGAAAAAAGTAGAGAATAAAAAAAAACACAAAACAAAATAAGATAAAAAAACAAAAATAGTTGTCGTTTTATTGTCCTCTCTCTCTCTCTCTCTCTCTCTCTCTCTCTCTCTCTCTCTATTCTCTCTCTATTGTTCTGCTCTTTTTTACTCTATTCTATTCTGCAATGTTTGATTGTGTTTTATTGTCAACCATTTTTTTGTTTTCAGGTACGCCATTCAGCTGCAGCGCGGATTTATTTATCTTGACAGCAACAGCGTTTGCTCCCACGATACATAAATCTGTAGGAGGTGATTTCACCACCACAGTTAAAAAAAGAGCATATATGCCAAAGCATGGGGCAGCAGGGGTGGAAGAGCAATTTGCTCCTAACTTTTGGGGCGGATGCCCGCATGCTTTGGCAAATATATATTTTAGGCACAGGTTGCGTTAAAAAATGTTTGATTTTTTACTGTTTTTTTTGTATTTGCTTTGCAGGTATGGTATGTCTTATGCCCCGTACACACGGTCGGACTTTGTTCGGACATTCCGACAACAAAATACTAGGATTTTTTCCAATGGATGTTGGCTCAAACTTGTCTTGCATACACACGGTCACACAAAGCTGTCGGAAAATCCAATCGTTCTAAACGCGGTGACGTAAAACGCATACGTCGGGACTATAAACGGGGCAGTGGCCAATAGCTTTCATCTCTTTATTTATTCTGAGCATGCATGGCACTTTGTCCGTCGGATTTGTGTACACACGATCGGAATTTCCGACAATGGATTTTGTTGTCGGAAAATTTTATCTCCTGCTCTCCAACTTTGTGTGTCGGAAAATCCGATGGAAAATGTCCGATGGAGCCCACACACGGTCGGAATTTCCGACAACACGCTCCGATCGGACATTTTCCAATGGAAAATCTGACCGTGTGTACGGGGCATTACTGTTATACTGTAATGTTACTTGGTTTTATTGTTAACCATCATTTGCTTAGCAGGTATGCCATTCAGCTGCAGCGCAGATTTATCTATCTTTGACAGCAACAGCGTTTGCTTTCACGATACATAAAGCCGTAACTCCAGCACTGTAGGAGGTGATTTCACCACCACAGTTAAAAACAAAATGGTGCATGTATGCCCATCATTAGAATTGGGTGGATGAAGGGAGGTATTCTAATGGTGGGCATACCCAACGATCAATCTCTTTTTTTTGTTCAGCCCACAGGCTGCATGAAAAAAAAAGATTACAATATATGCCCAACAAGGACCAGCAATGTACTGGTATGTTGCTGAACTTTGAGTGGTTATACCAGAATGATGCCTGCGGGTTTAGGTATCATCTTGGTATCATTCTTTTCAGCCAGAAGTTGGCTTTCATGTAAAAGCAATCCTAGCGGCTATTTAGCCTCTAGACTGCTTTTACAAGTAGTGGGAGGGAAAGGCCCCCTACCGTCTTCCATGGTTTTCTCTGGCTCTCCTGTCCCAACAGGGAACCTGAGAATGCAGCCGGTGGAGCCATAGAGCTGATCAGAGACCAGAATGGCTCCAATCATCTCTATGGCCTAAAAACCAGAAGCTACAAGCATTTCATGACTTAGATTTCGCCGGATATAAACAGCGCCATTGGGAAATTGGGAAAGCATTTTATCACACCAATCTTTGTGTGGTCAGATGCTTTGAGGGCAGAGGAAAGATCTAGGGTCTAATAGACCCCAATTTTTACAAAAAAGAGTACCTGTCACTGCCTATTGCTATCATAGGGGATATTTACATTCCCTGAGATAACAATAAAATGATTAAAAAAAATGAAAGGAACCGTTTAAAAATAAAATAAAAAAAGCAAAATAAATAAATATTTAAAAAAAGCACCCCTGTCCCCCCCTTGCTCTCGTGCAAAGACGAACGCAAGCGTCGGTCTGGCATCATATGTAAACAGCAATTGCACCATGCATGTGAGGTCAGATCGTCAGATCGAGGGCAGTCATTTTAGCAGTAGACCTCCTCTGTAAATCTAAAGTGGTAACCTGTAAGGGCTTTAAAGGCATGTAGTTTGTCGCCGCTGCACGTTTGTGCGCAATTTTAAAGCATGTACTCCGCATAAGATCATCTTTTTTATTTTATCAAACATTTGGGCAATATAGTGTGTTTTAGTGCATTCAAATTTAAAAAAGAGTGTTTTTTCCCAAAAAAAAAAGGCTTTGAAAAATGGCCGCGCAAATACTGTGTGAAAAAAAAATGAAACACCCACCATTTTAATCTGTAGGGCCTTTGCTTTAAAAAAATATATAATGTTTTAGGGTTCAAAGTAATTTTCTTGCAATAAAAAATCTTTTTTTCATGTAAACAAAAAGTGTCAGAAAGCTTTGTCTTCAAGTCGTTAGAAGAGTGGGTGATGTGTGACATAAGCTTCTAAATGTTGTGCATAAAATGCCAGGACAGTCCCCCCCCCCCCCCAAATGAGCCCATTTTGGAAAGTAGACACCCCAAGCTATTTGCTGAGAGGCATGTCGAGTCCATGGAATATTTTATATTTTGACACAAGTTGCGGGAAAAAGACACTTTTTTTGCACAAAGTTGTCACTAAATGATATATTGCTCAAGCATGCCGTGGACATATGTGAAATTACACCCCAAAATACATTCTGTTGCTTCTCTTGAGTACGGGGATACCACATGTGTGAGACTTTTTGGGAGCCTAGCTGCAGACCCCGAAAACCAAGCACCGCCTTGAGGCTTTCTAAGGGCGTAAATTTTTGATTTCACTCCTCGCTGCTTATCACAGTTTTGGAGGCCATGGAATGCCCAGATGGCACAACCCCCCCCCCCCCCAAATGACCCCATTTTGGAAAGTAGACACCCCAAGCTTTACTGAGAGGTATGGTGAGTATTTTGCAGATCTCGCTTTTTGTCATAAAGTTTCGAAAATTGAAAAAAGAAAAAAAAAATACATTTTTCTTTTCTTTCTTAATTTTCAAAAACAAATGAGAGCTGCAAAATACTCACCATGCCTCTCAGCAAATAGCTTGGGGTGTCTACTTTCCAAAATGGGGTCATTTGGGGGGGGGGTTGTGCCATCTTGGCATTTTATGGCCTTTAAAACTGTGATAGGTAGTAAGGAGTGAAATCAAAAATGTACGCCCTTAGAAAGTGCTTGGTTTTCGGGGCCCCGTACATTGCTAGGCTCCCAAAAAGTCCCACACATGTGGTATCCCCGTATTCAGGAGAAGCAGCAAAATGTATTTTGGGGTGCAATTCCACATATAACCATGGCATGTGTGAGCAATATATCATTTATTGACAACTTTTTGTAAAAAAAAATATTTTTTTTTGTCATTATTCAATCACTTGGGACAAAAAAATTTAATATTTAATGGGCCTCTCAGCAATTTCCTTGGGGTGGCTACTTTCCAAAATGGGGTCATTTGGGGGGGTTTTGTACTGCCCTGCCATTTTAGCACCTCAAGAAATGAGATAGGCAGTCATAAACTAAAAGCTGTGTAAATTCCACAAAATGTACCCTAGTTTGTAGACGCAATAACTTAACCAATATATATACGCTTGGTGACATTTTTTTTACCAAAGACATGTGGCTGAATACATTTTGGCCTAAATGTATGACTAAAATTGAGTTTATTGGATTTTTCTTATAACAAAATTAGAAAATATCTTTTTTTTTTTCAAAATTTTCGGTCTTTTTCCGTTTATATCGCAAATTTTGTTTGGGTACAACATTGCATGACCGCGCAATTACCAGTTAAAGCAGCATAGTGCCATGTTGTGAAAAGTCCTCTGGTCTTTAGGCAGCCAAATGGCCTGGGGCTTAAGTGGTTAAATGTTTATAAAAGCCATAGAATAACATGGAGGGGTGCTTTGAAGCAGGAAAAAAAAACGCCTGACGCCCTTAAAAGCGGCAGTAAAAACGTTCTGTGTGCATGAGGCCTAAATAGTAGAAGATTCTTTACGAAAACCATTAGGCATTAATATGAAAACTCCAAAATCTAATGTCACCTTTCAAATCTGACAAGTCAGAGCATTCATAAAGCAGAGCTTCTTTAGAATCTTGCTAAACTATACATAGTTTAGTTTTTTTTTAGTTGTCAGCATGATGAATTCCCAATTTAACTTGTTTGTGATCTGCTGACAAAGTATTTGGCAAAGTACAAAACTAGTTTCTGTACTGCTTTTTCCTAATTGTTTCCATGTTCTTGTTACATGATGCAATAAAGTCTTTTAGTCTTATCCAGCAGGTATCCATGAATGTTTGAGGAGGAGAGTTTATAAAGCTTCCTTGTGTTAAATAACTGTCACTGCACCTATGTGTGGTTGATGAAAATTGTTTCAGATTGCAACAATAGCATCATTTGTTGTCTTTTCACAATCTACGCGGGTTCAAAGTCACGCAACATCCTGCGCAACGTCATTGTGGCTTGCTTGCGACTTCATTAACAGAAGTCAATGCAAGTCATGTTGAAGTTGCCTCAAAGTAAGTCGCTGCGGCTTGAGAGGCAACAATTAGAACAGTTCCATTGCCGTTAATGGGGTGCATGACATGTCGCGGCAGTGTGAACTGAATCTTACTCTGTTCCATGGATCTTCAATAAATATTTCAAAAATATGTGGATGACTTGTTTGCTATAATCACTGCTTGTTCTATCCTCATAACATATGCCTTCACACCTTGGAGGGGTGGTCTCTCCGGAAGGGAGACTTATTAATGCCCTAGCCTGAACCTTTCAGACCCAAAGATTCATTATGAAGAGCTGTTTCCATACCTGGCTCTACTCACAGCAAGGAATCATGAGATATCTGGAATGATCTATTTTCTGTATGCAATGTCTTGGCATTTTAAAGGAGCAAAGGACTAGTTTGTTGACTTTCACATTAACTTCTACCGAATGGAAAGTAATTAAAATGTTATGCTACAGCTTAACACCTAAAGCAAAATGACGGCTGGGCGGGGGTTTCATTGTTCTGACTGGATGTCATATGACATTCTTCAGAATAAGCCACTCGGGCGTGCCTCAGGAGGCGCGCAGCGTGGCAACCAGTGCTGCACTGTGTCGCTCGGACACACCACATCTCTGATCACAGTAAAGAGCCCATGACGGAGGCTCTTTACCATGTGATCAGTTGTGTCCAACCACAGCTGAACACAGTGTAAATATGAAGTTCCAGTTATCAGCCTTCCTCTACTTGTGTTGACAGCGCGTGAGTAGAGGAGAGCCGATAAGCGGCTCTCCTGACGGGAGTCTGCGCTGATAATCAGTGTATTGATTATCAGTGCAGTCCCACCAGTGATGCCCACTTGTGCCCACCAGTGATACCAATCAGTGTGAACCAGTGGTGCCAATCAGTGCCCATCAGTGATATCTGTCAGTGCCTCTTCATCCGTGCTGCCTATCAGTGCTGCTTATCACTGCCTATCAGTGCCGCATATCACTGCCCATTAAGGCTGCTCATGAGGGCAGCTTGTCAGTGGCCATCAGTGCCGCTTATCAGTGGCCATCAGTGCTGCATATCAGTGCCGCCTATAAGTGGCCATCAGTGCTGCATATCAGTGCCACCTATCAGTGCCAATAAGTGCTGCATATTAGTGCCTCCTCATCATTGCCCATTAGTGCCACCTCATCAGTGCGCCTCATCAGTGACCATCAGTGCGGCCTACCAGTGCATGTCAATGCAGCCTCATCAGCGCACATCAATGAAGAATAAAAGTTACTTATTTCCAAAATTTTGTAACAGGAACTAAGAAAAAAAACGTTTTTTTCAAAATTTTTGGTCTTTATTCATTTGTTTAGCAAAAAATAAAAAACTCAGTGATGATTAAATACCACCCAAAGAAAGCTTTACATGTCTCATGAAAAATGATAAAAAAAAGTGTACAGCATTGCATGACTGTGCAATTGTCATTCAAAGTGCGACAGCGCTGAAAATTGGCCTGGGCAGGAAGGGGTTGAAAGTGCCCTGTATTTTAGTGGTTAAAGCGGAACTACACTGCATCTGAACACCAAAAACCCAATGTAATTCCTTTTTAATATTTAAAGGAAACTCACCCATCCATTAATGTCTCCATGCTTTATTTTGCGAGAACTCACTTTGAAAAACACCCCCTAGCATTTCTGTTCGTGGCCATCATGAGTAAGAGCAGATGATTCATTTACTTCCTGGAATCCATCTGCCCTTAACTGAGGTATGCAGGCAGGAGGGTGTGCTTAGCTGATACTCCTAGGATGACATAATTTGCCTAGAACTGGAAATCAGAAAGTAGCTGAAGAAATGTAAAAAAAATGTTTAACCGCTTGCCGAACAGCCGTCGCAGTCGCAGTTATACTGGGCAAAACGACGTTACCTGAAGTCACTTCGCCTTTTGGCCACTGGGTGCAGATCGTGTGTTTATACTACGTATGAACACCGATCTCTCTCTCCTCCTAGACAGTCCCATCCCCCCACAGTTAGAAACACACATAGGGAACACAGTTAACCCCTTGATTGCCCCCTAGTGTTAACCCCTTCCCTGCCAGTGACATTTACACAGAAATTAGTGCATTTTTATAGCACTGATCGCTGTATAATTGTTAGTGGTTTCAAAAATGTGTCAAAAGTGTCCGATGTGTTAGCCATAATGTCGCAGTCCCGATAAAAATTGCAGATCGCCGCCATTACTAGCAAAAAAAATAATAATAATAATAATAATGCCATAAATCTATCCCCTATTTTGTAGACGCTATAACTTTTGCGCAAACCAATCAATATACGCTTATTGTGATTTTTTTTTTACCAAAAATATGTAGAAGAATACATATCGGCCTAAACTGAGGAAAAAAATTTTTTTTTTTTATAAAAAATGTGGGATATTTATTATAGCAAAAAATAAAAGATATTGGGGGTTATTTACTAAAGGAAAATCCACTTTGCACTGCACGTGCATTTGAAAGTGCACTGAAAGTGCACTTGGAAGTAAAGTCGCTGTAGATCCGAGGGGGACATGCAAGGAAAATAAAAAACAGCATTTTAGCTTGCACATGATTGGATGATAAAATCAGTAGAGCTTCGCCTCATTTCAGATCTAACCCTTAGATTTAGAGCGACTGCACTTGAAAGTGCACTTTCAGTGCTCTTTCAAGTGCACTTGCAGTGCAAAGTGGATTTGCCTTCTTTTGTTTATAGCGCAAAAAATAAAAACCACAGAGGCGATCAAATAACACCAAAAGAAAGCTTTATTTGTGGGAAAAAAAAAGACGTCAATTTTGTTTGGGTACAGCGTCGCACGATCACGCAATTGTCAGTTAAAGCGACGCAGTGCCGAATCGCAAAAAATGGCCTGGTCATTGAGCAGCCAAATCTTCTGGGGCTGAAGGGGTTAAGCAAAAAATATGATACATCTCCCTATCTATTTACTAATGGTAGCAGCAAAAGAATTCAAATCGTCAATGTTGATTAAGAGAGGGATGTTTTGCTTTAACTGTTCCAAATGACATGGATTCAAGAGATTGCACACACAAAACATTCATCCCTGCCAAACAGAGAAAACTGGATGTAGAAATGTACAAAATCCCTCAATGTTCAAGTGGTTTGGTTTAACAACTAAAAATTTGAGGAAATGTAAGCAAAAATAAAGCAAAACAGTTTAACATTTCCTTGAAAAGCCTACTTATCTCAATGAGCGCCAGTCTAATTAATAACAATCTTTGTGGCATTTTAAGTTAAAGCGGAGTTCCACCCAAATGTGGAACTCCCACTTGTTCGTCTCCCCCCCCCCCCCCCCGGTGCCACATTTGGCACCTTTCAGGGGGAGGGGGGGGGACGGGGACCTGTTTTGGCAGGTCCCCTACCCCACTTCTGGGAGGCGCCGTCTCTTGGAAGTTCGGCCCCCCTCCTCCTTCCTCCGCTGCCAGGCCAATTAGAAAGCACAGCGCGCTCTGTGCATGTGCAGTAGGGAATCGGCTGTGAAGCCGCAAGGCTTCACTGCCGGGTTCCCTTACTGGCAATGGTGGGGGCTGCACCTGACAGCCGATCTGAAGATCACACCCGACAGCCGATCCGAAGATCAGCTGCGGTGCCGACAACGCGGGCTCCCTGGACAGGTAAGTTTCCATATATATCAGCAGCTGCAGTATTTGTATTTTTCCTGGGGTGGGTGGACCTTCACTTTAAGGATATATATTAGCATGATTTTCAGTGCAATATATTGACCAGGCAAGGTCAACTGCCATTTGTAGGTTGATAGGTATAAAATTTGCATTCTCCAGTAATGCCTACCAAAGGTACGTAGGTGTAGAATTCTAATATGAGGATTTTGTTAAAAATGCAAGCTCTAAAACAGTACTGACAAAAACGAATGGGTTTAAGTCACATGCGATTCACATGCAGTTCACAGTCTGAACCTAGGCCCAACAGCAAAATTGTAACATATTGCATCTTACCAATCCTGGAATGTGATATCTGCATTGGGTTTCTTTTTTTTTTTTCCATTATTTTCAACTGGTGATCTGGCCAGTAACACTTCCTGTCTTAGGCAGCCCATACATTCCATCATTCATCAAAAAGGATCTGATTTCCTCATCCACACGTTTGAGGTGGATAGGGGAATCCTCCCGCTGTTCTATTGTGTTCTGACAGTGGGGAGCCTTCCTCATCATCGGAATACAATGATCAGTGCTGCCGGCTATAGCCAGCGGCATTGATCGATCGGGAAAAACCCAAAAGGCTGGTTGCACAGAAGTCGATCAGTAAATCAATTTCTGTACACCCAGGGTGCCCTTATATGAATGAAATGGCATAATTTTGATCTATTTATGGCCGGATTTAGGATGACTGTACTCTATTGAAAAGCAACAGAGCCACCCTTGGTCAGAAATAATTTCAACCTATGGACAGGATAGTGTCAGGGTAGTGTTACATGCACTAGCAATTTTTTTATGGACTTAACTTTAGCAAACCTATCCTTTTGGGATAAATTTTTTACATAAATTAACTAAAAGGTAGCTAGATTAAACACCCCTGGCATTGCTAAAAGGTTCGTCTCGGGGGAGTGTCCTGGACATGAAGGAGTGAGGATGTGTCTCGCCTCATCTCCGCTTACATCGCAGTTTACCTCGCAGCATACCGGCAGATCCCGGCTCCAAAACGGCACAGATTATGTCCCAGAGGCGGCAGAACCTATCCCAGCACTCAGGCACTGACAAGACCCGACAGAGGCAGCTAGAAACCTTCTTTCCCGGGACCTGCGGCAGGGGACAGGAGAAATCCAAGATGGCGCCACCCATTAAGGCATCTAAACAGCATGTGGTGCAGCTAGCAAAGACTGCACTGCTCACAGCATCCCCACAGCATTCTCCTGGATCGGTGAGTGACTCTACACCCTCAACCTCCCCTGGCTCCACAGCCTCACAAGACAGAGGCTCTGATATAGCAGATCTCATGGAGGATGGTGACCCTAAGAGACACATTTGGTCTCTCCCTACCAGGAAGGACCTGGAGAAATCCACCATCAGAAATGGAAACTTTATTATCCCAGCTAGATGATTTTGAAAACCGTAGCAGGTGTGCAAACATTTGCATTTGCGGTCTGCCAGAAGCTACCGATTCAAAAGATATTATCCCCACCCTGGTGGGTGTATTTAGAGAAATTCTGGCATTACCAGATACTGTTCCTATTGAGATTGATAGGGCCCATAGGGTTCTTAGAGCTCCTTCGCAAGATGTGGACAATCCTAGAGACATTATCTGCAAGGTGCACAAATATACCCTCAAGGATCATATTATGCACAAAATGCGTAAACGACCGTTTTTTGATTTTGATCATCTTTTCTTTTACCCAGAAACACATCTCAACACACCCTTATGCAATGCAAAGTCCTGAAGCCATTGCTGATAGCCCTACAGAAAGCAGGCCTGCCCTACCATTGGGGTTTCTCATTTTACCTGCAGGCAACTAAAGATGGCAGACAAGTCATGCTACGCACCAAGGATGATCTACCGCATTTCCTGTTGTCTCTTGACCTGGATCCGGTGGATTTCCCAGATTGGAGAGGCTCCTCGGAGATGGCGAACTTACCGGTCCTCCAGCTTTCTCAGCCCTGGCTGCCTGCAAAGCGACGCAGTCGCAGACAAAGTCAACAACTACCTGCTACCTCCGGAGCATCACCCGGTCCTGCTACCACCAGAGACTGATGGGTCTGACCAGTTTCTAACCCCCTTTTTTCTTCGCCCTTTCTCTTCGCCCTAGTTCTGCTAACTCCATGACTCTAGTCACAAATGGGAACCCCCACGACCCTTACAGAGGAAACTCGGACTTGGGCCTTGACACTGCTCCAGTCGTGGACTGACTGACTTGGAAGATCCTTGCCATTGCATGGCAGTGGCTGTCACACCTTAGGGACCAGTGATTGCCGGGGTTGTGGGTAGGCCTTCCCTGAGTCCCTAGCCCCTGGGCACCACATTTGTTATTACTGTCCTGTTAGGACCCATCTGTGTTCCTAGATTCTCCCACACACCCCTCCTAAGGGCAACAGTTACATTATACACTGTCAGATGCGTTGTGTGCGGGGAGGATGCCCTCCCCCATTCTTTCATTCCTTTGTGTTGGCTCACGTCACCCCCCTCCGTAGGCCACCCTTATATGGGTTTAGATCCCTGTTGGGACTATGGGCTTGGGCCTGGGGATAACCCTATGGACTGGGGGCTCCCTCGACTCAGCCTGCAGTTATGTTTATCGACTGTTTGGTTATGCCTGACAGTGGGTCATGTTTGTGTTTTCAATGATGCTTACTTATGTATAATCTTTTTCTCCTTTTCCCTTTTTCTATCTCCTTTCCCTCCCTTCCCAGGATCCATCAAGCACCTCGTTGCCGGGCCCCCCCAGCCTAATGTGGGCATGCTGGTTCTTTCAGACAGATATGGCGACTCTTAATTTAATATCTTAAATGTTCGAGGTCTTTGCTCTCCCTGTAAGCGTAGCAAGCTACGGTGGGAATTAAAGAAGCTGAGGGCACAGGTCGTTTTCCAACAAGAGACTCCTTTCACTCACTTGTCTGTACCTAAATTGCCCACACACCTGTATAATCAGTGGGTCGTAAGTACTTCCCCAGTTAGTAAATCTAGGGGTACGGCCATTGCGATTCATAAATCACGCCCCTTCCCACGGGGAATCAAGTAGACCCCCAGGGCCGTTATGTCTTTCTGAAAGGGACTATTGCAGGTACAAAATACACTTTTGCCACCATATAAGCTCCTAACTCAAACCAGTTAACCTTTCTCGATACGGCCCTAGAGCGCCTAGCTGAGTTTAGGGAGGGATCCCTGATCCCTGGGGGGCGACTTCAATGTCAGTCCAGACCCGCCCTCGATACTTCGTATGGAAGACCTACTCATTCCTACGCATTCCTTAAGCACTTCCATAAATCACTTCAGACCTATGGGTTGGTTGATAGCTGGAGAGTACTTCACCCCTTGGACAGAGACTTTAGCTACTATTCTAAGGTCCACAATGTCTTTGTATTGACCACCCCACTTTGGCGCTCCTGCAGCACTCATCCATTGAGCACATTACTATGTCAGACCATGCACCGATCACAGTCACCCTCGCCTTGCCTTCAGGCGCCCATAGGGCCTGGTCCTGACGATTAAAAGTCCCGCATTTGCCGCCAAAAGATGAATGGGATAGAAGCAGCTGAGAGAGCTCAGCCCCGTGCACTGCCCCTAGGAGCCTGGAGGAAGCAGTGTATAGATCCGCATACAGAATATCTGCACGGGCATAATCTATACTGGGACGGAGTACACCCTGGTGGCTACTATCAGAATAGCAGAAAACCATCCAACTACTTACATGCTGATGTTCTAAAGATTAGAGGTGAGTGTTCTGTGAGCTCACTTGTGGATTACATATATTTCATCTCTTTTTCATTTAGTTTTGCGGGCAACCTGGTTTATTTATAAGAACAGTGTTTTGAGACAATCACCATTGCGCTAGTTGCCTGATTAGAAGAGGACTAATACTTCATTATATTATTATTATTATTATACAATATTTATATAGCGCCAACAGTTTACGTAGCGCTTTACAACTTGAGGGTAGACAGTACAAATACAATACAATTTGATACAGTAGGAATCAGAGGGCCCTGCTCACTTAGAGCTTACAATCTAAGAGGGAAGGTTAAGAGATACAAGAGGTAATAGCTGTGGGTGATGTGCTGATTGAGAAGATAAATGTACAGTTGTTAGGTGGGGGCCAGATAGGCTTCTCTGAAGAGATGAGTTTTCAGGGATCGTCTGAAAGTGGATAAGGTAGGAGAAAATCGGACGGATTGGGGAAGAGCATTCCAGAGGATGGGGGAGGCTCTGGAGAAGTCCTGAAGGCGAGCATGGGATGAGGTGACAAGGGAGTTTGAGAGCAGGAGGTCTTGGGAGGAGCGAAGAGAACGATTAGGTTGGTATTTTGTGACTAGGTTAGAGATGTAGCTAGGGGCCAGGTTGTGGATGGCTTTGTAAGTTATAGTTAGTATCTTGAATTTAATTCGGTGACTGAGTGGCAGCCAATGGAGGGATTGGCAGAGGGGTGTAGCAGACGCTGAGCGGTTTGTGTGGTGGATGAGCCTGGCCGCAGCGTTCATGATGGACTGAAGTGGGGATAGCCTATTTAGAGGTAAACCAATGAGGAGGGAGTTGCAGTAGTCAAGGCGGGAGATGACCAGGGAGTGGATTAGAAGCTTTGTGGTGTCATTGGTTAGGAAGGGGCGTATCTTGGAGATGTTGCGAAGACAGAGGCGGCAAGCTTTGGATAGTGATAGAATGTGGGGTCGAAAGGTTAGTTCAGAGTCCAGGATTACACCTAGGACCTTGGCGTGGGGAGATGGGTTGATAGTTGAGCCGTTGATCTTGACAGGGAGATCAGGGGAAGTGGCACCTGAGGGAGGAAATATCATGAGCTCGGTTTTGGATAGGTTGAGTTTGAGAAAGTGATGTGACATCCAGGCTGATATGTCTGCTAATAAGTTGGTAATGCGTGAGGAGACAGATGGAGAGAGCTGGGGGGTGGAGAGATAGATTTGGGTGTCATCAGCGTAGAGATGATATTTAAAGCCGTGGGAGGCAATCAATTGACCCAGGGAGGTGGTGTAGATTGAGAAAAGGAGAGGTCCGAGAACAGAACCTTGGGGGACCCCGACGGAAAAAGGAAGAGGAGAAGATTATATGGACTATTCTATCAGTTCTAACCATTGTAAATGTCCTAGAACACTTTTATCACTTTTTTATTTCACTAGATTTATTTATTTAATATTTGTCTACCACCATTTATTTAATACTCATTTTTATATAATTTATGTTTCATTCAACACGTTTTCACTGTTGCGTGAGATCATAATTTATATCTTTATTTTATGTGTGTTGTGGACACTTTTAGATTTAGCTGCAGACAGTATTTAGCATAATTTATTGCACTATATTGCACTTTATTTTCCACCTCACCATTACGGTGGACATTTATGTTTATTGATTATATTATTTATTTATTTATCTACACTATTTTTGAATACGTTATAGCGGCGCAAAGGCTTTTTTCTATTCATGAAATGACCTGTTGGACGACTCTGTAGTGGCCTCAAAGATCTCGGAGACCTTGACGTATTATTTTAAGGAAAACACAACGGATGACCTTAGTGACGGGATGATATGGGAAGGCCATAAGGGAGTGATAAGAGGAGAACTGATTTCTTTTGGCTCTAAACTTAAAGCGGGGTTCCACTCACATTTTTAACTTAATCTTACCCCCTTCAGTTAATTGCATAGATGTTCAAATGCCGCACGAAAATTTTTTTTATCGCTGTAATTACCTTTATATTGTACTTTATTGTGGCACTTCCTGTCTCTCCTCCCATGGGAGTAGGCGTGTTTATTGCCTTTCCCCGGCGCCGCACTGTCTCCTGGGAGCTTAGTGTCAGGCTTCCCAAGATTCAGTGTGAACAAGCTGTGAATGAACAGCATTCACCGTATCCAGGAAATCAATGCTTGTGGGCTTCACATGCCCACAAGCAAGATGGAAACAGCCAGCATCACATTTTTTAAGTTATTCTTCAGTATGAAAACATACGGAAATATTACACCCAAACTGTGAGTATTATTTTGGGGTTAGCAAAGTGTCTCAATGACCTAAAAAAAAAAAAAAAAAAAGATTGGTCGCCAGACTCCCACTTTAAAAGGGAACGTCAAGCAGATTTCCACAGGGTACTAACCGCACTACAACAAGCGGAACTCAAACATAAGAATGGTGACGACCCTGAGGCTTTACTAAAACTGTCGGAACTAAGGGAGCTGTTCTTGCACTTGCTAGACCGCCAGGTGCGGAAACAGCTACGGTACCTGTAACACAAGTATTATGAACATGGTAATAAATGGTAATAAATGCGGCCGTATGCTAGCTAGAGCGCTACATTCAAAACTTGCCCTTCTGGAGAACTGGAATTTCAGTGATTCAAAATTGCCTCGGGGTTCCGCGATTATTATGCAGAACTGTATCATTTAGATGCCAACTTGACTCCTAACGCTAAGGCCACCAGGTTGACTGGGATTCAGGACTATTTGGCTATGACTGGCCTACCACCCTTGACCGAGGACCAGCGGTCGGATATGAAATCTCCAATCACCGCAGCAGAGATTGAATCAACTGTGAAATCACTGCCCAATGGGAAAAGTCCAGGCCCGGACGGATTCACTAAAGTATACTACGCAACGTTTACCCCTTTACTGATAAGCCCCATGTGTAGGCATTTTAACTCCCTAGCGAATGGCAATATAATCCCACCAGAGGCGCTGGTGGCACATATCTCGGTGATACCGAAGGAAGGTAAGGATCCCACTGTCCCCCAAAGTTATCGCCCCATATCCTTACTAAACACAGATATTGAGATATTAAGATATTGGCAAAAATTCTGGCGAATCGAATGAAATATCTCATGCCTCACATCATCCATCCTGACCAAACGGGCTTCATCAATGGATGTGAGGTGAGGGATAATTCCATTCGGGCGATTCAACTGATACATTGTGCTAGACATAGACAGGAGCTGCCTCCTTATTTGATATTATCCACAGACGTGGAGAAAGTTTGATCGCATTGACTGGACGTATCTTGATGGGGTGCTGGAAACCTTAGGATTGGGACCAAATATGCTCACTTGGATTCTGGCCCTTTATTCGAACCCAGTGCACAAATTAAAATCAATGGTATCTTCTCATCTAGGTCCTTGATCAGGATTGGGACGAGACAGGGGTGCCCACTGTCACCTCTCCTTTTTGCATTAACCCTAGAACCTCTGTTGCATAAAGTGAGAGCAAATACAGACATCAAATGCCTAAAGGTGGGAGCAACATAGAGCATAACCTCTCAGCCTTTGCTGACAATGTCTTATTTCACCTATTAGACCCGGTGATCTCGTTGATGGTCCTGATGCAAGAACTCCAACATTTCGGGATGCTCTCGAACTTCAAAATTAATCTTACAAAATCTGAAATTTTACCTATCCGGATATCCCCGGCCATGGCCAATAATCTTAAAAGCGCTTTCCCTTTAACTTGGGCATCATCCTCCTTAAGATACGTAGGCATTCGGCTAACAGACAGCTTTGACACATTATACACAATTAATTAGCCTTGGTTGGTGATCACAGTTAAAGGTGATCTTTCGCAATGGACAAAGGGGGTTATTTACGAAAGGCAAATCCACTTTGCACTACAAGTGCAAACTAAAAGTGCAAAGTGCACTTGAAATTGCACTGAAAGTGCACTTGGAAGTGAAATCGCTGTAAATATGAGAAGTGGATCTGAAATGAGGGGAACCTCTGCTGGTTTTATCATCCAATCATGTTTATTTTCCTTGCATGTCCCCCTCAGATCTACAGCGACTGCACTTCCAAGTGCACTTTCAGTGCAATTTCAACTGCACTTTGCACTTGTAGTTTGCACTTATAGTGCAAAGTGGATTTGCCTTTCGTAAATAACCCCGAAAGACTGTTTTCACTTGGCAGGGGAGGGTGAATATCATAAAAATGAATAAAATAAAGATACAGCGCTAATATAATGATGTGGTGAGTATGTTAATCCAGAAAAAAATAAATGGTGACAAAAAAAACTCTCAATTAATAAAAACTAAGACAAATATCACACTAAAAAATACTGAAAGTGGTGCCCCAAATACAAAAAAAAAGTTTGAAAATTTAAAAATAAACAGTTAATAATTAGCGTAATGAAGAAAAAAATCTCACATAAAAAAACTAAATGAGATATCACAAAAAATTATTATTATAAATATAATAAAAGTGAATGATAAAACACATAAGTGAGTGATAAATATGAACCAGAATAAGAGAATTAGCTTAACCAATCACTAAAAAGAAAAAATAATAAGCAAAATTCCCATTTTCAAATAGTGCAAAAAACATCAGCCAACAGAAGAGTCCATATATAGTGTAAGGTGATGCTCCACAGGAAAATATAATGAAAAAACAAGTGAGTAAGTGAGTAATGAGGCTCCTTACCGACTACAGATGACCACCGCAAAGGTAGTCTCACCAGGCACAGGGAAATTCAGGTCTCCCAAAAACCTATACCGACATCTGCAGTTGAGGCTATGATCATGGTACAAACTCCAATCCTCCACAAACTCCGCTCACTTTCACTCTGAGTGAAAGTGAGCGGAGTTTGTGGAGGATCGGTGTTCGGGCGGGGTTGCGTTGGAGTCCAACTAGACCGATGCACTGGATGGGGTCGGAATGAAGCAGGAAGATGGTTTTTGTGTTGGGCAGCCCACTCCTGCTGGCAGATACATGGTTGGCGACTGTAACCCTAACATTATTTTAAGAGTTATGCCCCGTACACACGGTCGGACTTTGTTCGGACAATCCGACAACAAAATCCTAGGATTTTTTCGGACGGATGTTGGCTCAAACTTGTCTTGCATACACACGGTCACGCAAAGTTGTCGGAAAATCCGATCGTTCTAAACGCGGTGACATAAAACACGTACGTCGGGACTATAAACGGGGCAGTGGCCAATAGCTTTCATCTCTTTATTTATTCTGAGCATGCGTGGCACTTTGTCCGTCGGATTTGTGTACACACGATCGGAATTTCCAACAACGGATTTTGTTGTTGGAAAATTTTATAGCCTGCTCTCAAACTTTGTGTGTCGGAAAATCCGATGGAAAATGTGTGATGGAGCCTACACACGGTCGGAATTTCCGACAACAAGGTCCTATCACACATTTTCCGTCGGAAAATCCGACCGTGTGTACGGGGCATTAGACCGACGGCGCTACAGGGCCATTTAGCCTCTTACTAAAAGTTACCATCCTTATATTATGTATGATTCTATCTAACGATTCTACGTTCTTGTTTACTATGGCGCAAAGATAAAATCTATGTTACTACTGTACTGAATACTGCAAATGTATGTTAAGATATGTGACTATACCAAATAAACAAAGTTTTACAAAAAAAAAAGGTTTGTCTTAAAAACTATATTTTTTTGGTGGACAGTTTGGTCTTTTGAAAAATAAGACTTACCGGATTAAAAGGGGAAAATAAAATAAAAGCTCTAAAAAATATAACTAGTGTAGCCGATATCTTTAGATCGGTACTAAACTCAAAAACAAAAATTGAAAACATTGCAGCTTACCAGTTCTTACATGTGGTGGCTGCATTCGTTTTCTTTTTTAGGCTTTTTTCCCTTTATTATCACTTGGTGTTCAAGCCAGTAGCACACTTCCTGTCTTAAGATGTCCCACTCTTTATGGAGGAGCAATGGAGACACCTTTGGACAGCAACATTGTCAGTCTAGGGGGGAGTTGTATTAGCAGATTTAGATGGACTTGACTAACAAGTTAAAGACAAATTCCAGCTAACAGTTTTTAAGCAGTTAGGTAGGCCATAGACCATGCAAATTTATTTCCTGCAACCACGGGTTTCAGGAAAGAAATGCAATGTTAAAAAATAAACGCCTTACTGGCCAGATCACCAGGTAAAAACTAAGGAAAAAAAGACTAATAAAAAAGTAAACAAATGCAGCCACCATATCTAAGAATTGGTAAGCTGAAAGATAATTCAATTTTGTTTTTGGGTTTAATACTGCTTTAGGGATGTGTAAACTGCAATATATTACATTTTTGCTTTTGGGTTTAGATACGCTTTAAGCTAAAATTTGGTTGAATAACTAGAAGCCATTGGCCACTAAATATTGAAGCTCATTAGATAAATAAGTGCACACATACAAATAGAAATATACAGATTGAAAAAGCATGTAAACTTACAAGTAATTGCTGTATCAACAAAATTATGTGATTCATTTGAAATATGTACTTTGATGTGGTTCAAAAAGCACATTTACAGTTCATCGACCCCTTTTTATTATTTTTTTAGTCTTATACTGAGTTTACTTACCCTCTGCCCCTTAGGATCATACTATTTATCCTGCCTCAAGACTGCTTTATTACGTTTGAACAAACCACAGTATAGTGCTTGCTATACTTTCTGTCTATCCTACTATTCATTGGAAAATGAATTGCATAGGGGAATTTTCTAAAAACCTTGAAGTTGAACTTGCACTTTAATGCCCCGTACACACGGTCGGACTTTGTTCGGACATTCCGACAATAAAATCCATGGATTTTTTCCGACGGATGTTGGCTCAAACTTGTCTTGCATACACACGGTTGCACAAAGTTGTCAGAAAATCCGATCGTTCTGAACGCGGTGACGTAAAACGCGTATATCGGGACTATAAACGGGGCAATAGTCAATAGCTTTCATCTCTTAATTTATTCTGAGCATGCGTGGCACTTTGTGCGTCGGATTTGTGTACACATGATCGGAATTCAACCGATCGGATTTTGTTGTCGTAAAATATAGCCTGCTGTCAAACTTTGTGTGTCGGAATTTCCGATGGAAAAAGTCCGATGGAGCCCACACAGAAGCGGAATTTCCGTCAACACAATCCGATCGCACTTTTTTCGTCGGAAAATATGACCGCGTGTACAGGGCATAAGAATACATGCACATGGTTGCTAGAGGGACATACAGTGTACATTCAGGTGTAACTCTCTGTACAACATACAGAGTAGCCCATATGTCTCTGTACGCAAGTACTGTTTGCATACCTCCCAACATTTTGAGATGGGAATGAGGGACACCTACTACCAAACGTATGTAGGCATAGGACACGCCCCCTGACACACCCCCTTAAAGGAGAATTAACCAAAAAAAAAAAGGTCAATTAAATCCACAAGGGATTTTTGTTACCACTACTATTCCTTTATATTGGCTTTTAAAATGTACAAATGCAGCAATTTAGAAATTGGATGAAAGGTTTAGCACTGGGAAACACTTTTTAAAAGATAAAAAGTGCATTTTATATACATCTATATGGATCAGACCAAAATGAGGGACAAATGAGGAGGAATGAGGGACAGAGGGACATTGCTCCAAATCAGGAACAGTCCCTCCAAATCAGGGACAGTTGGGAGCTATGTGTTTGGATGTGCATATATTGGTGTACAGCTGCTATGTATTTCAGCCCGTTTTTGCTTTTGACAGACTGCTGGCAGTGGGCTGTACACTGCACTCATGACTCCCAAGCAGTGAACTACACCCAAACGTATGCTGTATGACCCTCTTGCAGTTGTGTGCATGGGATCTGCGATTCTGCCTGCGATCTGAAAACACACTACAATCGCAAAATGCAGGTTCAGGTGCAATTGTTTGCAAGGGCACCTAAAATACACGCGGTTTTGCCTCGATTGTTGTGCAAATTGCATTGACTGAAGCTTGTTGGCCAAAAAAAGAGGCAGGAGTTTCTTTTGGGTGTCAAGCTTCACGTGATGCGATTTGCAATGCTATCCACACGATAATTCACGCAACAATCGCAAAAAAGCCGCAACACGTTTTACGTCCTATTGAAAATAATGGCACCTGAAGCTGCCTTTTGCCATTGTAGTGCTTTTTGAGATCGTGGGCAGAATCGCAGTGACTCTACCGCGATCTCAAAACACCCAGGTGTAAATGGAGCCTAAGGCTTATAAACATTTTTCCACTTATATGTCTGTAAATAATCCATGCTGCCCCTGGGATCCAGTGCCATCTTTCAGGCTTCCGTCAGCTGATTGCATCGCCACGGCAACCAACTGATTGCACAGTAAATGCTCCGGTATCTTCTGCAGCTCTAATTATGTTGAACGCACTTTCAGGCCTAGCCTATCAACAGCGCATTCACTGCCAGACTCTTACGTTACTATGTTTCCTCAGATCATTGGTGTACAACTAATTTGGTGTACAACACAGTGTCCTAACACGTTCTGCTAAGTGTCCATATCTGGATTATTGATGTGCTGTGTTCCTCTCTCCTGTAAGATTGCAGGGACACATCCCCCTCCCACCCATGTTCCTGAAATACATCTACATGACATTTCTGTGCAATGCAATACAGTCTGCTTCCCACCCCCAGCCTGATTTCTAGTTTGCGGGGGATTATGTGATGGTCGTTGAAATATAAGTTGTGCTTTTTAATAATAAAAATGTATTGAAACAAATATAAACTGTGCTCAGTTCTTCTAGAGTATTTAAAGTAAAACTCCAGTCAAGCATTTCTATTTTATTTTGAATAATGTAGTTAGAGGTGTTGCTGTCTCTGCCCTCACTGGGGAGATCTCGTTCACTTCCTGTCACCCAATCTAACCTTGACAAAGGGTGTCACCAAGACAGGAAGTGAGGGATATACATAGCACTAAAAACCTGACAGAGTATCTAATGTTTCCCCACACTCTGTGCAGATGAATTAAACAGGGCTGGATGTCCATTGTAAATATTACCAGCATTTTCTTTTTATAGTATTCAAAATTGAACTATAGTGTACTAAGATTTGTATTTCTGCAGAGACAAGAGAGATGTAAGGGTTTTTTCACACAGCACAGATAGTTGAGAACCTCGAAAGACAAGTATATCTCTTTGCACAGGAGTGACAGATGTTTGTGATCAGCTGCCTGTACAAACTAATGACAGGCTTGCATTCAGGGACACAAACTGCATCCAGGGAAGCACATTTGTCCCTGTGTGCAAGTAAATGCTTGCATGTGTAGTTACCAATCATTGCTTTGTACAAGCAGCTGTACAGAAACATCTGTCACTCCAGAGCATAGAGATGCACACGGTTTTCATGGTGTATGGCTATCTGCGCATGTGAATAGGCCCCTACTGCAATATGTCAGACCTGAAGTGCTACAGACAGTTAAATTCACGTTTGGAATTATTATTATTATTATACAGGATTTATATAGCGCCAAGAGTTTGCGCAGCCCTTTACAACAAGAGAGCAGACAGCACACTTACAATACAAATCAATACAGGAGGGATCAGAGGGCCCTGCTCGTTAGAGCTTACAATCTAGAAGAGCTGGGACTAGTACTGTCACTATAGCAGGAGATATGCAAATAGAATGTGAGTGAGAATATAAATATTAGTTTTACAGTGGCAGGAAACATTAAAGCTGAACTTTACCCATAACAACTTGATAAAAAAAAAAAAAAAAGGTTCTTTAGCAAGGAACATACATTCCACATTAATAATTACGCTACCAAAATTACATAGTTGCCAACATTGCAAAAAAAATATGTGGGACACTTTTTTGGCTGTAGGAGGAGCTGTATAATAATTAGGGGGCGGGGCATGCGTTCGTAGGCGTGGCTTAGCAATAAAAAAGAAACTGCGGCACACGAAAAATGGGCGTGGTTTACACGGAATAGTGGGCATGGCTTAAATGGGCGTGGCTCAAAGAGGGTGTGGTTAGAGTCTGAGATTAATAAGGGATGGAGAGGGAAAGGGGGAGAGAGGAATTAAGGGACAGCAGCCCCAGATCCTACACAACAATAGAAATATGTGTATTCTAGAAAGTTTAACAATCAGCAGATAAAGATACTCCAAACACCTGGTGTTAGCGCTTCAATCATCCCGGCACCATGATTGTTATGGTGTCAGGATGATTGAAGCGCATTATTTCTATTATTACATTGTAATATAAAATAAATCATTCAACTCACCATAATGCCGAATCAGTGGGATCCCTGAGCGTGTCACCTGCCACGTCGCCTACCACCAGCAGAGTCCATCCTTGCATCAGGTGCCCCCAGCAGAGTCTGTCCTTGCATCAGGTGCCCCCAGCAGAGTCCGTCCTTGCATCAGGTGCCCCCAGCAGAGTCCGTCCTTGCATCAGGTGCCCCCAGCAAAGTCTGTCCTTGCATCAGGTGTCCCCAGCAGAGTCTGTCCTTGCATCAGGTGTCCCCAGCAGAGTCTGTCCTCGTATCAGGTGCCCCCGGCAGAGTCCCTCCTTGCAGCAGGTGCCCCCAGCAGAGTCCGTCCTTGCATCAGGTGCCCCCAGCAGAGTAAGTATAGACCCCCTCAGTGCAGACCCCCCTCCATCAGTGCAGACCCCTCAGTGCAGACCCCCCCCTCAGAGCAGACCCCCCCCTCCATCAGTGCAGACCCCCTCAGTGCAGACCCCCCTCCATCAGTGCAGACCCCCCTCCATCAATGTAGACCCCCTCAGAGCAGTCCCCCCTCCATCAGTGCAGACCCCCTCCATCAATGCAGACCCCCCTCAGTGCAGACCCCCCTCCATCAGTGCAGACCCCCTCAGAGCAGACCCCCCCTCCATCAGTGCAGACCCCTCTCCATCAGTGCAGACCCCCTCAGAGCAGACCCCCTCCATCAGTGCAGACCCCCTCCATCAGTGCAGGCCCCCTCAGAGCAGACCCCCCTCCATCAGTGCAGACCCGCTCAGAGCAGACCCCCTCCATCAGTGCAGACCGCCTCAGAGCAGACCCCCCTCCATCAGTGCAGACGCCCTCAGCAGACCCCCCTCCATCAGTGCAGACCCCCTCAGAGCAGACCCCCCTCAGTGCAGACCCCCTCAGCAGACCCCCCTCCATCAGTGCAGACCCCCTCAGTGCAGACCCCCTCACAGCAGACCCCCTCAGCAGACCCCCCTCCATCAGTGCAGAACCCCTCAGAGCAGACCCCCCTCAGTGTAGACCCCCCTCAGTGCAAACCCCCTCAGGAGACCCCCCTCAATGCAGACCCCCCTCAGTGCAGACCCCCTCAGCAGACCCCCTTCAATCAGTGCAGACCCCCTCAGAGCAGACCCCCTTCAGTGCAGACCCCCTCAGCAGACCCCCCTCGATCAGTGCAGACGCCCTCAGCAGACCCCCCTCCATCAGTGCAGACCCCCCCTCCTATAACGCCCCCAGACCCCAGCAGTGAGCACATACAGCGGACGTCGGCGCCGTGTGTTCAGTGGAGAGGGGAGAGGCCGATCTGTGCAAGAGGAGAAGCCGATTCATTGGCTGCACGGATCGAGCCCCCTTCCCCTCTCTACTGAACAGAAGGGGGAGCGATCTAGCGGCGGCGGCGGCGGCACCGTCGGCTATTTTCCTGAAGCCAGCTTCCAAAAAACTGTAGATTGCAAACATTCCCGATTTTCCCTGGGCAAATCCCAGGACATCCTACGATTGGTACGAGGGTCCCAAAATCGGGATCGGGACCCCCTCCATCAGTGCAGGCCCCCTCAGAGCAGACCCCCCTCCATCAGTGCAGACCCCCTCAGAGCAGAACCCTCTCCATCAGTGCAGACCCCCTCAGAGCAGACCCCCTCCATCAGTGCAGACCCCCTCAGAGCAGACCCCCCTCCATCAGTGCAGACCCCCTCAGAGCAGACCCCCCTCCGAGCAGACCCCCCTCCATCAGTGCAGATGCCCTCAGCAGACCCCCCTCCATCAGTGCAGACCCCCTCAGAGCAGACCCCCCTCAGTGCAGACCCCCCTCCATCAGTGCAGACCCCCTCAGTGCAGACCCCCTCAGAGCAGACCCCTCAGCAGACCCCCCTCCATCAGTGCAGACCCCCTCAGAGCAGACCCCCCTCAGTGTATAGCCCCCCCTCAGTGCAGACCCCCCTCAGCAGACCCCCCTCCATCAGTGCAGACCCCCCTCAGTGCAGACCCCCTCAGCAGACCCTCCTCAATCAGTGCAGACCCCCTCAGAGCAGACCCCCTCAGCAGACCCCCCTCCTTCAGTGCAGACACCCTCAGCAGACCCCCCTCCATCAGTGCAGACCCTCCCCTCCCAAAACTACGCCCAGGCCACAGCAGTGAGCACATACAGCGGCCGTTGGCACCGTGTGTTCAGTGGAGAGGGGAGGGGCCGAACTATGAAATCAGTGTGTGCTTTAAATTGCCTCCAACATTGCTCCTGTTTATCTTGCTGGAGGCTGCCATTTTGCTGAAGCCCAGAACAGCAGTAAATCTTTAGACTGTCAGCAGATTGGCCTCTACATTTTTGGCACAGTGCAAAAAATAGAGAGCAACTGAGCATGTGCAGAGCAGGGTGAGAAAGCGCATTAATGGATTTTAACCACTTTCAACCAGCGACGTACAAGTACTTCAAGTGGTTATCCCGGGCTTGATGCCTGCAGCTGCAGGCATCATCCTGGTACCATTTTTAGAGCCATGGGTCGGCTTTCTTGTAAAAGCAATCCTAGTGGCTAACTAGTTGCTGAATTGCTTTTCCAACCAGCGGGCAGGGACATCTTCCGCAGCTGTATGGCAATCAATCTTCTCACTGAGAGTCCTGATCGACCAGTCAGTGCTTCCGCCGGTTGATCATAGAGCCCAGCAAAGACCCGATTGGCTTTGTTGGGCTCTATGATGTAGTAACCCGGAAGTAATGTGATGTCATCACTTCCGGGTTACTACATCATAGAGCCCAACAAAGCCCAGATGTAAACAGCGCCATTTTTAAAAATCAAAAGCATTTGATCTCACCGATCTTAGTGTAATAAAATGCTTTTAAGTGCAGAAGATCGATTTGGGGTCTTATCCACTTCCCACCCGGCCACTGCACATATACGGCCGGGTGGGAGCTCCCTCCTTCTGACTGGACGTTCCCGAACGTCCTTCAGAAGGAGCGGGATCACGCGGGCGCGCTCCCGCGCAGCCGCGCAATCCCGATGCGCGCGTGTCACTCGGACACGCCGCATCTCAGAGCGGCAGGAGGGCAATGTGATTTGCCCTCCTGATCCGCACGATGGCTGTGTGTAATCACAGCCATCGTATAGTAAACAAGGGGGAGGGGGTGGCAGATGACAGGAGATCGCGCCGCCACGTGCCCGCGCAGCGGCGCGATCCCGATCTGCCTGTGTCCCCCAGAGACAGCACAACACAGGAGGGCCCTGTGATTGGCCCTCCTGATCACATGACGACTGTGTCCAATCACAGTCGTCATGTAATGTAAATAGAGAGCGTAGTAACTGCTCTCATCTCTTCCTCTCCTCACACAGAGCCTGTCAGTGAGGAGAGGAAGAGAGATCTGTGCTGCAGCCAGGAGATCAGTGAGTAATAAAGCTGTTTGTCTGCTGTTTACCCACTGATCACCCAGCTAGTGTCCCCAAAACACAGTGTCCCCAAAACACAGTGTCCCCAAACAGTGAAAACACCTGTCAGTGAACATCTGCCCGTCAACAACTGGCACATCTGTCCGCCAACAGCGGGCACATCTGTCCGCCAACAGCCGGCACATCAGCCCGTCGTCATCAGGCACATCTGCCCGCCTGCCATCAGGCACATCTGCCCGCCATCAGGCACATCTGCCCGCCTGCCATCAGGCACATCTGCCCGCCAGTCATCAGGCACATCTGCCCGCCAGTCATCAGGCACATCTGCCCGCCAGTCATCAGGCACATCTGCCCGCCAGTCATCAGGCACATCTGCCTGCCAGTCATCAGGCACATCTGCCGCCCGCCATCAGGCACATCTGCCGCCCGCCATCAGGCACATCTGACACCGTCAACAGCTAACACATCAGCCCATCATCAGCTGACACATCAGCCCGTCAACAGCTGACACATCAGCTGCCCACCATCATCAGGCACATCTGCCTGCCTGCCATCAGGCACATCTGCCCGCCAGTCATCAGGCACATCTGCCCGCCTGCCATCAGGCACATCTGCCCGCCTGCCATCAGGCACATCTGCCCGCCTGCCATCAGGCACATCTGCCCGCCAGTCATCAGGCACATCTGCCCGCCAGTCATCAGGCACATCTGCCCTCCAGTCATCAGGCACATCTGCCCGCCAGTCATCAGGCACATCTGCCGCCCGCCATCAGGCACATCTGTCGCCCGCCATCTGACACCGTCATCAGCTGACACATCAGCCCGTCATCAGCTGACACATCAGCCCGTCAACAGCTGACACATCAGCCGCCCACCATCATCAGGCACATCTGCCCGCCCGCCATTAGGCACATCTGCCAGCCGCCATCTGCCCACGATCAGGCACATCTGCCACCCACCATCTGGCACAGCCGCCCACCATCTGGCACATCTGCCGCCTGCCATCTGACACATCTGCCTGCCAACATGACAAAAAGGTCTTACAGCGCAGAGGAGGCTCTCCAAATACTCCAGAGTATGTCGGACGAGAGTAGCGGGGAATTCTCTCCGTCAGACTCGGATAGTGACTATGAGCCAGTGGAAAGCAGTGGCTCCGAGTTGGAAACAGAGGAAGATACAATCCTAACAAGGAGAATCAGGAGAAATGAGCAGGAGGAGGCATTCACCAGCAGCGCAGCACTCCAGGGCATCCACCAGCAGGCATCCACCAGCAGCGCAGCACTCCAGGATGATATGCAGGCATCCACCAGCAGCCCAGCACTCCAGGATGACATGCAGGCATCCACCAGTAGCGCAGCACTCCAGGGCATCCACCAGCAGGCATCCACCAGCAGCGCAGCACTTCGGGATAGGCGGGCATCCACCAGCACTTCTGCAACCTTCCTAGAAGATAGGCCAGATGCTAGCAACGGATCCCATCAACGAGGCAGTGCCCATACTAGCCTCCCAGATGTTCTACTGTATCCAACATGGCTGCCCGATACATCAGTAGAACCTGTAATACCCCTTTTCACAGCCCAGCCAGGCCCTCAGATGCAGACGGAAAATGTAACCCCACTTTATTATTTTCATTTATTTTTTACCAATGAACTCCTAACCTACATTGTGGAGCAATGTAATCTATACGCCAGCCAACACATAGCCAACAATCCCAGTTCCTCATATGCCCGTCCTTTTGTTTGGAAACCCCTCACCGTAGAAGAATTTAAAATTTTCCTTGGCCTAACCCTCAACATGGGGCTGACAAAAAAAATGAACTCCATTCCTACTGGTCTACCCAACCTATCCACCACATGCCGATCTATTCGTCATTTATGCCCAGAACCCGTTATGAGATGATCATGAGATTTTTACACTTCAATAACAATGCCCAATGCCTCCCTCGAAATCATCCCAGTTACGATAAGTTATTCAAAATTCGGCCCCTAATCAATTTTTTTTGCGCCAGCTTCAAGGAGATGTTTACCCCTGATAGAAACATATGTGTGGATGAATCCCTGGTGCGCTTCACCGGAAGACTGGGAATAAAACAATACCTCCCCAGTAAAAGAGCCAGACGTGGGGTAAAATTTTATAAGGTGTGTGACAGGGCCACGGGTTACACATATGATTTTATGATTTATGAGGGAAAAGACAGACAGCTAAACCCCCCTGGATGCCCTACCTACATGGGAACAAGTGGCAAAATTGTCTGGCAGCTGATCCAACCATTACTTGGGAAAGGTTACCACCTTTACGTAGACAATTTCTACACTAGTCTCCCACTTTTCCGCCATTTGTACCTGAAGAACACTGTGGCCTGTGGGACAGCACGGACCAACCGCAAAGGCTTCCCACAAAGATTGGTCACCAAGAAATTAAGGAAGGGTGAAATGGCCAGTATGCGAACTGAAGAAGTACTAGCGGTGAAGTGGAGAGATAAAAAAAGAGATGTCTACATCCTTTCAACAATACATGACGACACCTTGGTGGAACTTCAGAGAAGAGGAGGCCCCATACAGAAGCCAAAATGTGTGCATGAGTACAACCTATACATGGGGGGGGTGGATATGAACGACCAGATGATGCAGCCCTACTTGGCCACCAGGAGATCACTATTTTGGTACAAGAAAGTCGCCATTTATTTGATGCAACTTGCCCTATTTAATTCCTATATCATTTTTTCTAAGTGCACCCAAAGTTCCCTACCCTATCTAAAATTCCAAGAAGAAGTTTTCACAGCCCTTCTCTATCCCCAAGGCCAAGCCCCTCAACTAATTCGCTCCGATGCGTTAGCCAGACTCCATGAAAGGCACTTTCCCGAAATCCTCCCTCTTACCCAAACAGGTCGCAAACCCCCAAAAAAATGTCGTGTATGTGCAAGTAGAGGAATTCGCCGTGACACCCGATACTACTGTCCCGAATGTCCCTCCGAGCCATGGCTCTGTATTGGAACATGCTATCGGAGCTATCATACTTCACTACACTATTAGTACAGTGAAGGTGATTTTTTTCCACTATCTGCCATTTCTGTGAATGACCCGGACTGTTAACGACTATGCCTCTGCCAAACATGTTTCTGCCTTCAACGTAAATTGACCCGGACTGTTAACGACTATGCCTCTGCCAAACATCTTTCTGCCTTCAACGTGAATTGACCCGGACTGTTAAATGACCATGATTTTTGCCTGCCTCCTGAACTGATCATTTGCCCTGCCACTGTACAGCACAGGGGTCTCACATATGTGAGGGGCTCCAGAAAAGGTTTTCCGAGTGGAGAAAACATTTTTCTCCGGGTTTTTAGTTTTCTCGGATTAGGGTCTGGAGACTCGGAGGCTTCGTAGAGATTTGGGTGGGAAGAAGCCTCTACCCCTGTCCTCAGGTCTTACCTGACCAAGGCCCAATGTACAAAGTGCTGCCTGCTGCCACCTGAACTGGCCATGCCTTTTGCCTGCCACATGACCTTGCCATGCATTTGCCTGCCACATGACCTTGCCATGCCTTTGCCTACCACCTGGACTGGCCATGCCTATGCCTGTTACCTGAACTGCCTGCTAAACCTTGGACTGTACTGAACCATGTTCATACTTTTCCATATCTGTCTGCTGCCTGGACAATTCCTGGACATTTCCTTTGGCTATCTGGACAAATGCTTTGGCTGCTCTGGAACGGTATTCCTGCCTGCTAAAACCACAGGTGAGCTTTTTTTTTTACCTTTTGCTCAGCAGAATGTATTTTGGGGTGTAATTCTTGGTGTGTACATGCTATGTGTTAGAAGCCTGGAGGTGCTACTTGCATGTTGGGCCTCTGTATGTGGCCAGGTAGTGGAAAAGTCTCACACATGGGGTATCGCCATACTCAGGACGAGTGGCAGAATGTATTTTGGGATGTCATTTTGGCTATGTACATGCTATGTGTAAGAAAGATCTTCTAAATTGACAACTTTGTGAGAAAAAAAATAGGTTTTCATTTTCTTTCCACATTTTCCAAAAACTTGTGGAAAGAAATTACATGTTAAAAAGACTCATTATGCCTCATAGAATATACATTGGGTTGTTTTCTTTCCAAAATGGGGTCATTTTGTGGGTAATTCCATTGTCCTGGTGCTCCAGGGCCTTCAAAAATGTGATAGGTACTCAGGAAATGAAATGTGTAATTTATGCCTTTAGAACGCCTGATGGTGCTATATGGATGTTGGGCCTCTGTATGTGGCCAGGCTGTGGAAAAGTCTCACACATGGGGTATCGTCACACTCAGGACGAGTAGCAGAATGTATTTTGGGGTGTCATTTTGGCTATGTACATGCTATGTGTTAGAAAGATCTTCTAAATTGACAATTTTGTGAGAAAAAAATAGGTTTTCATTTTCTTTCCACATTTTCCAAAAACTTGTGGAAAGAAATGACATGTTCAAAAGACTCATTATGCCTCATAGAATATACATTGGGTTGTTTTCTTTCCAAAATGGGGTCATTTTGAGGGTAATTCCATTGTCCTGGTGCTCCAGGGCCTTCAAAAATGTGATAGGTACTCAGGAAATGAAATGTGTAATTTATGCCTTTAGAACGCCTGATGGTGCTATATGGATGTTGGGCCTCTGTATGTGGCCAGGCTGTGGAAAAGTCTCACACATGGGGTATCACCATACTCAGGACGAATAGCAGAATGTATTTTGGGGTGTCATTTTGGCTATGTACATGCTATGTGTTAGAAAGATCTTCTAAATTGACAACTTTGTGAGAAAAAAATAGGTTTTCATTTTCTTTCCACTATTTCCAAAAACTTGTGGAAAGAAATGACATGTTCAAAAGACTCAGTATGCCTCATAGAATATACATTGGGTTGTTTTCTTTCCAAAATGGGGTCATTTTGTGGGTAATTCCATTGTCCTGATGCTCCAGGGCCTTCAAAAATGTGATAGGTACTCAGGAAATGAAATGTGTAATTTATGCCTTTAGAACGCCTGATGGTGCTATATGGATGTTGGGTCTCTGTATGTGGCCAGGCTGTGGAAAAGTCTCACACATGGGGTATCGCCATTCTCAGGACGAATAGCAGAATGTATTTTGGGGTGTCATTTTGGCTATGTACATGCTATGTGTTAGAAAGATCTTCTAAATTGACAACTTTGTGAGAAAAAAATAGGTTTTCATTTTCTTTCCACATTTTCCAAAAACTTGTGGGAAGAAATGACATGTTCAAAAGACTCAGTATGCCTCATAGAATATACATTGTGTTGTTTTCTTTCCAAAATGGGGTCATTTTGTGGGTAATTCCATTGTCCTGGTGCTCCAGGGCCTTCAAAAATGTGATAGGTACTCAGAAAATGAAATGTGTAATTTATGCCTTTAGAACGCCTGATGGTGCTATATGGATGTTGGGCCTCTGTATGTGGCCAGGCTGTGGAAAAGTCTCACACATGGGGTATCGCCATACTCAGGACGAATAGCATAATGTATTTTGGGGTGTAATTGCAATTATGCCTGCACCGTGTGTGAGAAATAACTTGTAAATATGACAATTTAGTGAAGAAAAAAAAAAAAATCTATATTTCTTAATTTTCCAAAGCATTGTGGGGAAAAAATTTCAACTTCAAAAAATTCACTATGCCTCTTACTAAATACCTCAGACTGTCTTCTTTCCAAAAAGGGGTCTTTTGGGGGGTTATTGTACTGTCCTGACATTTTAGGGCCTCAAGAAATGAGATCAGTGCATTAGGCCATCAGTGCATTAGGATTGATACATTTTCAATAATGCGTAGCATGGCTTGTAGACTCTATAACTTTCACACAAACCAATGATCATACAATTATCAGGATTTTTTTTACCAAAGACATGTGGTAGAATACATTTTTGCCTAAATTTTCGACAAAATTAAATTTTTTTGGTTTCTTTTAAAAGAGAAAGTAGAAAATTTTGTTTTTTTTCAAAATATTCGCTCTTTTTTCGCTTATATCACAAAAAATAAAAAATGAAGTGGTGAATAAATACCACCAAAAGAAAGCTCTATTTGTGTGAACAAAATGATAAAAATTTCATTTGGGTACAGTGTAGCATGACTGAGTAATTGTCATTCAAAGTGAGAGAGCACTGAAAGCTGAAAATTGGTCTGGGAAGGAAGGGGGTGAAAGTGCCCAGTATTGAGGTGGTTATAGACCCCAGATCTCTCCATAAAGAGTACCTGTCAGATGCCTATTGCTGTCATAAAGGATATTTACATTCCTTCTGACAGCAATAAAAGTGATCAAAAATTTAAAAAGCGACAGTGTAAAAATAAAATAAATAGATAAAAAAAAAAATTGAAATGTCCCTGTCGCCCCATGCTCACATGTAAAGGCGAATGTACGCGTTGGTCCTTCTCGCACGCAAACAGCTATCGTCCCACATGTGTGAGGTATCACCACAAAGGGCAGATCATGGGCAGTAATTCTAGCACCAGACCTCCTTTGTAAATCTAAAGTAGTAACCTGTAAAGGCTTTTAAAGTTTCACCTATGGATAGTAAAATTTACATAGTTTGTCACCTTTGCACGGGCATGCACAGTTTTTAAAGAGTGACATGTTTGGTGTCTATTTACTCAGCGTAACATCGCTTTTATATTTTACCAAAAATTGGGCTATGTATTTTGGGGTTTTTTTGCATTAAAATTCAAAAAAGTGTATTTTTTTCCCAACATATTGCATTTGAAAAAACACTGCGCAAATACCATGTGACAAAACCCACCATTTTATTCTCTAGGGCCTCTGCTTTAAAAAAAAAAAAAAAATATATATATATATATATATATATATATATATATATATATATATATATATATATATATATATATATATATATATATATATATATAACGTTTGAGGATTCTAACTAGTTTTCTAACAAAAAAATACTGATTTTTACATGTAAACAAAAGTGTCAGAAAAAGGCCTGGAGGTCAAGCGATAGGCACTTATTTGTAATGTTTTACATAGCTTTACCTGCAAAAGGGGCCATCCTGAAGTGATGTAGCAGGACTTTTATTTTCATAGGAAGTTTGAAGAATGGCTGCCAACCTACCAGATTGAAATTTACTGACATGACACCCAATATTTTCTGGCACAGCCCACCCAGTGTCTGTGAGGGAAAAATTTAAGGGAATTTAGCTCAGGAAAAGTTAGTATCCTTTACAAGGTCTATGCATCTTATATAAAATGTATTTGGTTACCTGTTGAGATACCCATAGAAGTATTTCAATGTATTTTAACTTTTTTATATGCGCACTAAATAGTATCTGAGTAGGAACGTTTGAAAACATTTTTCTCCGTAAGGGTGTTCCCATGTGATATAATGATATCATGTATGAGGTATCATATCTCATAGGTATGTGACCAGGCCCTGGCCTAGCGAAGCTGCAACTTACACAGGGCTGAGCATGCAACCCTCACATGACAACATTGCAGCTGCTGATTGGCTGCCATGTGAGGAAGGAGGAAGTCACATGTTCCCTCATATCCAGAAGCAGCAGGTGTTTCTGGGCATACCGGTGGTGAAGCAGTGTCAGCCCAGCTAGTGGAAGGTAATTCCAGCAACGCCACATTTAAAAAAGTGAGCCTTTTACTTAGTTCAGTATAACAAAGAACGGGTTCACTATAAAAGCTCCCCTCAGCCTGTGAATACCCTCCATCTTCAGGTGGTGTTACCTGAGAAACCACTCCTGGAACCTCCTCAGGTTTAGCTTCATCTTTAGACACAAAACAGGACAGTGTGCAATTGTCCTGTGCCGGCCCTCTCATGTATTCAGATTATTTGGTCACTCACATTAGTGGATGGCAGTTTTTCTCAAGTGTTTTACCCTGGAGGAACTCCTAAAGGAAATTGCAGGGCCTAGGGAAGCCCTGAAATCATTTTCAGATATACAGCTCACGATATGTTATGTTAATGTGATCCGTCAGCTGTAAATAAAAAACAAATGAAAGAATAAACAGACATCCCAACCTGCGAAAACTCATTTCAGGGAGGTGGCAAGCTCATTTCAGGGAGGTCACGCTCTGTGCCGACAACCCCCCCCCCCCCCCCCATTTATAGTAAAATACTATAATAAAATAATACTTTAAAAAATAATGTTGTGTCACACTCACCAAAAATGCACCTCACTGTGCCGATTTGCAGCCTCATCAGTGCCAACAATGCAGCCTCACTGTGCCAATCTGCACCCTCACTGTGCCAATCTGCAGCCTCGTCAGTGCCCATCAATGCAGCCTCGTCAGTGCCCATCAATGCAGCCTCATCAGTGCCCATCAATGCAGCCTCACTGCGCCCATCAATGCAGCCTCACTGTGCCAATCTGCAGCCTCATCAGTGCCAACAATGCAGCCTCACTGTGCCCATCTGCAGCCTTAATATGCCAATCTGCAGCCTCACATCAAATCATACCCCTCACATTGGCGTCAGTGAGGAAATAATACCCCTCACATTGGCATCAGTGAGGAAATCATACCCCTCACATTGGCGTCAGTGAGGAAATAATACACCTCACATTGGTGTCAGTGAGGAAATATTGCTCCTCACATTGGCGTCAGTGAGGTAATAATACACCTCACATTGGTGTCAGTGAGGAAATATTGCTCCTCACATTGGCGTCAGTGAGGAAATAATACACCTCACATTGGTGTCAGTGAGGAAATATTGCTCCTCATATTGGCGTCAGTGAGGAAATAATACACCTCACATTGGTGTCAGTGAGGAAATATTGCCCCTCACATTGGTGTCAGTGAGGAAATATTGCTCCTCACATTGGCGTCAGTGAGGAAATAATACACCTCACATTGGTGTCAGTGAGGAAATATTGCTCCTCACATTGGCGTCAGTGAGGAAATAATACACCTCACATTGGTGTCAATGAGGAAATATTGCCCCTCACATTGGTGTCAGTGAGGAAATATTGCCCCTCACATTGGCGTCACTGAGGAAATATGGCCCCTCACATTGGTGTCAGTGAGGAAATATTGCCCCTCACATTGGTGTCAGTGAGGAAATATTGCCCCTCACATTGGCATCACTGAGGAAATATTGCCCCTCACATTGGTGTCAGTGAGGAAATAATACACCTCACATTGGTGTCAGTGAGGAAATATTGCCCCTCACATTGGTGTCAGTGAGGAAATATTGCCCCTCACATTGGCGTCAATGAGGAAATAATACACCTCACATTGGTGTCAGTGAGGAAATATTGCCCCTCACATTGGCGTCAGTGAGGAAATATTGCCCCTCACATTGGCGTCACTGAGGAAATATTGCCCCTCACATTGGTGTCAGTGAGGAAATATTGCCCCTCACATTGGCGTCACTGAGGAAATATTGCCCCTCACATTGGCGTCACTGAGGAAATATTGCCCCTCACATTGGTGTCAGTGAGGAAATAATACACCTCACATTGGTGTCAGTGAGGAAATATTGCCCCTCACATTGGTGTCAGTGAGGAAATAATACACCTCACATTGGTGTCAGTGAGGAAATATTGCTCCTCACATTGGCGTCAGTGAGGAAATAATACACCTCACATTGGTGTCAGTGAGGAAATATTGCCCCTCACATTGGTGTCAGTGAGGAAATATTGCCCCTCACATTGGTGTCAGTGAGGAAATATTGCCCCTCACATTGGTGTCAGTGAGGAAATAATACACCTCACATTGGTGTCAGTGAGGAAATATTGCCCCTCACATTGGTGTCAGTGAGGAAATATTGCCCCTCACATTGGCATCACTGAGGAAATATTGCCCCTCACATTGGTGTCAGTGAGGAAATATTGCCCCTCACATTGGTGTCAGTGAGGAAATCATACCCCTCACATTGGCATCAGTGAGGAAATATTGCCCCTCACATTGGTGTCAGTGAGGAAATCATACCCCTCACATTGGCATCAGTGAGGAAATCATACCCCTCACATTGGTGTCAGTGAGGAAATCATACCCCTCACATTGGCGTCAGTGAGGAAATCATACCCCTCACATTGGCGTCAGTGAGGAAATATTGCCCCTCACATTGGTGTCAGTGAGGAAATCATACCCCTCACATTGGCGTCAGTGAGGAAATATTGCTCCTCACATTGGTGTCAGTGAAGAAATCATACCCCTCACATTGGCGTCAGTGAGGAAATCATACCCCTCACATTGGCGTCAGTGAGGAAATCATACCCCTCACATTGGTGTCAGTGAGGAAATCATACCCCTCACATTGGTGTCAGTGAGGAAATTATACCCCTCACATTGGCGTCAGTGAGGAAATCATACCCCTCACATTGGCGTCAGTGAGGAAATAATACCCCTCACATTGGCGTCAGTGAGGAAATAATACCCCTCACATTGGCGTCAGTGAGGATTTAATACCCCTCACATTGGCGTCAGTGAGGATTTAATACCCCTCACATTGGCGTCAGTGAGGATTTAATACCCCTCACATTGGCGTCAGTGAGGGAAGTGTATGTACCTGATACTGTTGTCAGTAGGTGCCATTGACAACAATGTAAATGATGCATTATCCATTCTCACTGACACCATTGTAATCTACTACTGCTGACATCAATGTAATTTACTCTTGTTGACACTAATGTAATCCACTCTCATGGACACCAATGTAATTTACTCACGCTAACACTAATGTAATCAACTTCACTGACAACAATGTAATCTCCTCCCACCAATGTAATCTCCTCCCATAGAATTGCTTATTCTGATTTCACTGCACACAGTAAGCTTCTCACATTGTGCATTATGTCTGGTACACACAATGAGAATATTGGATGAATGATCCTCCATTCTTTTTTGCATGCTACTATAGTCTCATATCAAAAATGAAGAAGTTACTAAAGTGACGCAAGTTCTCTTTCTTGTTAAAAAAAAAAGTGACGAAAGTTCTCGTACGACAGAAGAAAAATTTGGAAGTGATGTAATGTGTTGTAGTGTATTTGTATAGTATTTTCGAACAACAGCTGTACTGATTAAATGAAAATCGCATGATTTGGTATCGTACAAGAAAAAGTTTTGTCCTTGTCTCATTGGATAATATTAGATGAGGTGTAGTGATCGGCTCTCAAAAGCTCTGTACTAACAATCAGATTATCGCAGGATCGCTTCAAAAGCGGTATTTTTTGTATGATTTTCTAATGGTGTGTACAGGCCATTAGATGCTGCAGCAAATCAGAGAGAAAGCTTGTTTCTATTCCTGGCTGGATGTCCAGCATCAGGACGTCCAGCCTTACTGTTCTGGCCTAGTCATTTTAATAACTGGATTTCAGTTCTTTTTTTTAATCATGGAGGCTCACCAGCACATGTGGGCCTTACCTAGGGCAGTCTTCCTGCAAAATCATTTGCATGTTGAGGTGGGGGCAGGAAAGGCAAAATATAAGCAGATTAAACTCTCTTTAACCGGCTCCCGACCGGCGAACGCCGATGTACGTCGGCAGAATGGCACGGCTGGGCAAATGGGCGTACCTGTACGTCCATTTGAATTCCCCGCCGTGCCATTGCGTGCATGCCAGCCGGGAGCTCCATGAGTCGGGTCGCGGGTCCCGCGGACTCGATCGCCGCGGGGATACCCGCGATTGCCTCACGGAGAGGACGAATGGGGAGATACTGATGTAAACAGCATCTCCCCGTTCTGCCTAGT
Organism: Aquarana catesbeiana; assembly: GCF_042186555.1. Taxonomy (NCBI): domain Eukaryota; kingdom Metazoa; phylum Chordata; class Amphibia; order Anura; family Ranidae; genus Aquarana; species Aquarana catesbeiana. The sequence goes on along the minus strand of NC_133324.1, from coordinate 351,671,390 downwards.
GACAAGTGTTACTGATCACAGCTCCCTGTCATCGGGAGCTGTGATCAGAATAATGACACTGCTAGCCCATCCCCCTACAGTTAGTAATCACTCCCCTAGGACACACTTAACCCCTCCCCGCCCCCTAGTGGTTAACCCCTTCACTGCCAGTGTCATTTACACAGTAATCAATGCATTTTTAACCGCACCGATCGCTGTATAAATGACAATAGTCCCAAAAATGTATCAAAAATGTCCGACATCTCCACCATAACGTCGCAGTCACAATAAAAATCGCTGATCCCTGCTATTACTAGTTAAAAAAAAATTATTAATAAAAATGCCATAAAACTATCCCCTATTTAGTAAACGCTATAACTTTTGGGCAAACCAATCAATAAACGCTTATTGCGATTTTTTTTTACCAAAAATATGTAGAAGAATACGATTGGCCTAAACTGAGGAAAAAAATGTTTTTTTATATATTTTTGGGGGATATTTATTATAGCAAAATGTAAAAAATAATGCGTTTTTTTCAAAATTGTCGCTCTTATTTTGTTTATAGCGCGAAAAATAAAAATCGCAGAGGCGATCAAATACCACCAAAAGAAAGCTCTATTTGTTGGAAAAAAAGGACGTCAATTTTGTTTGGGAGCCACATCGCACGACCGAGCAATTGTCAGTTAAAGCGATGCAGTGTGCCGAATCGCAAAAAAACGCTCTGGTCAGGAAGGGGGTAAAATCTTCCGGGGCTGAAGCGGTTAAACATGAGACTCTAAAATGATTTTTATATCAACTGTATAAAATCTGTGTCTTTCAGGCATGGACTGGTTCCACTGTAATATTTGTCACCTGAGGCAGGATGCCACCTTCTACATTACCAGTTGTGGACACATTCTCTGCCAGGCATGCATCATTCAAGGTAATTTACTCTGAAAATTGGTTTGTTTTTGAAAGCAGTAGTACAATAATGGGTATTCTTTGACAGGTTTTATCAGTGCTTCCCCCCATGCAGGTCAAAGCAACAGGTTAAAGTGTAACTAAAGCCTTTGGATAGAGTGGAGAGGGATTATAACACCTGTCAGTTTCATTGCTGTCTGTGTACCCATGTGAGAGATTGACCCTCTCTATTTGTCCTGTTTACCATTATCACTGAAAGTGAAAATTAAAAAAAAAAAAATCCCAAAGTTTGGGTTGACACCAGAACAGTAATAGAGAGGAAATCTTCCAATCGGGATACTAGTTCTGGTGACCCTGGTGACCTCCCGGGATTCCCTCACTTTCAAACAATTTCCTCTCACTTTCTGTTTTGGCTATAAGACAGGAAGTAAAGGGAAATCTACAGACACAGATGGCAAAAAAGTTGACAGGGGTTATATCCAGTGTTGCCAACCTACCAGACTGAAATTTGCTGACACGACATCCAAAATTTACTGGCACAGCTAGTTTTTAATGGCATTTCCAAAACTTTCAAAAATATAGCTTTAAGTGCAAATTTCAGTATTTAGGCTACAAACAAGTACAATGCACCATGACATCACACAAGACGTTTCAGCACCACCTTCGCTAGACCCGATCTCCCCCCCCCCCCCCACCGGCGCTACCCAAACACACTGTAGCAGTCACAGCCATATTTTTTACTGGCAACCATTTCCCATCACTGGCATTTCCTGGGAGGAGAAAAAGTGGCTGGTTTTTGCTGGCTGCCAGTAAAAATACTGATCTTGGCAACACTGGTTATATCCCTATTTTACTCCAAAATCCCCCAAAAATTGCCTTTATTTATACTTTAACACTAGCCCCTGCCTTTGCAAATATTCACAATCTTTTCATTTTCCATCCCGTTTGGCAGAGAAAGAAAAATGGCATAACTAGTAGAAAAAGGTGTGGAGGAGAATTTGACTCTCCGCCCCTCCTTCCACGTGGATAGTGCTGGTGCTCAGTCATTGGATGCTCAGATACCCAGTGGTGTTACTTGGGTGTGGGAAAAGACTCCTCAGCTCTATGTGAGTGGCAATTCATGTTTTTCCTTACTCTTATTTGGCGAGGAAGAGAAGGTAAGTGAGTATAAGCAAATGAGAAGACAGAATTATAGAAGATCTATCATTTTTTTCTGTTCTGTCTCCTATGCGTTAAAGTACATGTAGTACTATGCCCCATGTTGCTAAGTGGTTTCTAAGGCAGGACATAGATGATGATTTTTTTTTTATTCAACCAGTGGGTTGAACGAAAAAAAAAAAAAGATGAAATTCCTCCTACAGAGCTATTGTATTCTGACAGCGGGGAGAGTTCACAGCCATCAGAATACAATGATCAGTGTTGCCAGCTACAGCCAGTGGCGCTGATCGAGTGAAAAACATCCCACAGGCTGGTTGAGAGATCGACCTCTGAATAAACAGCCTACCCATAGATGGATCGCATTTTAGCCATTCCCTAATGAACTGGCCGAATTTTGATTTATGGTTGGCTTAAGTCTAGAAATGTGGTCCGTCCTGCCCCCCAATCCCCTCTTGCTGTGACCAATCTGACAATAGCTAGGGAGGAGACAGCTGCTTATCTTGGTTCTGAGCACTTTCTACAGACAAGCAATGGCAAGAGTAATGCAGAAGGAGGGGATGTGTTTTAGCTTAGACGTAAGCCAGTCATACATGGATCAAAATTTGGCCAGGGACCTGATGAATTTTGATCCATCTATGTTACATAGGAGACAGCGGTTAAAAAAGATAGTGATAGGTCTTCCTTAAAGTGAACGTGTTACATTCACCAAGCCTCAATACTGTTAAACAGGAATGGTGAAGAAGCATGCTAAGAAATGTGGAATTATCAACTTGCAGAAAGTTGATAGTTGTCAAGAAATTTTGGGGGCATTAGTGGAGGATATGTTGATGTTGGAGCATTTTAAATGCAAAAGTTGGTCCCTCATAGCCTGCTGCTGCACTGGTCTATTTTTTTTCCATACTTGCTACTATAATATTTCATTTGTGTCACACAGCACTCACCCTCCCACAGAAGTGCTGCTGGAGCCCTTAAGGATCATTTAGCTTAGACCTAACAAACAATTGGTTACCCAGGCCTTTTGGAGAAGGGAGGAAGCAAACTCATTTTCACCATACTCATACATTTTGGTTTTGGTGGTGACTTTACTAGCAGTTAGTACTGATGTACAGGTATAATTACACACATGCAACTGTGTCTAGTACATTGGATCCCAGCTTGCGGCCTTGGGGCCGCATGCAGCCTTGGGGCCGCATGCAGCCTTTTGGCACCTATTTTAAGACCCCCAGGGTTCCTGCAGTCAGTAGTTGTGTGTGTTTTGATACCCATTACCCATTGCTGCCTGACACATATGTAACACATATGTGCATTAGCAAAGGGGTGGTCTATAACACCCACATGATGCACATATGCGTTGCTGGGTGGCTGATGTTTCTGTTCTGACAGCGCTCTCACTGTGTGCTCTCAGCATATAGACCGTGCTGTCAAATGCCGCGTACACACGATCGGAATTTCGGCCCGAAAAAGACCGATGGAAGTTTTTCATCGGAAAATGTGACCATGTGTATGCTCTATCGGACTTTTGCTGGCCAAATTCCAGCCAGAAAAAGATTGAGAGCATGTTCTTAATTTTTCAGTCGGGAAAAGTTCCTATCCGAAAATTTGATCGTCTGTGGCAATTTCGATGTGCAAAATTCCTACGCATGCTCGGAAACAATTTGACGCATGCTCGGAAGCATTGAACTTAATTTTCTCGGCTCGTCGTAGTGTTGTACGTCACTGCGTTCTTGGCGGTCGTAAGTTCAGCAAACTTTTGCATGACCGTGTGTATGCAAGGCAAACTTGAGCGGAATCCCGTCGGAAAAGCCGTCATATCTTTTTCCGACGAGAAGTACGCGGCATAAGACAGCTCTCAGTCGGAGAGGGTTAATGCCAGTGAAGGGAAAAATATACTTTGGACTTGCTGGTCTGTTTTTTTTTCTGTCACATGGGGGTTGATTTACTAAAGGCAAATCCACTTTGCACTACAAGTGCACTTGGAAGTGCAGTCGGTGTAGATCTGAGGGGAAGATCTGAAATTAGGGGAAGCTCTGCTGATTTCTATCATCCAATCATGCGCAAGCTAAAATGCTGTTTTTTTATTTTCCTTGCATGATTCCCTCAGATCTACAGCGACTGCTCTTCCAACTGCACTTGTAGTGCAAAGTGGATTTTCCTTTAGTAAATCAACCCCGGGGTCTAACTTTTTTCAGTGCTGTACATCCCTTTTCACTTTTTTTTTATATATGGAACTTGATTAGAGAAATATTAAGTGTCGGTTCACACTACAGCAACTTGGGATCCGACTTGTTAGTCCTCAAGTCGCGCTAAGTCGCTGGACATAAGAAATGCCATAGAAGTGAAAAAGAGCCGTCTTAATGTACACTACTGAAGTCGCTCCGACTTCAGAAAAGGTCCCTGTACTACTTTAAGGCGACTTGTAGCCATAGATTTTAATGGAAGTTGCCTCCAAGTTGGATCTCCACCTATATTGAAGCGACTTTACAGGGAAAAGAAAAGAATTTACCCAAGTACTCCCCGCATTTACCCAGGCAACCCCTCCCTCCCACAGAGCTCATTATTCTGTGATTGGCCACAGACAAAGTCGCCTGTCCTGGAGGCAACTTTAAGTTGCGTTGTAAATTGCTCAAAGTCGCACTGAAGTTGCCTCCAAATCGCCTTGCAAAGTCGGGTTGCCCCTGTGTAAACAGCACTAAATGTGGCACAATTACAATTTAAGGGGGCTGTAGGGAGCACAGATGTGAAAGAATTGGGGTTTTAGTATCAGTGATCTTCATGTACGCAGCATGTTCGCAGTCTCTGACCATCTTCTGTAGCTTGCCCATATTTTTTGACCATCTCTCATTGCCTGCCTGCAATCTTTGCAGCTTTCTGTAACATTAAAGGAGGGATGTTTTGGAGGATTCGAATTGGTCGGCGCGACCAATCAAAACCCGCGTAGCCCGTCCTGTCAGCGGGGAGGAAGACGCGTGAATGCTGAGGGGATTTCTAAGCTCTGGACCCCTGACGTGGCTATACCAGGGCTCAGAACAGTAGATCGCTGTGCAACAAACGGGGGGGGGGTATGCGGTCCTGTGTAAGTTCACCTTGCAGATTTTTCTGTAAAGGTGAACTTACACTTTAAGGAATACTTAAATTTCTAGAAAAGATAAACTAATGGTTTCTACCTCAGAGTTCCAACCAGCTGAAGTTCGATCCTTGTATGGACAGGCTAATTGTACCCAAGTCGATCAATCGATCAGCTTGGGCACAACCAGCATGTCAAATTTAATACAATAGCACAGCGGGAGGTATTCACAGTCAGTGCTAATGGGGGAATTGAGTGTATCATCTATGGCCAGCTTTGGTAAACAACAGCAAGTTTATTACTCTCCCTAAAGCTGGCCATAGATGGTTTGAATCTTGGCCGGCTCAGCAAGAACCGGCTGAGATTCGAACCATGTATGGACAGGCTGTTGAATTATACATGCAATTATTGGTAGCAGCTATTATGGTCGCTCAAAATCACTCCATCTATGGCCGGCTTAAGTGATGTTGTTTATATGCCTAATAGCAGATATTGCCTGCAGGCAGATATAGGTAAAATCTAAAATTTTATCATGAAATTGACTGAGATTCAGCAGTAGCTTTTTAGGTGATGGATATAGGAGAAATCCAACATTTTGCCATGAAAATGGCTGAATTTTAGCAGTAGCTTTGGTATAGCTTTTCAAAGGGAATATGCCAAGACCCCATCTGTTACCACCTCCTGAGTAGGGTTGCCACCTTTTCTACAAGTCAAACCCAAACACTTTAGTGTTTTTTTTTGTTTATAGTATAAACTATACATATATTTTGCAATTAAATAACATTTTTAATCATATGAAGTTAATCACAAGAGCCCCCCCTTACATCAGAGTCCACAGAGTTCCCCTTTTACATCTGAATCCGCAGAGTTCCCCCTTTACATCTGAATCCGCAGAGTTCCCTTCACTGTAAGGGGGGAATCTGCAGAATCTGATGTAAAGGAGAACTCTGGGGACTCTAACATAAGGGATGCTCTGGGAACCCTGATTTAAGGGTTGAGAACTCACTGAGAACTCTGATGCACGGAGAGGACTCTGATGTAAGGGGGAACACTGTGGCCTCTGGTGTAAAGTGGAACTCTGATGTAAGGGATGCTCTGAGAACCCTGATTTACCTTAGTGTACTCATTTAGAAGCAGGAGAGAGAAGGGGGGAGACTTCAGTCACAGACAGGGATGGATGGTGAGCTCAATCACCCCTTGGCAGTCAGCACCTCTCATTCAGGTGGATCTGAGGCTGCTAGACTTCAAATATCCGGCCCCCCACTTACCTTTTCTGAGGCACAGTGCCGGGGATTGGAATGTTGTCAGACACAGAGGGGTAGGGGAAGAAGAGGTGCAGATCGAGTGCTGGCTTTGGGCAGTGTGTAAGAGAGTTTAACAGACACCCTCAGCTTAGACAACTGCAACCAGCAACCCTGCTGGGAGGCCATAGTCCAGCCTGAATAATGTTTCCGGGTTTCAGGCAATTTGAAACCCAGACACATGATTCCAGACACAAACTGTCCGGGTGAATCCCGGATAGGTGGCAACCCTACTCCTGAGCCTCCTTATTAGTTATTTAAATTGACAGGTGGCCTTACTGTCCAGTTAAGGGGGGGAGATAATTACAAATTTACAGGAAAAGTTAAGATTTGGCTATTCATTTAGTTGTCTGTTTTACTCGATATACTGAGAATCTGGACTTTTTACTGAAAATAACCCCTGCCTACACAGTTCTATCTATCTATGGTCTGTCAACTGTCTGTAAAACGTCAGTTTAGGGTGACCCAATATGCACACTACAAAATTGTTGATTGAAATGCCAGATGTAAAATAATAATTCTATATTCAGTGAATCTCCAGCCTCTCACTAACACCAGCTAGGTTTGTTGCTGTAAAAGGCTCGAACAGTGTAGCAGGTTACCATGATGACAGACTGGTGTGCAGCTGTACAGAGATCTGAGTTTCCTGTGTTCAGAATTTTGTGCATGGTATTATTATTATGATTATTATATCACTAATCCCTAGTCATCTGATTGTCAGCCTGTGCTGCACTTCAAAGCTGCTTAGTTGCACTAATCATAATGCAGTTGGGAAGGCTTCTGGAGTGGCAGGGGGTACATTGCTCTTCTACGCGTCTTAGAGGATAATACGATATAGATCAAAACTGCACAAAGTCTACCCTGACATCCTCCCAGGCTAAACTTCAACTTTTATCTCTTTCTGTTCTGGTTTCTTCCAGATTTAGGTGGGTTGAGGGTTAAAAGGAGTCAGAATAATTGCTGATGAGAATGAGAACTCTGATGATTAAATGCTGAAGATTGCAGTTATGTGGAATGACTCAGGACAGAATTGTGCTGCCCTATGCCCTAGTACATGTACTTACATAGCTTTCCTAATAGTAAGGATGCTGACTGTATGCCGGCTGATATATAATAAAATAAAGCAATTTGAGCAACTTGTATATTTGTATTTGAATGCTTTAAATATCTTAAAGAGGACAGGTAACTCTGAATAGTACTTGATTATAGCCTGTTGTAATGTGAATTTTACTTTTTGTTCCCATCATACAAGTCATCACTGGAATATTTGTTTACAAAATCGATGTTCTATTGTCACTGAAAAATGTGTAAGCCTGGGTTCACACATGTGCGGTGCGAATTGAAGCTCAGGTTTCACTGGGAAGATAAAAATCTCCTGTTCAAAGGCTCATCTGCGTTTTAGCTCAGGATCAGTGAGCAGGGAGAGGGGGAGGGAGAGGGGGAGGGAGAGGGGGAGGTGTAGTGAGGAGAAGGAGAAAATCCATGTTCAGAACGCAATGCATCTGCGAAGCAGATGCGTTCCCATAGAAGATAAGGGGCTCGTAATTTGCACCGCAATGCCCAGAAAACGCACACGTTTTTTGTGCAATGCGCAGTGCGAATGCAACGCACATATGTGAACCAGATGCATTTATATGAATGTATTTTAAAATGTCCTGCGAATTAGATGCGGTGTAAGCCACATCTAATTCGCATAGGTGTGAACGGGGGCTAAGGCTCTATTCACACTAGCGCGTTTTTTGATGCATTTTGCATTTTGCAGAAATGCACGGGAATTTTTTAACATGGGTTCCTATGGAACATGTTCACATCAATGCCTTTTTATTTCTCTGCATTTTTGAAAAGGGTCAGGGACTTTTTTTCATGCAAAATGCAGCGTTTTGCATGTAATAGAATTCAATGGACAAGCATCAAAAACGCAAGTGCGCCGTTTTTGCAGCGTTTTTGATGCGTTTTTGGTGCGTTTTTGATGCATTTTTGCCGTTATTTTTTTTTTTAATTTTTTTTTAAGACTGTAAAAAAAAAAAAAAAAATCGCAAAACGCAAATCGCGGCAAAAACGCGGCTAAAACGCCGCAAAAACGCTGCTCAAAAACGTGGCAAGCATGAAAAAAAAACCTCCAAAAACGCTCAAAAGCAACATGCATAGGTGTGAATCGAGCCTAAATCCTGGAGATTGAAAAAGATGCCTAGTGTCAGGGATCATCTCTCTCTCACCCACCCAATCTGTTAACAGTCAATATCAACTTTTCTTATGTTTCTTTGCCTATGTAGAATACCAGCATTGCACCTTTCTGGGAAACCTACTGATTTTACAGAATTTCAAAAGTTAATACTGTATCTATCCTCTTCAGCAAACTAAGTTAGCATAGTGCCTACATTGCCCCCACTAGAATCAGTGGATTACTTAGGCCTGATTCACACTTATGCAGGTTGCAGTTTGCATATTGCAGGTGCATTTTGAGTTTTTCAGTACATGCTTTTCATCCATTGATGTCTTTGCAACCAAAAACCAGAAAAAAGTCCCTGGCCCTTTCCATAAAATGCACAGATGTGAACTACATCCATAGGAAACCATGATAAATGGACTGTAGTGTGTTTCTGCTATCAACTTCCTTATTCCTATCAACTGGAAACGCGCTAAAAAAAGCATAAGTGTGAACCAGGCCTAAGGCTCGATTCACACCTATGCATGTTGCTTTTGAGCGTTTTTGGAGGTTTTTTTTCATGCTTGCCACGTTTTTGAGCAGCGTTTTTGCGGCGTTTTTGCCGTGATTTGCGTTTTGCGTTTTTTTTTTTATTTACAGTTTTTTTTTACAGTCTTAAAAAAAAATGAAAAAAAAAAATGGCAAAAACGCATCAAAAACGCACCAAAAACGCATCAAAAACGGTGCACTTGCGTTTTTGATGCTTGTCCATTGAATTCTATTACATGTAAAACGCTGCATTTTGCATGAAAAAAAGTCCCTGACCCTTTCCAAAAATGCAGAGATACAAAAAGGCATTGATGTGAACATGTTCCATAGGAACCCATGTTAAAAAATTCCCATGCATTTCTGCAAAATGCAAAATGCATCAAAAAACGCGCTAGTGTGAATGGAGTCTTATGGGGCGTACACACAGTTGGACTTTTCAGCTACAAAAGTCCGACAGCCCGTCCGACAAACGTGCGACAGACTTTTGGCGGACTTGCGGCGGACTTTCTAACGAACGGAATTGCCTACATAGGATCACACAAAAGTCCGACGGATTCGTACATGATGACGTACACCGGACTAAAATAAGGAAGTTGATAGCCAGTAGCCAATAACTGCCCTAGCGTGGGTTTTTGTCCGTCGGACTAGCATACAGACGAGCGGATTTCTGGGTCCGGTGGAGTTACGACGTAAAGATTTGAAGCATGTTCCAAATCTAAAGTCCGTCAGATTTGCGACTGGAAAAGTCAGCTGAAAGTCCAGGGAAGCCCACACACGATCGGATTTGGTCCGTCGGCGTCCATCGGACTTTTGTAGCCGAAAAGTCCGACCGCGTGTACGCCCTATTAGGCTCGATTCACATCTACGCATGTTGCTTTTGAGCGTTTCTGCAGTGCTTTTTGCTGCGATTTTGCCGCAATTTGTGATTTGTGTGTTTTTTTTTTTTACATTCACTGTATATAGCTGGTTGCTAAGGAGCGGGTCGGGAAGCCGGCCGCCGCATCCTTAGCAACTGATGAGTCATTAGCTGTCAGCGGGCTTCCCCTCTGACAGCTAAATGTAAAAAGAAAAAAAATTGGCAGCAAAAAAATTCACAAAAAAACTGCGTTTTTAAAAAAAAAAATGGCGTGGGGGTCTCCCCCAAAATCCATACCAGACCCTTATCCGAGCATGCAGTCCAGCAGTTCAGGAAGGGGAGGGGATGAGCGAGCGCCCTCCCCTCTCCTGAACCATACCAGACTGCATGCCCTGAACATGGCACCTTGCCCCCATGTTGATGGATACAAGGGCCTCTTCCTGACAACCATGGCCGGTGGTTGTCAGGGTCTGCGGGTGGGGGGACTTATCGGAATCTGGAAGCCCCCTTTAACAAGGGGGCCCCAGATCCCGCCCCCCCTATGTGAATGAGTATTGGGTACATCGTACCCCTACCCATTCACCCCAAATGGCACTGAAATGTAAAAAAAAAAACAAGAATCGTTTTTTGATAAGTCTTTTTTTAAAAAAAATAGCTCCGAGCTGTCTTCTCCCTGCTGCCGTCTTCTCCCGCGGCCGTCTTCTCCCGTGGCCGTCATTTCACGGGGCTGTCTTCTCCCGCAGCTGTCTTCTACCACACTGCTGTCTTCTTCCTCGCCGCCAGTTACCCGCTAAAAACAAAAAAGGCTGCTCTTGTCCTGAGGCTGTCCTCCTCCGTTGTGATGTCCCTCGCTGTCTGACATCTCTTATATAGCCATGGGGCATGGCCATCCGATGATGTCACCCGGAGATCCTGCCCCCTGTGACGTCACAAGGGGCGGGCTCTGATCACCAGAGACCCCCCACATCAAAGTTCCTAGAGTTCTTCTTTACATCAGTATCTGCAGGGTTCTCCCTTACAGTACAAGGGGGAACTCTGCGGACCCTGATGTAAAGGGGAACTCTGACGTAAAGAGCAATACTGTGGACCATGATGTAAAAGGGAACTCTGATTTAATTGGGTACTCTGCAGATCATAATGTAAAGGGGAATGCTGCAGACTGTAATGTAAAGGGACGCTGATGTAAGGGGGGGGTGCTCGCTCATCCCCTCCCTTTCCTGACCTGCTGGGCTACATGCTTGGATAAGGGTCTGGTCTGGTATGGATTTTGGGGGGGACCCCACGCTTTTTTTTTTTTTTTTTACAATCAGCTGTCCGAGGGGGAAGCCCGCTGACAGCTGATGACTCGTCGGTTGTTAAAAACGCAGCAGCTGGCTTCATGGCCCGCTCCTTAGCAACCAGCTATATACAGTGAATGTAAAAAAAAATCCCACAAAATGCAAAATGCAAATCGCTGCAAAATAGCTGTAAAACCGCAATAAAAATGCATTTTGTGGGGAAAAAAGTCACAGACCCTTTCCAAAAATGCAGAGGCACAAAAATGCATTCATGTAAACGTGTTCCATAGGAACCCCTGTTAAAAAAAATGAAATGCATTTCTGCAAAATGTAAAAAGCATCAAAATATGCATTAGTGTGAATCGAGCCTTAAAGAGATAAGTATGTTTTTTCTTGGTCAAATAAACTGCAAGTTGGTTAAAAAATTGACAGGAGTCCAAGAATGGGGAATCACACACACTGATCAGATTTATCTTGTTCACTGTCCCAAAAGGAAATAATGAAAAATATTACCAGTAGAGACATGGAGTGCAACACTAGTTTTCTTTACAGTGAGGAATGGCAAGAACCTACTGTATGTCAGGTTGTTATGTCTTCCTGCTCTGATCATGACCATTCCCCTCCTTGCTAGTTGTAGCAGGTACAGGACGTAAGGTAAAATTTCCCCATCAAGGGTCACAGACAGCAATGAAAGCTTGGCAGAATTATTTACTCTTCCAAAGGCTATTCAAAAAAAGTTTTGACTGGTATTGGCCTTTTTAAAGTAGACTTTTAGAGTTCTTGTAAAATTAGCAGTTACTTTAATAGACTAGCGCTAAAGAAACAGTAGGCTGGCATCCTTGTCAAATATCTGGCTAACCCTACGTTCACACCTATGCGTTTTTAAGTGCATTTTGCAGTTTGCAGAAATGCACAACAGTGCATTTAACATGGTTTCCTATGGTACTAGTTCACATCTATGCGTTTTGCGGCTGGTGCGTTTTTGGAAAGGGTCGGGGCCTTTTTTTCCCGCGATTTGCGGCTAATAGACCTCAATGGAGCTGCACCAGAAATGCAAGTGGAGCATTTTTTATGTGTTTTGCATTTTACGGTTCTTATTTTACCACTGTATATAGCTGGTTGCTAAGCAGGAAAAGCCAGCCTCCACGTCCTTGGCAACTGATGATTCATTAGCTGTCAGCGGGGTTCCCGCTGAAAGCTGAATTAAAAAAAAAATGCTGGCAAAAAAATGTGTGGAAAAAAAAGGCGTGGGATTCCCCCCAGGTCCATACCAGGCTCTTCGGGTCTTGTATGGATTCGGAGGGAATCCCCACACCAAAATAAAAAAACAAACTGCGTGGGGTCCCCCCCAAAAATCCACAGCGTAAGGTTCCCCCCCAGGTCCATACCAGGCCCGAACCCCACGCCATTTCTTTCGCAAATTTTTTTGCTGGTAATTTTTTTTATTTAGCTTTCAGTGGGAACCCCGCTGACAGCTGATGACTCATCGGTTGTTAGGGACGCGGCGGCCGGCTTCCTGGCCCCCTCCTTAGTATACAGTGTGTTTTACAGTGCGTTTAAAGAGAAAAAAGAAACTTAAAAAGCAAAATGCATGAAAACTGCATGCAAAAACACATAAAAAACGCTGGTTTAAAAACGCAAAATGCACTGAACACCGTGCCTGAAAAAGGCATCAAATGCAGTCGCATAGATGTGAATCTAGACTAAATGTATGCTGAAAGGATAGAGACCAGCCTGCCTCTGCTGTACAGCTGTGAGCAAAAGTTTTGAGAATGACATAAAGTTTAATTTTCACTAAATCTGCTGCTTCAGTGTTTTTAGATATTTTTGTCAGATGTTACTATGGTATACTGAAGTATAATTACAAGCATTTCATAAGTGTCAAAGGCTTTTATTGACAATTACATTAAGTTTATACAAATAAGCTAATATTTGCAGTGTTAACTCTTCTTTTTCAAGACCTCTGCAATTTGCCCTGGCATGCTACTTCTGAGCCACATCCTGACTGATGGCAGCCCATTCTCACATAATAAATGCTTGGACCTTGTGGATTTTTTTCTGTTCACCCACCTCTTGAGGATTGACCACAAGTTCTCAATGGGATTAAGGTCTGGGGAGTTTCCTGGCCATGGACCCAAAATTTCAATGTTTTGTTCCCCAAGCCCCTTAGTTATCACTTTTGCATTATGGCAAAGTAGGTCCATCACACTGGAAAAGGCATTGCTCGTCACCAAACTGTTCTTGGATTGTTGGGAGAAGCTGCTCTCGGAGGATGTTTCTGTACCATTCTTTATACATGGCGAGTGAGCCCACTCCCTTGGCTGAAAAGCAACCCCACACATGAATGGTTTCAGGATGCTTTACTTTGGGCATGACACAGGAGTGATGGTAGCGCTCACCTTTTCTTCTCCAGACAAGGTTTTTTCCGGATGCCCCAAACAGTCAGAAAGGGGATTCATCAGAGAAAATTACTTTATCCCAGTCCTCAGCAGTCCAAACCCTGTACCTTTTGCAGGATATGAGTCTGTCCCTGGTGAAGTGGCTTCTTTGCTGTCCTTCTTGACACCAGGTTATCCTTCAAAAGTCTTCACCTCACTGTACATGCAGATGAACTCACACCTGCCTGCTGCCATTCCTGAGAAAGCTCTGCACTGGTGGTGCCCCGATCCCACAGCTGAATCAACTGTAGGAGACGGTCTTGGTACTTGCTGGATTTTCTTGGGCGCTCTGAAGCCTTCTTCACAAGTGCAGTGGACATGTTTTTTATGGGATTTTCTTGGCAAAGAGGGACTTTGCAATTAATTGCAATTCATCTAATCACTCTTCATAACATTCAAATATACAGTATCTCACAAAAGTGAGTACACCCCTCACATTTTTGTAAATATTTTATTATATCTTTTCATGTGACAACACTGAAGAAATGACACTTTGCTACAATGTAAAGTAGTTAGTGTAGAGCTTGTATAACAGTGTAAATTTGCTGTCCCCTCAAAATAACTCAACCCAAAGCCATTAATGTCTAAACCGCTGGCAACAAAAGTGAGTACACCCCTAAGTGAAAATGTCCGAATTGGACCCAAAAGTGTCAATATTTTGTGTGGCCACCATTATTTTCCAGCACCGCCTCACCGCCTTAACCCTCTTGGGCATGGAGTTCACCTGAGCTTCACAGGTTGCCACTGGAGTCCTCTTCCACTCATCCATGACAACATCACAGAGCTGGTGGATGTTAGAGACTTTGCACTCCTCCACCTTCCATTTGAGGATGCCCCACAGATGCTCAATAGGGTTTAGGTCTGGAGACATGCTTGGGAAGTCCATCACCTTTACCCTCAGCTTCTTTAGCAAGGCAGTGGTCATCTTGGAGGTGTGCTTGGGGTCCTTATCATGTTGGAATACTGCCCTGTGGCCCAGTCTCTGAAGGGAGGGGATCATGCTCTGCTTCAGTATGTTGGCATTCATGGTTCCCTCAATGAACTGTAGCTCCCTAGTGCCAGCAGCACTCATGCAGCCCCAGACCATGACACTCCCACCACCATGCTTAACTGTAGGCAAGACACACTTGTCTTTGTACTCTTCACCTGGTTGCCGCCACACACGCTTGACACCATCTGAACCAAATAAGTTTATCTTGGTCTCATCAGACCACAGGACATGGTTCCAGTAATCCATGTCCTTAGTCTGCTTGTCTTCAGAAAACTGTTTAAGGGCTTTCTTGTGCATCATCTTAAGAAGAGGCTTCCTTCTGGGATGACAGTCATGCAGACCAATTTGATGCAGCGTGCGGCGTATGGTCTGAGCACTGACAGGCTGACCCCCATCCCTCCAACCCCTCCAACTCCTGCAGCAATGCTGGCAGCACTCATATGTCTATTTCCCAAGACAAACTCTGGATATGATGTTAAGCATGTGCACTCAAACCTGTCCTGTTAAACAGCTCTATGGTCTTGGCCACCGTGCTGCAGCTCAGTTTCATGGTCTTGGCAATCTTCTTATAGCCTAGGCCATCTTTATGTAGAGCAACAATTCTTTTTTTCAGATCCTCAGAGAGTTCTTTGCCATGAGGTGCCATGTTGAACTTCCAGTGACCAGTATGAGAGAGTGAGAGCGATAACACCAAATTTAACACATCTGCTTCCCATTCACACCTAAGACTTTGTAACACTAACGAGTCGCATGACACTGGGGAGGGAAAATGGCTAATTGGGCCCAATTTGGACATTTTCACTTAGGGGTGTACTCACTTTTGTTGCCAGTGGTTTAAACATTAATGGCTGTGTGTTGAGTTATTTTGAGGGGACAGCAAATTTACACTGTTATACAAGCTGTACACTCACTACTTTACATTGCAGCAAAGTGTCATTTCTTCAGTGTTGTCACATGAAAAGATATAATAAAATATTTACAAAAATAGAGGGGGTGCACTCACTTTTGTGAGATACTGTATATTCAAAAATATATATAAACATTCAAGTATATGCAAATTGCCATCATAAAAACTGAGGCAGCAGAATTTGTGAAAATTAATATTTGTGTCATTCTCAAAACATTTGGCCTCGGCTGTATGTGCTGTAGCTTTAAGAGTTACACAGGATTAATAGTTATTTCTTGAAATAGTAGGTCCTCACCCTACCCCCACCACGTCACATCTGTCTGCTATGCAATTGTGGATGCTGCTGAATTGTATTTGAACCCTGTCCCCAGCACCCTGAGCCAGCATGTATTTTTAGTTAATATCTAACATGTCTGCTCTCCCCTATACAGATTATTGCAGCGTATGCAGAACTGCCTGCAAATACCTGCCTATTTCGGACAATGTGAGTATGAATGTCAATGACCCTGCTGAAGGATTTTTTAATTCTAAGTTTAACTGAGATTTTTGGTGTACTGTGGAATTACTGTACGCTGTGGTCAAAGCATTTTGGTGCTTGTACTGGTGTTCCCTTGTCACCTCCTCCTATGCTCGCCTTCAGGACTTCTCCCAAGCCTCTCCCATCCTTTGAAATTCCCTACCCCAATCTGTCCGACTATCTCCTACTCTAGCCACTGAATATGAAGCCTATCCTGCCTTTACCTAACAACTGTACTTTTATTTTCTCCATCAGCCCATCCCCCACAGTTATTACCTTTTGTATCACTTAACCCTCTCTCTTAGATTGTAAGCTCTGATGAGCAGGGCCCTCTGATTCCTCCTGTATTGAATTGTATTGTAACTGTACAGTCTGCCCTCACGTTTTAAAGTGCTGCACAAACTATTGGCGCTATATAAATAATAATAGTAAGACATTTGACTTAAACTTGCAATAGAACTGTAACAAGTAATACTCCGATTTTCTGTATCCACATTTGCTACAAGAAATGCTATTCCTTTTTTCATTGCTTTCTTCAAGTGTCACTCCCATTGGACAGGGTTTGAAAGCCTCATTTATGAAAGAAAGGCAGCCCGTGGATGATTCTTTTTTTTCTTCATTCAACCAGCAGGTTACACTACTCAGCGTTCCCTTCTATTAGGGATGAGCTTTCTGTCCGAGTCGAACATGAGTTCGACTCGAACATCGGCTGTTCAATTGTTCGACGAAGATCGAACATTATGGGGCGTTCACGCCAAATTCGAGCGGCGCGTCACACCCTATAATTCACTGCGTCATAGCAGTGCATTGCTGGCTGATGATTGGCCAAGCATGCACTATGACCCGCATGCTTTGGGCAATCACAGCGCCGTCAGCAAAGAGAGCCATAATTGGCCAAAGGCAGGGTGCCTTTGGCCAATTATGGCTCAGGGGGTTAAGTCCATACCCCACACTATATAAGGCCGCCTGCCCTGTGTAGTGTGCCGCCTGCACGTCGGCCCTGTGTAGTCTGTCCCTTAGGGATGTTGTCAATCCATTGCGGGAGGTGACAGCTGTTATGGTGCAGATACGAATTCCCCGCGGTGGGTTATCATACACCATTGCATCTTATTGTAATAGCCACTATATATATATATATATATATATATATATATATATATATATATATATATATATATACACACACACTGTATCCAGTGTAGCTAGCTCTCACTGCAGACCGTTCCTGGTGTACTGTTTCTAATATACTTCAGGCAGGCAGTTGATTTAGTTGCAGTGTATTTAGTATATATATATATATATATATATATATATATATATATATATATATATATATATATATATATATATATATACATCCTGGCTTTGTATATATATATATATATATATATATACACTGTATCCTGTGTAGCCATTCCTGGTGTACGTATTCAAATACACTTTCAGACAGGCAGGCCAGGCAGTTTTTCGGTGATCTGCAGTGCATAAAATATACAAACTGTCTCCTACATATATATCCACTGCATTCTAGTCTAGCCAAGCCTATATCTGACTGTAGGCCATTGCTGGTGTATGTTTTCAAATACACTTTCAGGCAGGCAGGCTAGTGATTCAGTGATCTGCAGTGCATTAAATATATATATACAGTCTCCACTCTCCAACATATATATATCCACTGCATTCTAGTCTAGCAAAGCCTATATTTGATTGCAAGCCATTGCTAGTGTACGTTTTCAAATATACTTTCAGGCAGGAAGGCAAGTGATTCAGTGATCTGCGGTGCATTAAATATATATACAGTCTCCAACATATATATATCCACTGCATTCCAGTCTAGCCAAGCCTATATCTGACTGCAGGTCATTGCTGGTGTACGTTTTCAAATACACTTTCAGGTAGGCAGGCAAGTGATTCAGTGATCTGCAGTGCATTAAACATATATACAGTCTCCAACATATATACAGTATATATATCCACCGCATTCCAGTCTAGCCAAGCCTATATCTGACTGCAGGCCATTGCTGGTGTACATTTTCAAATACACTTTCAGGGAGGCAAGCAAGTGATTCAGTGATCTGCAGTGCATTAAATATATATAGAGTCTCCACTCTCCAACATATACAGTGGGGACGGAAAGTATTCAGACCCCCTTAAATTTTTCACTCTTTGTTATATTGCAGCCATTTGCTAAAATCATTTCAATTCATTTTTTTCCCTCATTAATGTACACACAGCACCCCATATTGACAGAAAAACACAGAATTGTTGACATTTTTGCAGATTTATTAAAAAAGAAAAACTGAAATATCACATGGTCCTAAGTATTCAGACTCTTTGCTCAGTATTTAGTAGAAGCACCCTTTTTACCTAATACAGCCATGAGTCTTTTTGGGAGAGATGCAACAAGTTTTTCACACCTGGATTTGGGGATCCTCTGCCATTCCTCCTTGCAGATCCTCTCCAGTTCTGTCAGGTTGGATGGTAAACGTTGGTGGACAGGCATTTTTAGATCTCTTCAGAGATGCTCAATTGGGTTTAAGTCAGGGCTCTGGCTGGGCCATTCAAGAACAGTCACAGAGTTGTTGTGAAGCCACTCCTTCGTTATTTTAGCTGTGTGCTTAAGGTCATTGTCTTGTTGGAAGGTAAACCTTCGGCCTAGTCTGAGGTCCTGAGCACTCTGGAGAAGGTTTTCGTCCAGGATATCCCTGTACTTGGCCGCATTCATCTTTCCCTCAATTGCAACCAGTCGTCCTGTCCCTGCAGCTGAAAAACACCCCCACAGCATGATGCTGCCACCACCATGCTTCACTGTTGTATTGGACAGATGATGAGCAGTGCCTGGTTTTCTCCACACATACCACTTAGAATTAAGGCCAAAAAGTTCTATCTTGGTCTCATCAGACCAAAGAATCTTATTTCTCACCATCTTGGAGTCCTTCAGGTGTTTTTTTAGCAAACTCCATGCAGGCTTTCATGTGTCTTGCACTGAGGAGAGGCTTCCGTCGGGCCACTCTGCCATAAAGCCCCGACTGGTGGAGGGTGCAGTGATGGTTGACTTTCTACAACTTTCTCCCATCTCCCGAATGCATCTCTGGAGCTCAGCCACAGTGATCTTTGGGTTCTTCTTTACCTCTCTCACCAAGGCTTTTCTCCCCCTATAGCTCAGTTTGGCCGGACGGCCAGCTCTAGGAAGGGTTCTGGTCATCCCAAACGTCTTCCATTTAAGGATTATGGAGGCCACTGTGCTCTTAGGAACCTTAAGTGCAGCAGAAATTTTTTTGTAACCTTGGCCAGATCTGTGCCTTGCCACAATTCTGTCTCTGAGCTCTTCAGGCAGTTCCTTTGACCTCATGATTCTCATTTGCTCTGACATGCACTGTGAGCTGTAAGGTCTTATATAGACACATGTGTGGATTTCCTAGTCAAGTCCAATCAGTATAATCAAACACAGCTGGACTCAAATGAAAGTATAGAACCATCTCAAGGATGATCAGAAGAAATGGGCAGCACCTAAGTTAAATATATGAGTGTCACAGCAAAGGGTCTGAATACTTAGGACCATGTGATATTTCCGTTTTTCTTTTTTAATAAATCTGCAAAAATGTCAACAATTCTGTGTATTTTCTGTCAATATGGGGTGCTGTGTGTACATTAATGGGGAAAAAAATGAACTTAAATGATTTTAGCAAATGTCTGCAATATAACAAAGAGTGAAAAATGTAAGGGGGTCTGAATACTTTCCGTCCCCACTGTATATATCCACTGCATTCCAGTCTAGCCAAGCTTATATTTGATTGCAAGCCATTGCAAGCTTATATTTGATTGCAAGCCATTGCAAAATACACTTTCAGGCAGGCAGGCAAGTGATTCAGTGATCTGCAGTGCATTAAATATGTATACAGTCTCCAACATATATATATCCACTGCATTCCAGTCTAGCTAAGCCTATATCTGACTGCAGGCCATTGCTGGTGTACGTTTTCAAATACACTTTCAAGTAAGCAGGCAAGTGATTCAGTGATCTGCAGTGCATTAAATATATATACAGTCTCCAACATTTATATATCCACTGCATTCCAGTCTAGCCAAGCCTATACCTGACTATAGGCCATTCCTGGTGTACGTATTCAAAGACACTTTCAGGCAGGCAGGGCAGGCAGGTGATTCAGTGATCTGCAGTGCATAAATATATATACAGTCTCCTACATATATATCCACTGCATTCTAGTCTAGCCAAGCCTATACCTGACTACAGGCCATTCCTGGTGTACATATTCAAAGACACTTTCAGGCAGGCAGGCCAGGCAGGTGATTCAGTGATCGGCAGTGCATAAAGATATATATATATATATACAGTCTCCTACATATATATCCACTGCATTCTAGTCTAGCCAAGCCTATACCTGACTACAGACCATTCCTGGTGTACGTTTTCAACGACACTTTTAGGCAGGCAGGCAGGTGATTCAGTGATCTGCAGTGCATAAAGATATATACAGTCTCCTACATATATATCCACCGCATTCTAGTCTAGCCAAGCCTATACCTGACTGCAGGCCATTCCTGGTGTCATTTTTCTAGTAAACTTCAGGCGGTGTTTTGCTAATCCAATTTTACAGCATGTCTGGAAGGCCACCAAGGAAAGGCAGACACTGACAGGCCACTAAAAGAGGGCAAGCAGGCTCTGTGTCTACAGCCAACAGTGCTGGTCATGGACACGGTGCATCCTCAGCACGTGGCCGTGGGGCACGCTTGTCCTTTTTTCCACAGCCGGCCGTGTTGAGCCATAACATGCAGAAGAGTTGGTAGAGTGGATCACAAAGCCGTCCTCATCCTCCTCATCCTCTGTCACCCAGGCTAAGACAAGTTTGACTGCCAATGCAGCTGCCAAAGCGGCCTATTCCATCAGCTCAATAGCATCAGTCACTCCTTCCCTAACCCCACCATCATGTCCTGAGGAGTCCCCCGAACTGTTCGACCACAGTGTCAGGTACATGCTGCAGGAGTATGCGCAGTGTTTTGAAGGCTCCGATGATGGTACCCAGGTTGAGGATGAAGACAGCAATGTGAGCCCAGAGAGAGGGGCTGCCCAAGAAGTACAAGAAACTGGCAGTCATGTTCCCCCAGCTGCAGCATACTGCCAGGTTTGCTTCAGTGGCGAGGAGGGAGGGGATGATGAGGTCACTAACTCTACGTGGATGCCTAATAGAAGAGAGGAGGAGGAGGCACATCTCCAACGAGGCAGGATGCCCTCCAGGGGCCAGCTTAAGGACAACCAACCGACTGCATCACACCGCAGAGCTTCGCATGTGCAGGGCGCTGCTGACTCCATGCGTTTTTTTTAAGGTTCTTTGGTGTGGGCCTTTTTTGAGACTTGTGCAGCAGATTGCACCATTGCTGTTTGCAACATATGTCTGAAGCGTAAAACAGCAGCCGCTTGGGGACCACATGCTTGACCAGACATATGTCGAGCTCCCATGCAGTCCTTTGGCAACAGTACTTAAAAGACCCACACCAAAGAACAAGGCGGACCTCTCCTTACTCCTCATCAGCTGGGATCTCCAGCCCCACTATACCTTCAGTCCTCTCAGAGACCTGCACTGAGAGGAATGAAGATGTAGAATTAGGTGTCCTAAGCACTTGCGGGCAATCTGCTAGCGGTACACCTAAATCTGATTGTAGCAGGCAAATTTCCCTACTCCAGTTGCTAAACCATCAAAAGAAATTCGGTCCCAGCCATCCACATGCTCAGCGGCTGGATTGCTAGCACTCCAACTGCTGCCTTTTCAGCTGGTAGACTCTTCCCCCTTTCGAGAATTTGTGGAATGTGCGGTACCTCAGTGGCAGGTTTCCAAGCGCCATTTTTTTTCTCAGAAGGCCATTCCGGCTCTCTACTGGCAGGCAATGTCTTGGCCTCATTTGACAGGGCGGTCAGTGGTAAGGTGCATATTACCGCTGACTTATGGTCCAGCAGGCATGGACAGGGACGTTACCTTTCTTTCACGGTAATCCTGCTGGCAGCTGGGAAGGATGCAGGACAGGGTGCAGTAATGTTGGAACTTGTTCTGCCACCACCCCTCCAAAATGCTGGTAGTGGTGATTCTGCCACACCTCTCTCCTCCACCCCCTCCTCTTCTTCTTCCTCTATGGCTTCTTCCTGTGTAGATTTGTCCTCAGAACCAGCGGTGCTCCGTAGGTGTTCTAGGGGCTATGCAAGCACTCAGGCAAAAAGATGCCATGTGGTGCTTGAGTTGGTCTGCTTAGGACAGGAGTCACACTGGGACAGAGATTTTGGCAGCTCTGCAGGGGCAGGTTTAGAGGTGTTTGACGCCATGCCAGCTTCAGGCAGAAATGGTGGTTTGCATCAATGGCACCAACCTCCTCTCAGCCCTCTGACAGGGACACTTGGCCCATGTTCCCTGTTTGGCTCACGTCCTTAATTTGGTGGTGCAGCGGTTCTTGTGCAGGTACCCGGGCTTACAGGATATCCTTAGGCAGGCCAAGAAAGTCTGTGGGCATTTCCGCCGGTCATATAATACAAGTGCTCGGCTGGCTGACCTTCAAAAGGAATGCAACCTGCCCAAGAATCGCCTCATCTGTGACATTCCCACCAGGTGGAACTCAACGTTGGCAATGCTGCAGCGGCTGCACACGCAGCAGAGGGCCATCAATGAGTACCTGTGCGAGTATGGCACCAGGACAGGGTCAGGGGAGCTTGGTTTTTTTTCGCCACGCCAGTGGCTAATGATCAAGGATGCATGCACTGTCCTGTCACCATTTGAGGAGGCCACGAGGATGGTGAGCAGTGACAGTGCATGCATCAGTGATACTGTCCCTCTTGTCTTCCTGTTGGAGTACACGCTGCATGGAATAATGGACAGGGCACTTGAGGCAGAACAGAGGGAGGAAGAGGAGGACTTCCTTACCTCTCAAGGCCCCCTTTATCCAGACAGTATTCCTGCAGGCCGGCCTATCACACAGGAAGAGGAGGAGGAGGAGGGTTGTGTCAGCATGAAGGTGGAGCCTGGCACTCAGCATCAGCAGCAGTCTTTAAGGGATCAATTTCAGTCCCCAGAAACCCATGGACTTGTACGTGGCTGGGAGGAGGTGGCTGCGGATCATGTCGTCCTTAGTGACCCAGAGGACTCCGTACCGAATGCCTCAGCAAACTTACGGTGCATGGCCTCCCTGATCCTGCAAGGCCTGCAAAAGGACCCTCGGATTCGTGGTAATAAGGAGAGGAATCAGTACTGGCTGGCAACCCTTCTTGATCCACGTTACAAGGGTAAGGTTTCGGAACTTATCCAGCCTTCGCAGAGGGAGCAGAGTATGAAACATCTTTGGGAGGTCTTGCAAAAAGGTTTGTGCAATGTGTTTCCAGAGCCTGGGAGGTTGCAATTTCCTGGTCCTCCTGGACAACTTGTTGCTGAGGCTTCGGTCAGTCACAGAAGGAGCGGTGGAGAAGGTGGCCATCTGACCGATGTGTTCAGACAATTTTTTAGTCCGCAGCCCCAAGGTCTGATCGGTTCCAGCAACCCCAAGGTCTGATCGGTTCCAGCAACCATCGCCAGCGTCTGATTTACAGGGTGCAGGAATACCTTGGGGCAAGATCAAACTTGGAGACCTTTCCAACCAAAATTCCACTGGGTTACTGGGTCTTGAGGATGGATCACTGGCCAGAGCTTGCACAGTATGCAATTGAGCTACTGGCCTGTCCTGCATCCAGCGTTCTATTTGAATGCACATTCAGTGCTGCTGGAGGCTTTGTAACTAATCACAGAGTGCGCCTGTACACAGACTCGGTCGATCGGCTCAACTTCATAAAAATGAATCAGTCTT
This sequence comes from Aquarana catesbeiana, assembly GCF_042186555.1. NCBI lineage: Eukaryota > Metazoa > Chordata > Amphibia > Anura > Ranidae > Aquarana > Aquarana catesbeiana. The sequence continues at coordinate 351,647,468 of NC_133324.1, read as the reverse complement.
GGATCACCAGCTACCAAGCACCTGAGGCTGATGTAACCGATTCATTTTTTTATGAATCTGAGATCCCTCGAAGACTGCCTATGCTGATGCTGAGTGACTATCCTATTCCTCCTCAATGTTCATGTTGATAGCTTCTAAGAACATTTTTGGTTCTGGGCACCACCACCAGTGCCTAAAGCCAAATTTTTCTGCCCCTGTTTAACAGGGGCATGTAATTACAATTGTTGCTGTAATATTTTGCAGCAGGGCTTGTTTCTGCGCTCAACTAGAGTATCTGTGAGGGGTTGCAGTGTTGTGGCACCAGCACCAGTGCCTAAAGCCCAATTTTTCTGCCCCTGTTTAACAGGGGCATGTAATTACAATTTTTGCTGTAATATTTCGTTCCTGCGCTCAACTAGAGTATCTGTGAGGGGTTGCAGTGTTGTGGCACCAGTGCCTAAGGCCCTATTTTTCTACCCCTGTTTAACAGGGGTGTGCAATTACAATTTTTGCTGTAATATTTTGCAGCAGGACTTGTTCCTACTCTCAACTAGAGTATCTGTGAGGGGTTGCAGTGTTGTGGCACCAGCACCAGTGCCTAAGGCCCAATTTTTCTGCCCCTGTTTAACAGGGGCACGTAATTACAATTTTTGCTGTAATATTTTGCAGCAGGGCTCGTTCCTGCGCTCAACTAGAGTCTCTGTTAGGGGTTGCAGTGTCGTGGCACCACCACCGCCGCCTAAGGCCCAATTTTTCTACCCCTGTTTAACAGGAGCACGTAATTACAATTTTTGATCTAATATTTCACAGCAGGGCTCGTTCCTGCGCTCAACAACAGAATCTGTGAGGGCTTACAGTGTTGTGGCACCACCACCACTGCCTAAGACCCAATTTTTCTGCCCCTGTTTAACAGGGGCGTGTAATTACAATTTTTGATCTAATATTTCACAGCAGGGCCCGTTCCTGCACCCACCAAGAGTAACTGTGAGGACTTACAGTGTTGTGGCACCACCACCACCCCCACCCCCACCAAAGGCCCAATTTTTCTGCCCCTATTCAACAGGGGCATGTAATTACAATTCTTGATATAATATTTCACAGCAGGGCCTGTTCCAGCTCCCACCAAGAGTAACTGTGAGGGCTTACAGTGTTCTGGTACCACCAACACCAAAGGCCCAAATTTCTGCAGAGTATATAGGGCAGGCCGTATAGTATATACAGGCGGTCCCCTACTTTCAAACATCTGACTTACAAACGACTCCTACTTAGAAACGGAGGGAGACAACAGGAAGTGAGAGGAAATATACCCCTAGGAAGGGAAATTCTCTCCTGTAAGAGTTAATATGGGAAAAAGGTGTCTCCCCACTGATGCTTTATTATCACCAATCCTTGTTTCCCTAAAAACCCCAAAATCCAATTGTCATTGGGACAGAAAGTGAGGTGAAATCTTCTAAACAGGGGTACAGACAGCAAAACAAAAGTTACAGGGGTGATGATAACCCTTTCCCATGTTATCCAAAAAGCTTAAAAATAGATTTTTTGGCTGGAGCTACACTTAAAAAATGTACCTGTTCCAAATTACAAACAGATTCAACTTAAGAACAAACCTACAGTCTCTGTCTTGTTTGGACCACCTGTATACTGCTGTTCAGAGTATATAGGGCCTTGGGGCCCCACGCCTTTTCTTTTTTTAATTTGGGTGCGAGGTTCCCCTTAATATCCATACAAGACCCAAAGGGCCTGGTAATGGGCTGGGGGGTTACCCATGCCGTTTTTCCCAATAATTTTCATCCATATTGCCAGGATCGGACATTACATTACAGCCGCAAGCAGTTTTAAATTACTTTTATTCCTTTAGAAATGTAATTTTGTGCAGGGACTGTTCTAAGCATGGGAAACAGGCATACTATAGTCACCCCCCAGGTACGATATTTAAAGGAATATTTTACTTTTATTTTTTCACTTTAAGCATCATTAAAATCCCGAAAAAACGTCAGTTTTTAAAACTTTCTTTTGCATTGATACATGTCCCCTGGGGCAGGACCCGGGACCCCAAACCCTTTTTAGGACAATAACTTGCATATTAGCCTTTAAAATTCGCACTTTTGATTTCTCATGTTCGAGTCCCATAGACTCGAATGCTTGTGCGAACTTTCGGTCCCTTCGCATGTTCTGGATGTGAACCGAACCGGGGGTGTTCGGCTCATCCCTACCGGCTATAGTGCAATCAAGCAGAAATTTTCCAACAGGGCGGGTGGACAGAAGTCACATAGTTACATAGTTACACAGATATTTTTCCAGAGCTGGTTTGAAAAGGAAAGAGAGAGTATACTTGTTACTATTAGTGAAGCATTTGTTCTTAGCGTATTGAGAGTGACTGGAAAAAATGTTTTGGGCTGTGTTCACACAAACATCAAAGGAGCAGTAAAAGCAGATGGCTGATCTGTGCTTTTATCGCCCCGAGTGTTTACCTCCAAAAATAACATGCTTCATTTCATTGTCCGGTGAATTAAACTTGGCATGCGATGCCAAAAACATACTCATTGAAGTTAATCGAACCACGTTGCAACTGCGTGCCAACTGTTCCAAATGAGGCTGTGGTGCAGTACTGGAATGCAAAATTCCACTTGGGTTCAGAAAAAAGACTTGCATTGAGGAGGCGGCAGCAGGGCCTCCTGAATGCTGGCAAATGGCCGAACCTCCCTGGAATGAGATCCACTATGGATCGCTGTTCAGAAGGGCGGCAAATTCTTCTGCAAATGTAAACGAGCCCTTAAAATGTAAAAGCATTTTTTTTAGGCTTGAATAGAGAGGGGAAGGGTAAGATCTGCTGTCATTTCTGTCTGTGTACCCACTGGACTGATTCATGGTTCTCTTTCTCCTGGTGACCATCGTTACTGAGACAGAAAGGGTTTGGAAATCCAAAATTTTGAGTTGAGGGAATTTCCTCCAATAAAACCATGTGTTTCTGTGACAACTCTCTAAAACTGGACTCACTTTAGAGAGATTTCTTCTAATTTCCTTCTGTGTCTCCAGGACAGAGAAACAAGGATATCTCTCCAGCAGAACAAAAAGAGCAAACATACAGCTTGAAGCAGAGTTCCACCCACTTTTAGAACTTTGTCCTAAAGGAAAGACGACTCCTCCACCACTCATTTTTGGCTAACTATTTATTTTTTCTAACTCACCTTTTCTGAAGTACTAAGTGTTCTTCCGTTCCAGCCGGGCCGCGGCGCAGGACGTCATTGTCCTCTTGTGCGAGCCCCCCCCACTGTCTTTTGGGACCTGTGTGTATATATATATATATATATATAGATATAGATATAGATCTATATCTATATATATATCTATATATCTATATAGATATATATATAGATATATAGATATATATATACATATATAGATATAGATCTATAGATATAGATATATATCTATAGATATATATCTATAGATATACCTATATCTAGATATAGATATATATATATCTATATATAATCTACTTTGAAGTATAAAAATTAACAAGTGTATATGCTGACATCTCACCAAAGCCTCCCCAAAAATATTTTAAAAATTGTAAAAAAATTCTAAAAAATTAAAAAGTGTAAAAAAATAAAATAAAAAACTACTGACACCACTCACAAAACAATATTTTTTACTTTTTGCTATAATAAATATCCCAAAAAAACTAAAAAAATAAACAAATTTCTTCATCGGTTTAGGCCAATATGTATTCTTCTACATATTTTTGGTAAAAAAAATCGCAATAAGCGTATATTGATTGGTTTACACAAAAGTTATAGCGTCTACAAAATAGGGGATATATTTATGGCATTTTCAAGCTTCAAAAAAAGCACCACTAAAGCATCATCGAATCACCACCGAAGCATCAAAAACACATCAAAACAGCATGTTGAAGCAGTAGGTGGTTTAATGTGTGTCAAAGTCGAAGCAAGTGTAAATGATCCCTAATTTCCACAGAGCAATCTAGATACTGAAACATTAAATCTGATTTGTTGGTATTGAAAACAGCCTTCTGTTTTGTTTACATTATCATAAACAGTGAGTTTGCTCAGACTGGGATTTCCCTAGATCAGGCAATCTGCAACAGTCTGATATTCATACTAGATTACTGATTCATGAGAATCCATGCTCTGGAAACATAGAATACAGAGGTGAAATGGACCTCTGCAAAATTACTAACACCTGTGGGTCAACAAATAATCTGCCTAGTCATTCAGGAACAAAGTTTCCTTTCTGTTCGTACTCTGTTGTATAAGGCACACTTAATTTTAGGCACTAGGATATAATACATTAAAGGCAATGATTAACCATTAAGCTTTCCAAGCTCATTTAAAACACTCTGAACACTGGCCTCTTATTACTAACCCCCACACGTACAAATTCTCATCTGGTTAATAGCCATTCTTATGAATATCAGTTGAGCCCATAACCTACTGCTTTTCAGTGGCAGGTAAATACATACCATTGCAAATCGTTTATAATGTGCCACACGCACTGAATTTTCAGTCAATGGACAAAATGTTGAGAGAGGCACAGTCTTCTTATTAGAAACAAAACATTATTTTTCTTTTTTGGGTAAAAAACTTAAAACGAAACTTTAGCCTTAAATTAAAAATGGGCGAACAGGCTGGAATTTTAATGTAGAAAATACATTCTTTGTCTCTTCTGCATTAAAGTTACTTAGGTAAGGGTGTATATGGAGCTCTAGGTACACAGCTGCGGATGCATGACTAAGGTGGGTGAGAAAGGGCAGAAAGGGGAAAGAAGGTACAAAAGTTCAACCAAGGCATCTGAAGCTCCGCTGATGTGCTGACAGCTTGTCCAGCAGAATTTCTCCAGCCTCGGAGCTTTGGATGCCACCAGAGCGGCCGAGACTGATTATCGCCCCTGCCCAGCTGTGCGGAAGAGATTCTTGCTACCACACTACTATATGCTTATATCTGCTCAATGTGAATTGAACATTTTACATTAAACTTCACGATTTTAACTTGATGCTACACTCAGAGTGGCTCCGCTCTCTTTTCCTCTCTCATTAAAGTTACTTACCTGCCTGTTCGCCCTTGTAAAGTGAGCCGCCCACGAGCAGCTCACCATAGAGATCTGGCAATGCCGAATCTAAATGATGTCCACGCTCGGCCAATGAAAGCGAGTATAGTTCTGCTTTAAGGGATCAAATCACCTTTACTAAAAAAAACTGCCTATGCAGATAAAGTGCATCTGTAGATAAAAATAAGCTGTGCAGCTTTGACCAAAGATAAATAATGTCCTTGCTTTAGGTGTAGCATAGTTGCCAACAGTCCCGATTTTCCCGGGACAATCCCGATTTTGGGACCCTCGTCCCGATTGGAGAGTGTCCCGAATCGGGATTTTCCATAAGGAAAATCGGGAATGTTGTTTTTTTTTTTTTTTTTGGAGCAGCGTGCTCCAGCAAAATGGCGGCCGGCGCCGCCGCTCTATCTACCTCTAGTGTTGAGTGGAGAGGGGAAGGGGGCTCAATCCGTGCAGCCAATGAAGCGGCTTCTTTGGCTGCACGGCCCCTCCCCTCTCCACTGAAGCGAGCAGAAGACACGGCGCCGGCGCCGTGTCTTCCTGAAAGTTCCCCAGCCCCGTACTGCGCAAGCGCTGCGCCTGCGCAGTACAGGGGGTCCGCCATTGCCGAGGGGAACTTTCTCGGCAGAACACCGGCCGCTCCTCCACTGAGCGGGGGCCGGGCTGCATTGAGGGGGGGAGGCTGCACTAACTGAGGGGGGGGCTGCACTGAGGGGGGCTGCAATAACTGAGGGGGGGGCTGCACTGAGGGGGGGGAGGCTGCACTAACTGAGGGGGGCTGCACTGAGGGGGGGGCTGCACTAACTGAGGGGGGGCTGCACTGAGGGGGGCTGCACTGAGGGGGGCTGCACTAACTGAGGGGGGGCTGCACTAACTGAGGGGGGGCTGCACTGAGGGGGGGAGGCTGCACTAACTGGGGGGGGCTGCACTGAGGGGGGGAGGCTGCACTAACTGAGGGGGGCTGCACTGAGGGTGGGCTGCACTAACTGAAGGGGGGCTGCACTGAGGGGGGGCTGCATTAACTGAGGGGGGGCTGCATTAACTGAGGGGGGCTGCACTAACTGAGGGGGGCTGCACTAACTGAGGGGGGCTGCACTGAGGGGGGGGCTGCACAAACTGAGGGGGGGCTGCACTGGCGGGGGCACCTGATGCAAGGACAGACTCTGGCGGGGGCACCTGATGCAAGGACAGACTCTGGCGGGGGCACCTGATGCAAGGACAGACTCTGGCGGGGGCACCTGATGCAAGGACAGACTCTGGCGGGGGCACCTGATGCAAGGACAGACTCTGCCCGGGGGCACCTGATGCAAGGACAGACTCTGCCCGGGGGCACCTGATGCAAGGACAGACTCTGCCGGGGGCACCTGATGCAAGGACAGACTCTGATGGTGGCAGGCGACGTGGCTAGTGACACGCTCAGGGATCCCACTGATTCGGCATTATGGTGAGTTGAATGATTTAATTTTATATTACAATGTAATAATAGAAATAATGCGCTTCAATCATCCTGACACCATAACAACCATGGTGCCAGGATGATTGAAGCGTTAACACCAGGTGTTTGGAGTATCTTTATCTGCTGATTGTTAAACTTTCTAGAATACACATATTTCTATTGTTGTGTAGGACCTGGGGCTGCTGTCCCGTCATTCCTCTCTCCCCCTCTCCCTCTCCCCCTTTCCCTCTCCCTCTCCATCCCTCATTCATCTCAGACTCTAACCACACCCTCTTGAGCCACGCCAATTTAAGCCACGTCCACTTTCATGCAAGCCACACCCACTTTTCATGCAAACCACGCCCACTTTCAATGTAAGCCACGCCCACTTCCCCACGTAAGCCACACCCATTTTTGTTTTTACTAGACCACACCTACAAACGAATGCCCCGCCTCCTAATTATTGATCGGCTCCGCCTACAGCCAAAAAAGTGTCCCACATATTTTTTTTTCAATGTTGGCAACTATGGTGTAGGCCATTACCTCTTGAACCTTACCTTTACCTACTACTTCCTGACTGGAATACTTCTAGTATGTTGCTAAGGACCATTGATATAAGAAGCCTAGTGTTACTGCTCACCTTCACCATCACAGGAGTAAGCTGTCAAATGCTGAGCTCAGAACTGTTGCATCAGGGGAGAGAAAGAGAGAGTATGTGAGGGGGTTTAAATCAGAAAAAAAGCTCACCCCTTTGATGGTGAAGGTGAGCAGTAGCACTATGCTTCTCCTAGCAACCTCCTATTCCGGTTATTATAGTAATAATGTGGAATTCTTAAAATATATCCAACCAAATATGCAAGTTACTTTGCATATTATGGGGGGGAATTTACCAAAACTGGAGCATACAGGATCTGGAGTAGCTGTGCATAATAACCAATCAGCTTCTAGCTTCAGCCTATTCAGTTAAAGCTGAACTTTGGTGCAGTATTGGTGCTTTCATAAATTAATGCAATGTGTTGCTTCTTTCTTTCACTACTGTGTCATCTCTGAGAAATCCAGTGGGCAATATTTGTATTAGGGCTTCATTCCCTGTGACATCCGTGTTGTAAGATGGTTGGCTGCTATGTTGCATATCCCCTTGGCCACTGTGCTTTTTTCTGCCTCACTGTAGTCCTTTACATTGAGCGGTGACATAATTATATCCCAGGGCTGCAAAGTGGGCAGACTCGGGAATCTGAGACTCCTGGTCTGAGCTGCCTACTGTGAATATCAGGGTAGCATGTGGCTATGTGGGTGCGCACGAGATACAACCCTCTGCGCCAACTCTGCCCTCCACTCATCCTCAGGTTCGCTACTCACACTGCCTCTCACCTTCTGCATTTCCCTTTTGCATCATGGGAAATCTAGTCCTCCTTCCCTGCATGGTTGTGAGTGCTGCAAGATAGGGAGTCCTCTTCCCATCACCAGAAATGAGCACTCTTTTCCAAAGGCTATGTTTATGTCACTGGGGCTGAAAATCATGCATTACAAGAAAAGTAAAGCACTGTCATTTAAATTGTGTCAGCGCTTTACCAGAACTCGTAAAGGAGAAGTCCAGCCTGGGCTCGTTTGACTGGGCTTCTCAGAGCGGTCTGAAGTCAGCTCTCTGCTGACGTCACTTAGATCAATCCAGGTGCTGCGTCACCCCGACTCTGGGAGTCTGGATCCGCCAGGTGCCTGGACTGACAGCCATCTCAGCCTCTCAGAGAGCCACTGAGACAGGCGCCCCCTTCCCCTCCACAGCTCAGCGCTCCAGTGAGCGTGGAGGAGCAGAGCAGGAGAGCTTCTGATTGACAGCCAGCAGCTCTCTGCTCGGGGAGCTGAGAGAACTGAGCCATTGGCGATGTTCGATTGCTCAGTTCTAAGTGCAGAGACATCGGTGGACTGATGCTGCATCCACCTAGGTAAGTATAATGGGGTAAAAAAAAAATCCAAACTCATACTTCTCTTTTAAAAAGCATTATCTGCAATTACAAAGGTAGCTAGTTCTGCTTTAAACTTTTGAATGCAGCTATCTGCAGACTCTTAGGCTGCATTCACATCTGAGCGTTTTGAGCTCATAAAACGCTCGTAAAACGCCTGAAAAATGCCCAACAAGCAAAATCCCATTCATTTCAATGGCACCTGTTCACATCTGAGCGTTTTGTCACCTGAAGCAAAACGCCTGAAAAACGCCCTAAGCTCAAAAAAGAACACGAGCTTCTTTGGGGCAAATTACAAGCGTTTTTCTGCCTCTTACATTGGTGACCTGAACAAAATCGCGGCAAAAACGTGGCAAAATTGTAGTAAAAACGTGGTAAAATTGCACAACTTTGAAACGCTCAGGTGTGAATGCAGCCTAAAAAACAGGTTCACGCTGGTCATCTGCCTAATCATAGGTTTATTAATAGGTTTAAAGCGGAGTTCCACCCTGATGTAAACGCTGCAATATTATACAATCTAATATATCCTATATAACTATTGCATACATGTATTAATTTGTCTAATCCCTATAGTTGCTAATCTGTAAGAGTCTGATAAGCACAATGATATAACAAACACCTCAAGTTGTTACAAGTTACATTTATTTCCCAATAAAATAGGAATATACTAAAACAGCAGAATTAGGAAAAAACTAACATACAGGTATTACAAGAAATTGCAATGTTACAAAGCTTACAATCAGAACACAATACAAGACTTATACTTAACACATCCTATCGGCTGGTTTCCAGGTGTTGAAAGAGGGAGCTCTGCTTGCAAACATTCTCTTTTCACAAACACACCTCATCCAAACCCCCTCCCATTGCTTGTCCAACTTTGCTTTTGGACGAATCACAGTATCTCTGGGGTGTTTCCTCAACAGGTTATATCACGACCGTCTTGCCATAATTGGCCTCTGGGGGGAGTGTTTGTCCATGAATTGCCATTATCCGACAGGAGTCAACTTTCACAGATATCTGGGTCCTTGATTTCCTGTAGCCCAACTCATTTATCTTTCCCTGTCAGTTAGGTTCTCTTTGAAGTTGGCTTGCAGAGCAGCTAATCAGAAAATTATCATAGACAGATCGGAGCCAGCATTGTCATGTGAAACTCTCCTTTCAAAAACCATGGGAGTCTGGCTTCTCTTGGGAATAAGGAAATACATGTACAAAATCCAGAAATCTGATATTAATTCATGTTGAATTCCAACACAGATCGGAGCCAGCATTGTCATGCGCAGCTAGAAGCTTAACGGGCTACATTCCAACCTAGGGGGGCAGCATCCTGTCCTCCCGGAAGTGTGAAACTCTCCTTCTTTCAAAAACCATGGGAGTCTGGCTTCTCTTGGGAATAAGGAAATACATGTACAAAATCCAGAAATCTGATATTAATTCATGTTGAATTCCAACACACCCAAAAGTGGAACTTCCGCTTTAAGCACTCCTCGCTCCCTTACATGCCACATTTGGCATGTAATTTTTTTTTGGTGGGGGGGAGTGGGTGCTTAGTTTAGAGTGGGACTTCCTGTCCCACTTCCTGCTTCCGCCTATGGGCCGCCTAGGTGACTCCTCCTCTCCCCCTAGGCGGCCCCTCCCTCTCAACAATCTTCTGGGACACATGACTGGTCCCAGAAGATTGCCTGTCCACTGGGAGAGTGCAGCGCAACTTGCGCATGCGCAGTGCGTGCCCGACCGTGAAGCCACAAGCTGTCACGGCCGGGTGCCCACAGTTTCATTGGAGGCGCCGAGGAGAGGAGGAGAAGAGGAGCGAGGCTCCATGCGGCCACATCGCTGAACCGTGGGACAGGTAAGTGTCTGTATAATAAAAGTCAGCAGCTACACTTTTTGTAGCTGCTGACTTTTAATAAACAAACCTAGGAATGAACAGATGAGCCGTCTGGACTCACTTTTTCCTGGATGTGTGATATCTGCACATGCTGTAACTTTACCCTGAATGGGCAAACTGGCATTGTTTTATAAATGAGCCTCAGGCTGGGTTCACACTATTGTGAATTGGATGTGGGTTTCCTCGCATTCAATTCACATGCGATGAAGCCGGTTCACACATCACGGTTCATTGAAGCCGGTTCACGCATCTCTGGAGCGGCTCCGCAGCAAATTGCACAGAAGTCCTATGCGTCTTCTGGTCCATATCAGGTCTGAATTCAGCCCAAAATTTGGACTGAAATTGGTGAACAGGGACACACCTGACCCCTGCTGTGAGCCGCTCTGTACGGCTGTGAACCCAGCCTCGATGTACAAAAAACACACCTACACTATTTGTGGGCAATGCAGCATGCTCATTGCATTCACATCTGTCTGCTAAAGGGTAGCTGCAAATCTTTCTACTATATATGAGTGTGTTGGAGTGTCATTTAGAATTCTTTTATAGTCTTTCCAGAATTAGTTTGTTCATATGCTGATGAAGTCATCCACATGGTCAAAATGTAAAATCATATATTAATTTCCACATTGTATTTTAATTATTTTTAGTCTACTCCTATGACTCTGAAGATTATTGAAGCTTATAAACTTACTTTGTGAAGATTCCCATACATTTACTTCCTTGAATTATGTGACACATATCCTTTATGCCCTGTGAGTAGGCACTGCTGTCTTACAGAATTCACAGGTCCTGCTTTCTGAACTACAGAGGTGATTATTGGAGGAGTTTCAGGAAGCAGAGTTAGTACAGGTGTCCTGACAAAATAGGCAACTCGGCAGAAAATCTAACAACGTCACTTCCGCTTTCTTACTTAAGGACTAGCCTTGTTTTGGATTTTAGGTGTTTACATGTTTAAAACAGGTTTTTTTGCTAGAAAATTACTTAGAACCCCCAAACATTATATATTGTTTTTTTCTAACACCGTAGAGAATAAAATGGCGGTCAATGCAATACGTTTTTTGGCACCGTATTTGCGCAGCGGACTTATAAGCGCACTTTTTTTGAATAAAAAAAATAAGACAACAGTAATGTTAGCCCAATTTTTTTTATTTTGTGAAATATAATGTTACGCCAAGTAAATTAATACCCGACATGTCACGCTTCAAAAAATTGCACCCGCTCGTGGAATGGCGTCAAACTTTTACTCTCCATAGGTGACGTTTAAAAAATTCTACAGGTTGCATGTTTTGAGTTACAGAGGAAGTCTAGGGCTAGAATTATTGCTCTTGCTCTACCGTTTGCGGCGATACCTCACATGTGTGGTTTGACCACCGTTTTCATATGTGGGTGCTACTCACGTATGCGTTCGCTTCTGTGTGCAAGTTCGTCAGGACGGGGCACTTTAAAAATGTTTTTTTTTTAATTATTTATTTTACTTTATTTTATTTATTTTTTCACTGTTTTTTAAAAAAAAAAATTTGGATCACTTTTATTCCTATTACAAGGAATGTAAACATCCCTTGTAATAGAAAAAAGCATGACAGGTCCTCTTAAATATGAGATCTGGGGTCAAAAAGTCCCTCCTATGGTATGGAGATGGGTGGGGGCCATCTTCCCCTCACTCGTCTCCATACACAGTCACCGACAGGTCCCAATCGCCTCCGGCGCTACCGGCGGCTCCGGTAAGCGGTGGAGGGCGCGGGAGAGCGGCGGGAGGGGGGTGGCACCTCTCCCGCCGCCGATAACGGTGATCTCGCGGCGAATCCGTTGCAGAGACCACCATTATCGTAAACAGAACTGCCGGCCCTAAAGACGGATACCTCGGTTGTGGCAGCAGCTGCTGCTGTTACCGAGATACCCACCTTCAAAGTAATGACGTATATATACAGTGGCCGGTCGGTAAGTGGTTAAACCATCAGTAAGCCTAGGTTCACATTGGAGTGATTTGTCATGGGATTTAAGAGATCAAATCGCATGACAAATCGCAGCCTAATGACGGCAATAGCACTGTTCCAATCGGTGCGACACCGATTTGCAAAAGTAGTTCGGGCACTACTTTTGCCGATTTCAGGTGCGACTCCAATAGACATCTGTGTATGAAGGCACACAGATGTCTATCAAATAGCACCTGAAATTGCACTGACCTTGCTACTTTGAAATCACGCTACTTCAAGTGAAGTAGCGAGATTTTAAAGTAGCATCAATGTGAACCAGGACTTATTGCTGATTTGGACAAATTGGTGTTTGGACACAACATCTGCAACTGAACTGTCCGGTACAGGAAGATATTGCTGTTTTCACAGCACAGCGGCTATCGAGGACAAAGTTGTCGCCGCCTCAGAGGCGGCCATTTTCTTGGTTAGTTTCGGAGCAGAGTAACAATCTCCGCTCATAATATCATGCACCGGACTCTATTCGTTTGCTGGTGTTGTGCCCAAACAGCAATTTGTCAAAATAAACAGCAATTCGTCAAAATCTGCAATTCATGATGGTTTAAAGAAAACGGAAGTGACGCAAGTTGCTCATTCTGCCAGGATCAACATTATTTCAGAACACAGGAACCACTGCATGTGGGCAGCAAGGTACCATGGGATATGTGGTCCTTAGAAATTGAAAGTAAACAGCAGAGGAGAAGCTGCAACAAGTGAATGCTGTGACCATAGATTTCCTTTAAAGTGTTACTAAACCCAGGACCCTGTATTCACTACATCTGGTCTCCCACAGACACGGAAATACAATTATTTTGGTAAATATAAACTGCTTAATACCTTTTCTCATCAGCAGTATATATAGCAATCTTCTGACTTCTATCAGTGTCCAGTAGCACTGATTAAAGATTGTAGGAGGAGTTTTCATCCTATTTTGATTGTCCTATGAGGCTGCAGGACCCCTGACTTTCTGTCTGGACAGTGCAGATTGGCCCTGTGCTGATCACATGCACCCTCCCCAAAAATAAAAATCTCTAGCAATACACACCAATTGAGCATGTGCAGAGTGCCTCCAAGGGCTCTGTTCTATCAGCAGATGGATTAAGGACAGTAAAAGAAGAGGAGGATCAGAGAAGACAGATGAAACAGCCTTTATGCACAATGCACAGGATTAACCCCTAAGGTTCCACAGTGAGTATAACAAGCATGCTTTACTGCTTATAAAGACTCATTTTACTGAGGTGAGTTTAGTAAGACTTTAAGTTTCCCACTGAGAGACACTGACTATGGTCTCTTAGTCAAAATTCTTATAACTTTTAGTAGCTATTCCCTGTATTCATCCATGTAACATCGCTGCTACAGTATGTAATATTACATATAGTTTTATATTTATGATTCCGTTTACATTTTTTATATTTGTAGCTCAAGCCCCAAGAGAAGATATATTTCAGAAACCCTAAAGAAACAGCACTGAAATACTTTAACAATATTGCACAGGTCGGTGTTTCAAAGTGCATCTATCATATCTACCAAAGTGTATGAATTAACATATTTTTGGAGATATGCAAATACCTTGTAGTGCCAGCAAGTACTTTTTGTCTTCATATCAGTTCCTTTATACCTATGGGTGACTTTGGCTCAGAGGCCAAGACTGTATAAAGGGCCCTACTTTCCATCCAAGTCAAAATTAAGCCAGTCCCTTTTCAGTGCTCCACAATTTGTCACTTAGCTGTCAAAAGCCAAAGCATGCAATGACTACTGAGGTTCTGGAATTTAACATAAATACAAAAATAATACTGCGCATGTGAAAAGATAATTCAGTGTAAAAAAAAGCAGCACCACAAATGTGAAATATTACCACAAAAAACAAGAAACAAAATAAAGGTGTGTTGTGCTACAGTGATTGATATTAAAAATACTGAAAAAACAGATAAACAGTCCAGAAAAATCAGTCTCTCAAATGGACCATAATGGTCAAATGGCAAACTCCATTATTCAACTATGGATAAGGTTATCCAATCCCTTCACCAAGTGAACACGTCACCACAACAATAGGTTGGACTCTTACCAGAGAGCCTGGACCCTTTATTGCGAAGGGTCAAATAGGCTTGATGAATATGTCCCGGTAGGGGTCATCAGCAGGGGATGAACAATAGAACCACGTCAGGAACAGCTCAAGAACATCCAGGGGACTCCACCCAAACAATGATCGTGTAGTCAGATCCAAACCAAAACATAAAATGCTGGATAGTGTAAAACCTCTTAAGGGTTGCATTTAATATAAAGTATTGCACTTATACGTATCCATAGTAAAAACAGCATTGCATGGTAAAAAAGGAAGGCGGCCCCCACAGATCTTCCAAACATGTAAAATGCACAATAACAGGAACATACAGCTCAGCATAACCGGTTTCATCGACAAAAGGACTTCTTCCAGGGCATGTCTGATCGTCATTTGGGTTGAGTCCCCTGGATGCTCTGGAGCTGTTCCTGATGTGGTTCCTTTGTACATCCCCTGCTGATGATCCCTACTGGGACATATTCATCAAGCCTGTTTGACCCTTCATAATAAAGGGTCCAGGCTCTCTGGTAAGAGTCCAACCTTTTGTGGTGGTGACGTGTTCAACTTGGTGAAGGGATTGGATAACCTTATCCACAGTGGATTAATGGAGTTTGCCATTTGACCATTATGGTCCATTTGAAAGCCTGATTTTTCTTGACTGTTTATTTATTTATAATTTTTTTCCAGTATCTGGAATTGACAGGTGAATGCAAAAGGTGGGGTGTAGTCCCAGGAGGGACAGGGTTTAATTTCTATTTGGAGAGAAACAGAAGCCTTATACCTGGGCTTAGGGCCCTGAATACTCCACAGGAACTTGGTACCTGCAAGATACCATAAACATTAGTTTATTAAAAATAAAATGCAGTGTTCAAACCTCTGCTAAAACTGAGCACATGTTTTGGGTCTGCGGGCCACATCTCTGTGTATGTTAAGACTATTTCCATTCAAAAAGCCACTCACAGACCTCCAGACACAGTGCTGTCAAAGTCAGTGGAGGAGTGAACAGAGGTCTATATCATTTATTTTATATCAGAAATAAATGTTATTGAATAAACTTAGTCAAATTCCAGAACATCTGTGTTACAATAGCAAAATACAGCAAACAGTCCTCCACTCAGACATGCAATTGGACAAATTATACAGCTGTAATGTACAATCAGAAACCTGCTGGGGTACACAACCTAGTAGGCGTTCCATTATAAGAAATCCACATCATCGTACAGGAGAAAACAAAATATACAGTAATCCATGAAATACAGTGAAGATTAGTCAGCTGACCTAGGAAACTCGGCCTTAGCCCAACAGGTGATGCATAACCAGCTCCACCAGGGCTAGGTCATGTATAGGCAGCCAACCATCCCATACTCTGTCAAATTTGGCAGGACAGCCTCTATGTTAATAAATTACTGTTTCATAATGGAGAATAGTGTCCATATGGACAATCCAGTCCTGCGGGGATGAGGGGAAGAACATTTCCAATGTAATAAAAGGACTTTTCGGGCCTGGAATAGGGCTCTAGAGACAGCCTCTTTAACAAGGGTGTCTGGGATTACTGGGTACAGGATACCAGGTATGCAAAGGATCTAAAGGAAGGTTTATTTGAAACGCCTGGCTAAGAGTATGGACAACAGTGTCCCAATGTCTGTGCAGCTTGGGACAGTGCCACAACATATGAATCAAGTCCCCATGATCTCTGCTACATTTAGTGCATATAGGGTCTATCCCTTAGCCCATATTTTACAGTTTGAGAGGGGTGTAATGAACCCTAATGCCACGTACACACGAGTGGACTTTTCAACGGACTAGGTCTGACAGTCTTTCCGACGGACTTAGCAGCGTACATCCGCCGGACTTTCAAACGAACGGACCTGGACACACACCATCACACCAAAGTCTGACGGATTCATGATGACGTACGACCGGACTAAAATAGGGAAGTTGATAGCCAGTACCCAATAGCTGCCCTAACGTCGGTTTTAGTCCATCGGACTAGCATACAGACGAGCGGATTTTTCGACCGGACTCGAGTCCGTCGGAAAGATTTGAAACATGTTTTATTTCTAGGTCCGTCGGACTCTTGGGAAAAAAATGTCCACTGGATCCCACACACGATCGAATTGTCCAACAGAGTCCGGTCTGCCGGACCAAGTCTGCCGGAAAGTCCGCTCGTGTGTACGCAGCATAAGTAGTATGTCTAACTGGGAAAGTTATTGTGACAAATTCAAGGAACTGGAACAGACCACCTCCATAGGTTCCTCCCACTGATCTCCCATCAGTTCCCCGTTGCACTCTTGCCTTACACGAATAATTATCCAGCTAGGTCCCAATAAGCAGAGAGTAAGGCCTGGTACACACTATCAGTTTTTTGTTTAATCCAGCGGGCTGAACAAAAAAAAAACTGTGGAGCTCCCTAACTATCTGATGTTAGTACAGCGATCTCCCCGCTGAGCTATTGTGTTCTCATAGGTGGACTGCCAGAACACACTGGTCAGTCCTCGCAACCATTGGCTGAGAGAGCTCATCAGATTCAGATCAGCAGATTTTTTTTGGCATGCCTTTCTGAACGTCCAGCTTCTGTCGGACAGGCTGCCATACACACGGGCCGAATGTTGGCCAGTTTCTCTCGATATTCAACCTGTGTGTTCCAGGCTTAATAGTTAGAGATAAACCCTTAGTGGAAGTAACCTTTTGCATCATATGGAACACTGGATTAGGAGAAAAGCAAAAATTGTCTGGGAAATGTTGGGCTGCAACGGCATACTGTAGTTACAGATAGTAAAAGTGCATCCATTGAAGGAGACCAAATTTGGTTTGCAAAACAGAGAAGGGCAACAATTTATTTCCTTTAAAAACTTGCCTAACATGTGTAATACCATAAGCCTGCCATTTAGGGGCATATTAAAGCTTAGCCTATTCGAGATAGGAATGATTATTCCATAAAGTACTGAAGCCAGTGTACCCTGTAACCCCCTGCAGCTGCTTGGCCTTACGCCACAACTTGTGCATTAGTCTGTAGGTAGGGAACCCTAAGTTCAGCAAAGGATTGGGATTCCAGTCCCTCTGGGAAGGGAGGTTTATATCATTAAGGCTACTTTAACACTGGGGCAGGCGGGCGTCGGCGGTAAAGCGCCACTATTTTTAGCATCGCTTTACCCTCGTTTTAGCAGCGCTATTCGGCCGTTAGCGGGGCTCTTTTAACCCCCGCTAGCGGGCGAAAAAGGGTTAAAACTGCCTGCAAAGTGCTGCTGCAGCGGCACTTTGCCGCGGTTTGGCGGTGCTGCCCCATTGATTTCAATGGGTAGGGACACTTTAGGAGCGGTGTATACATCGCTCCTACAGCGCTGCAAAGATGCTGCTTGCAGGACTTTTTTTTACTGTGCTGCAAGCGCACCACTCCAGTGTGAAAGCACTCAGGCTTTTACACTGGAGAGACAGTGGAGGCTCTTTACCGGCACTATGCATGCGCTATTTTTAGCGCTGTAGCGCCTGTAAAGCGTCTCAGTGTGAAAGTAGCCAGTGTTATACCTCTGGCAGGTTAGCTCTCCCCAACTAGCCATGTGATTTGAAAGAAACTTAGGAAGGGATCTTTCTGTAGAGATGTGGTATATGTAGAAAAAGGGTTTTTTAAACACAAATTTCTATCTTGCGACACATAATTTTGATGTGCCTGCTGTTCATACCTGATTCATATGCTGTGTGTGGGGGATATATATGGTCAAGTAGCCCTAGATATTTAGGAATTTTCACTGTTAAAGAATGGGCACAGTTTGCTATGGTCTTAGCAGTATTGCTTTCTTACGGAGAACCTAGTGCAGCTAGTTCTTAACATGGAGCATTTACTTCTAAAATTAAATAGTAAAGCAGCGTTACCCCACATGCCCTGATTCCTAGCCTCAACCAAACCTTTAGGATGACCCTGACATCTAACTACTAAACTTAAGCTTTCACTTGTGCCTGCATCACAGGTTTTTGATGCAGAGTGCTAGTAAATTCTGAAAGTACTGTGGATTTGACACACGACAGGAGATAAAAAAGATAATTTATTTATTTCTCATAGAATAATGTCCTCTGCCAATATTGTCATTTCTTTTGAAGAATATTTTGTGGTATGGAACTTTGACTTGGTTAGCTTTGTTTACGTGAAGACCTTTTATTTATTTCTGTCTTTGATCATTTACATAGGCATGGTGTTTCCAGAAACAACAACATGAACTGCATGTAGCTTTCTACAAGCAATATATAATTAAGAACCAAAATGCTTTTAAAGAAGCTCTTTTGAAGATCAACACCTTGGAAAAGTATGTTATTGATTTATTTCTTCTTTATTTTAAAGAAGAAATATTTTATTTTAAAGGATATGTCCAGACATTACCCGAATTTTCCTTAGACCTCCTTCTGCCTCTCTAGAGCATCTCCCAGCATTTTTTCTTTTACCTTGTTCTTATCTCTAGAAACTGCTTTTATTACTCTCTGTGACATAATCACAGGTGAAGCAGCTGGGAACTCTGTGCCTATTGATGTAGTTACGCCCCCAGAGCTACATATTACAAGAGCCCTTTCTCTATACGCAGTGAGTGGCAAGCTCTTTAGAGTCAAGACAGGTGCACTGCTTTTCTGGGATAGAATCAATCTATACACGAAGGGTGGAGAATAGTACAATTCTTTTTGGCAAGATTAATGTGTTTTTTCAGTGCCTGTTGTTTTGTAAAAAGGGATAAAGCACAGGAAAATGTGCATGTATTGTTTGTGGGGGTTTTTTTGTCCCAAAATGAAAGTGATTGTAATGTCTCCTTTTAAATAAAAAAAAAAAAGTTATACTTACCTCCTCTGTGCAGTTGGTTTTGCACAGAGCAGCCTGGACCCACCTCTTCTCTGGTCCCTCTTCGCTGCTTCTGGCTCCTCCCTCCTGTTGAGTGCCCCCACAGCAAGGTGCTTGCTATGGGTGCACCCGAGCTGAGTCACAGCTCCATGTGTCCATTCAGACATGGAGCACTGACCTGGCCCCCTCTCTCCCCTGATTGGCTAACTGACTTTGACAGCTGTGGGAAACGATGGCGCTGATGCTGTGTCTCAGCCAATCAGGAGGAGAGTCCCAGAAGGCGAAGACACTTGTGGACATCGCTGGAGAGAGAGGGGGCACAGGTAAGTAATTAGGGGGTGCTAGAGGGAGGCTGCTATACACACAAGGTTTTTTTATCATAATGCATAGAATGCCTTAACAACTCCTATAGGTTTATGTCATAATCGAACATTTGTGTATTGGCTTTTATTCTGTTGCATATTTCTCAAAAATATTTGACTGTGTTGATAGTTGATTTTATGACTG
This sequence comes from Aquarana catesbeiana, assembly GCF_042186555.1. Lineage (NCBI taxonomy): Eukaryota > Metazoa > Chordata > Amphibia > Anura > Ranidae > Aquarana > Aquarana catesbeiana. The sequence goes on along the minus strand of NC_133324.1, from coordinate 351,627,783 downwards.
GTAAATGCTTATTTTCATAGTGAACTAAAAGCAATAAAGAGAGAAAATGTGGAGCTTAAATCATTGATTACTCACATGAAGGTAAGAATTCAGTAACTTCTTGTTTTTTGTGTTTTCTATCTGTTATTTTTCATTTATTTCTGAGGATTTTATATTATATATAAGAGAGAGCTGTAGGGCATATGCTAGTTACAGCAAATAGCATGCCCTGCCCAGGGAGCATCTTAAAAAATCCCTCATCATTTTCATTACTCTGCCCCATACTTAATGCTGTGCTGTATGTTCTCTATTCAAAACTTAAAGAGGAACTGCAGTCTGCTCACATCATTTGTAATAAAAACATCTTTTCCATTCTGAAGCTTCCCTTCAACCACTTTGCATATTATTTTATATATACTGTGATTCTGTACTTGCCAAATATGCTGTAGAAATCACCTCTGCCAGGTTAGCCCCCCCATATCAAAATTTTTGAAAAAATCTTATGCAGTTTGATCTTTGCTAGATCAGGTTAGATCAACCGTTGTTTGCGTTAGATCTCACACAGAAGAAGCAATATTAACAGTTATTTGAGGGGGGGCTAACCCGTCATCAGCCCCCCTTATCAAAAAACTGACCAAACAGTTAGCTATTTTGGAAGCAATTTGTTAGATCCGGTAAGATCAAGTGGTTTTAACGTTAGATCTCACATAATTAGAGACTTATTAAGTAATTAATGACCTTATCAAATTTTCTGGCCAAAAATCATTCAGGCTAATAGATATTCGTTAGATCTGGTAAGATCAAGTGTTTTTAACGTTAGATCACACATCATTTCAGAGATATTCCACATCAAAATAGAGATATTAGGTGGTACATATGGACAGGTTAGCCCCCCCCCTTATCAAATTTTCTGGCCAAAAATTATTCAGGCTAATAGATATTCGTTAGATCCGGTAAGATCAAGTGGTTTTAACGTTAGATCTCACATAATTAGAGACTTATTAAGTGATAAATGAGGGGGGCTGGCCCCCCCTTATCAAATTTTCTGGCCAAAAATCATTCAGGCTAATAGATATTCATTAGATCCGGTAAGATCAAGTGGTTTTAACGTTAGATCTCACATAATTAGAGACTTATTAAGTGAATAATGAGGGGCGGCTGGCCCCCCCTTACTAAATTTTCTGGCCAAAAATCATTCAGGCTAATAGATATTCGTTAGATCCGGTAAGATCAAGTGGTTTTAACGTTAAATCTCACATCATTTCAGAGATATTCCACATCAAAATAGAGATATTAGGTGGTACATATGGACGAGCTGGCCCCCTTATCAAATTTTCTGGCCAAAAATCATTCAGGCTAATAGATATTCATTAGATCCGGTAAGATCAAGTGGTTTTAACATTAGATCTCACATCATTTCAGAGATATTCCACATCAAAATAGACATATTAGGTGGTACATATGGACGGGCTGGCCTGTTACATGCTTTTGATATACACACGGAAAAAAAAACAGGTTAGTGTGCACAGGAAACCATACAATTTACATCTGCATAAAACCCTGGCAGAGGAACATCCAAACAATTAGCATAGGAGGGGAGGTTAACTGGAATGGCCCAGCTAGATGTGCCAGGGGCTGAGTATCAGAAGCCAAGAAATCAGGCCAAGACAGAAGTACAGTTAAATCACACTTGTTTAATAATAAAAGTAAAAAGAACAAACGTAGTCAAAACATAGCCAAAGTTCAGTAACCGGAACGGATAGTCAGCCAAGCAAGAAGTCAGGGATCAATGTAGTGGAACAGCAAGCAGGATCTGGAGCCAGAAGGGATGTCAGCAGAGTAACTGTGGAGAGATAGGAGCTGGCAATTATCCAACAGCTGAGTGGCCAGCTCAGAGAAGGAAGGGCTGAGCCCAGCCCAGACAGTGAGTTGGGATTGTCCACCACCAAATCTGCAGTGGAAGAGTTAGTTTCTTCAAGAGTCCTTTTTGCAATGAGAACGACCTCCTCAGAGCTTTCACTCAAAATATCATATATTAGTCTTTTGGGTGGGTGAATAACCCTTCGCTCTCGCTGTTCTTTAGGTTTTGGGGTTACAGGCACACTGGTCTCTTCTTCTTCCTGCATATCAGCTTCAGCTTCCTCAAAGAAGGATGGAAAGTCTTAGGGGTCTGTTGTCAGCAGGGAAGATTGAGGGTCTTCCAACTCTTCAAAAGGTGGACTTTGAGGTACAAACTCAGGAGCCTCTGGCCTGCATGCAGTCACCTTGGGAGGAGAAGAAAAGGGGGGTGGCAAGCCCTGACAATCTTTCTCTTCATCCTCACTGTTTTCATCTTTAGCAAGGGGTACAGAGTGAGATCTAGTCACTGGCCGGGATCTTTGAGAGGCCGTGGGTGTGGACTGTAAATCTGGCTGTGGTGGCACATGAACTGCTTCTGACAGAGGCAACAGATGATTGTGATGCTAAGTCTTCAGCAGGCCTGTGCTTCCCTCTGGCCGGATTTGATATACTGGGTGTCTGGGCAGATGCTTGCAAACGACATAGGGCTGTGACTTTCAGCAGTTAGCCAACTTGTGCTTTCCAGGGACAACCAGGTTTCTCAGCAGCACCTTGTCATCCGGCTGTAGGTCCTGCATTCGTACCCTAAGGTCAAAGTTTATTTTGTTTCTCTGTCCTCGGGCATATGAGGCAGCTTGAGCCTTATCATAGGTGGTTTTCGGACGTCTCTGCAGGCGATCCACATACCCTCTGTGGAAAGATGCTAAGGTATGGTCGAGGGATGTGCCGAAGGCCAAGTCTACTGGCAGCCGGGCCTACGGTCTGAACATCAAACTATAGGGAGAGTAACCTGTGGCATCATTGGCGGTTCTGTTATAAGCATGCACAATAGCCACTATATGCTTGCTCCAGTGCTGCTTTTGTTCTGAACTTAGAGTTCCAAGTATATCCAGGAGGGTTCAGTTGAATCTCTCTGGTTGAGGATCTCCTTGAGGATGATACGGGGTGGTTTTAGACTTCCTGATGCCCAACAGGTCTGAAAGTCTCTTGATGAGACTACTCTTGACATCTCTCGCTTGATCAGAGTGGATGCGTTGGGACAGACCATAGTGCACAAAGAATTTCTCCGCAAAGATCTTGGCCACCATGGATGCTTGTTGGTCCCTCGTGGAAAATGCTTGGGAATACCTAGTGAAATGGTCAGTCACTACCAGGATATTTCCCTGCCCGCTCAGATCAGGGTCCAAGCACAGAATGTCAATGCACACCAGCTCCATGGGTCCTTGGCTCTGAAGATGGTCCATTGGGGCAGCTCGGTGAGGCAAAGTCTTCCTTTGGATACATCTGATGCAGGAGTGGCAATAGTCCTCAACTTCAGCCTGCATGCAGGGCCAGTAGAACCGGTCCCTCACCAGGAGAAAAGTCCTCTTGGGCCCTAGGTGGCCATGGTTGTCATGTAGGTGTCAGGGCTGGGCTCAGCCCTTCCTACTCTGAGCTGGCCGCTCAGCTGTTGGCTAATTGCCAGCTCCCATTTCTCTCCACAGTTACCCAGCAAGTTGTCCAGCTCACTTGATCTCTGCCTTCACCTTTGTCAACATCACAGAGTCTTTCTCCTGCGTTCCTGTTGAAGACTTGCTAGGCTGACGTTCCTTCTGGCTCCTGATCCTGCTTGCTGTACTACTACGTTTATCTCTGGCTCTCTGACATTTGCTTGGCTGACTACCCGATCCGGTTACTGAACTCTGGCTTGTTTTGACTACGCTTACTCTGTTTACCTTATTATTATTATTATTAAAGAAGTTTGATTTAACTATACTTCTGTCTCGGTCTGATTCATGGTTTCTGATAGTAGGGCAGTTAATACTGTCTCCGTATGTTTTTCAGGTAGGAATAGCTGCCATTTTTCTTCAGAATCGTCAGAGGGGCCCCTTCGGTAGACCAACCCTCTGTGCACCTGAAACTGATCCCACTCTCGGTGCAGCAGATGGGTTTCCTTCGGGGAGTCAGTGAGGAGCAAGTCCGGGCATTGGCTCTCCAAGGCATTGAATGCCAAGCTACAGGGAGGGTCCTCTAACTGGTCCCTTCACAGGTCTTTGACAGCTTGGGCAGACCTTCATCCCCGACTTGGGCGACATTGCAATAACATCTGAGGACACCAACGGCTGACACTCCAACCTCTTCGATCCTGGATCCTACTCCAGGTTGATGTTCTGCTCCTTGACATAAGGCTCGTACCCTTCAGGTGTCAGTTGGGCCTATTCTTCTGGAGGGTCTCTGGAACAATGGGGCTTTCTTGACAAAGCATCAGCGTCTTGTTTCCTGACCCCGGTCGATACTTCAGGCTGAAAATAAACCCTGATAGAGCAGCCAACCATTTGTGACCCATGGCGTCCAACTTGGTGGTAGTGAGGATGTAGGTGAGAGCATTGTTGTCGGTCTTGATCACGAACTCCACTCCATACAGGTAATCCCTCAGCTTATCCACCCACTTCAAGGCCAGAAACTCAAGTTTGTGCATGGGATAGTTCTTCTCGGCGGGGGCCAAGTTCCGACTCACGTAGGCAACAGGCCGTAGATGGCAGTCATGTTCTTGATATAGCACCCCACCTAACCCATCTCGACTGGCGTCAAAGTGTAGCTCGTATGGCCTGGTTGAAGCTTCATAGGCCACGACTGGAGCGGTTGTTAGGATTCACTTCAGCTGCCTAAAACCTCTTCACACTTCAGAGTCAATTGTTCCTGAATGGACTCTCTGTGTTTTCTGGGCCCTCCAGCTGGTCTGACAGGCTTCGCCAGATCAGGGTCAGCATCTTAGCGAATCCCTTGACAAGTCTTCTGTAATAAGAGCAGAATCCCAGAAATGACCTAAGCTCAGTCACGTTGGTAGGCCTCGGCCAGGAGGTCAGTGGCCACTTCATCAGCAGACACAATGTGACCAAGGTAGTTGACCGAGGGTTGATAAAACTGGCACTTTTCCAGAGACAGCTTCAACCCCCTCACCATGGAGTCTCTTAAGGACCTTCTGCAGAAACTCTTCGTGCTCTTCCAGGGTCTTGCTGAAAACGATGATGTCGTCTAAGTACACCAACACCTCGATCAGTTTCATGTCACCCACGGTCTTCTCCATTAGCCTTTGGAAGGTGGCTGGGGCACCAGACAGGCCTTGATGCATACGATCAAATCCAAAGATCCCCTGCGGGGTAATGAAAATGGTCTTCTCCCAATCCTCAGGGTGCATGGGGATTTGGTAATACCCACTCTTCAAATCCAGCATGCTGAACCACTTCGCTCCTGACAGGCTCTGCAAGACATCTTCTATCCTTGGGGTGTTATATTGGTCGGGAATGGTCCTTAAGTTCAGCTTCCGGTAGTCAATACCCAACCTCAGTGACCCATTCGTCTTCTGTACCACCACTATTGGGGAAGCGTATAGACTCTGGGACTCGGATGATACCTGCCCTCTTCAACTCTGCCAGTTGTTCATGCAGATCTTCCAAGTCCCCTAAAGGAATCCATCAAACTCTTTCCCTGAAGGGCTTATGCACTCGAAGAGATGGATCTGGTATTGGGCACTTTTTGTACACCCCACGTCAAATTCACTCTTGGAGAATGCAGCCTGCCATCTCAGGAGCTGAGTCTTGGCCCTTTCTTTCCATTCAGGCAAAAGGGGAGTATTTTTCGGATAGAGCTCCTCCACAGAGATCCCATTCTTTGCTCCCCCCACCAAATCAGACGGTGGGACTGGGGTGGCCAGATTCACTTGTCCCAGCAACATCTGAGCCGGCATCTTCACTGGCGAGGCTGTTATGTTGTGGACACTAACCAAGATCTTTCCGTGACTTCTTTGCAACCCTTTGGTTGAAACTACCTCGGGAATTATCTCCCCTCCTATGTCTTCTCTCTGTCCGTCTGATTGAAGGACAATGAAAGGGCCTGCTTGCTTCCAATTTAGCTTGACAGATGCTCGTAAATAGGCCACTTTACCAGGCTGTAACACCTTCTCACACTGGTCCAAGTGCCAGATCTTTCCCTTCTGTTTTTTTACCAGGTGCTGGTAGGCTTGTCTCAGCATGGGGTGCAAACTTGTAGTTGAAGTGCCCGGCTCCAGAACAAGAGGTGTCAACAGCCTTCTGACAAGATCAGTATTGGTCTCTATGATGAGAGAACTCTTACTGGCCCCTGGTGGGTGAGGACAGACCACTGCCTGAGTTTCAAAAGTCTTGGCTTTCCCAGCCATGGAGGGATAGAAGGTCAGCTTGACCGGAAGATAGCCATCATAGGGGAAGTTCTGAGTCACAATGCCCCATATCTGCAGCTCTTCCAACTTCTGCAAAGGCAGGTGCTTGAGGTGCCTATCATAGAAGTCTCTGTAGAGAAGAGTCACTTAAGCTCCAGTATCCAGAAGGGCCTTGGTGTAGACTCCCTTTACTTGGATGGGAACAACAGGAGAAGGTCCCACCAGCTTGTCAGGGAGCATGGAGGAAGTGGTGGCCCTGGCCTGTTCGGTGGTTTGTATCCGCGCTCCTCTCTGCGAGGTTCTGATTGGGCTTAAATCTGTGCTAAGTTCTGGGAGTCTGGTGTGCATTGACTCTCCGACACCAGGCAGCATTTGTCAAAAGAAACAGGACACTGGGCAGTTTGGAGGCAACAATGGGGGGCCCTCTGCAAGGGTTTGGACTTTCGCTACTGTCTCTTCGTGTCATTGGTTTTGAGCCAGCTAGCGTAGATGGGCACACGGTTGACTCCTTCACCAGAGCCCTCCGAAGTTTCCCTCTGGCTTCTGTCACTGTGCTTCAGGCTTCACTGGGCTTGGACACACCTGTCGATTAATGTCCCACATAATTTCAGCATACCTCGGTATGCTCAATGGCACTCCTCACTGGTACATGTGAAAATGCTCATCACCGCCTCCGATATAGACACTAGTATGGATATACGTGCATCGTTACCAAATATCCATAATATCCCGTAATTATGGATAATCAAATATTAAAATCACTTGATCTTATCGGATCTAATGAATATCTATTAGCCGGGTGATTTTTTGGACAGAAAATTTGATAAGAGGGGGTCAGCCCCCCTCATTAATCACTTAATAAGTCTCTAATTATGTGAGATCTAATCTCATCCTTACGTACTATCACCTAATATCTCTAACATTAAAACCACTTGATCTTTCCGGATCTAACGAATATCTATTAGCCTAGATGATTTTTGGCCAGAAAATTGCATGTAGGGGGGCTAACCCGTCCACATGTACCATCTAATATCTCTATTTTGATGGGGAATATCTCTGAAATGATGTGAGATCTAACGTTAAAACCACTTGATCTTACCGGATCTAATGAATATCTATTAGCCTGAATGATTTTTGGCCAGAAAATTTGATAGGGGGGGGGGGGGTAACCTGTCCATATGTACCACCTAATATCTCTATTTTTATGTGGAATATCTCTGAAATGATGTGAGATCTAACGTTTAAACCACTTGATCTTACCGGATCTAACGAATATCTATTAGCCTGAATGATTTTTGGCCAGAAAATTTGATAAGGGGGGGCCAGCCCCCCCTCATTAATCACTTAATAAGTCTCTAATTATGTGAGATCTAATGTTAAAACCACTTGATCTTACCGGATCTAACGAATATCTATTAGCCTGAATGATTTTTGGGCAGAAAATTTGATAAGGGGGGGCCAGCCCGTCCATATGTACCACCAAATATCTCTATTTTGATGTGGAATATCTCTTAAATGATGTGTGTTCTAACGTTAAAAACACTTGATCTTACTGGATCTAACGAATATCTATTAGCCTGAATGATTTTTGGCCAGAAAATTTGATAAGGGGGGGCCAGCCCGTCCATATGTACCACCTAATATCTCTATTTTGATGTGGAATATCTCTGAAATGATGTGTGTTCTAACGTTAAAAACACTTGATCTTACTGGATCTAACGAATATCTATTAGCCTGAATGATTTTTGGCCAGAAAATTTGATAAGGGGGGGCCAGCCCCCCTCATTAATCACTTAATAAGTCTCTAATTATGTGAGATCTAACGTTAAAACCACTTGATCTTACCGGATCTAACAAATTGCTTCCAAAATAGCTAACTGTTTGGTCAATTTTTTGATAAGGGGGGCTGATGACGGGTTAGCCCCCCCAGCAAATAACTGTTAATATTGCTTCTTCTGTGTGAGATCTAACACAAACAACGGTTGATCTAACCTGATCTAACAAAGATCTAACAAACTGCATAAGATTTTTTCAAAAATTTTGATATGGGGGGGCTAACCCGGCAGAGGTGTAGAAATCTCCCTCCACTGAGTCTGACTGCAACCATTTTAACTGTGGGCAGCTGAAGCTGCTGCTTGTTCACTTCCTGGATTTACACAGACACACAGAGGCACACCTCCAGCTCTGCAGCTCTCATTGGCCTTCTTATGACTCCTCCCCCTACCTTCCTGGCAAACTCTCACAAGAGTGAGAGTGAGAGAGACAGAGCTGTGCATGATGTCATAAGCCTAGGCTTTTTACCAGACAAGAAACAGGAAGTAGGCTGTATAAGGTATTTACTGGCAAAAAAATGTTTTACTATCCAAATTTAAAACAACAAGGGCAGAAGATTTAATAGATGGAAAGATGAAAAATGACTGAAGTTCTGCTTTAAACTGGTCATTGAACAATTTTCCTTCAGAAAAATTAGGTCAAACCTAAACAACACTTTTATTTGTATCCAATTAGGCAGGCCCTTGAACCACATAGTTGTGGGTAAATCTACAGGTGATTGTACAGAAATTGTACAAGAAAATTGTAGAATGGCCAGCTTTAGACAATGGTAAACCTAACAATACATGGACCACAAATGAGCAATCGCATCTAGATACGTACTATCTAGATACGATTGTGAAACCTAATTTATGGATCTTCTTTGAGATAAACCCCTTGTGTACAAAATAGAGAATGTGCAGGCAAAAATTTTGCTTTTAAGGCCTTTTTCCCATTTTTGTGTATAGTTCTTTGAGGAATTGGTCAACAGGAGATATGATATGAACCGAGAATGTTTCCAAATATCAGTTCACAGGATTAAATATTCGAATGGTTAGGCCCATGAGGGGATGGTCAACCCCTATGGACAGTTGATAAGAAGTGGCCTGTTTTGGTTGCCCTAATAACTTAATAGGATGTCTTTCATACATTAAATTACCTAAATTAATTTATATCATGTTAGTGATAGGAAATGTTTATCAAAATTGGTTAATATTGATAAAGATTCTAATGACGTTTGGACTTGAAGTTCTGGTTAGAATCTGGGGTTCGCTACTATTGCCATCATTATAAATGATCTTCCCTTAACCACTTCAATACCAGACACTTACCACCCTTCCTGCCCAAGCCAATTTTCAGCTTTCAGCGCTGTCGCTGTATAAATGACAATTGCGCGGTCATGCTACACTGTACCCAAACAAAATTTTTATCATTTTGTTCCCACAAATAGAGCTTTCTTTTGGTGGTATTTGATCACCTCCGTGGCTTTTATTTTTTGCTAGACAAATAAAAAAAGACCCAAAATTTAGAAAAAAAAAAGGTTTTCTTTTGTTATACAATTTTGTAAAAAAGTACGTTTTCTCCTTCACTGATGGCCACTGATAAGGCGGCATTGACGGCACTGATAAGGTGGCACCAATGAGGTGGCACTGACGAGCACTGATAGGCGGCACTGATATGCAGCACTGATGGGCATTGATAGGCGACACTGATGGGCACTCATGGGTGGCACTGGTGGGCACTGAAAGGCGACACTGGGCACTGAAAGGCTGCACTGATGGGTACTTATGGGTGGCACTGATAGGCGGCACTGCTGGGCACTGATATGCGGCACTGATAGATGGCACTGATAGGCATCACTGATTACACTGGCAGGCATTGCTGATGGGCACTGATTGCCATCTGCCTGGGCACTTCCTGTTTACATCGTGATCAGCCTCCGTCAGAGGCTCTTTACTGAGATCGGTGTAGCGGTGTTTCAGACTGACACGCCGCAACAACGATCGCCGCGATGCATGTCCTTACGGGCCCGCTCCAGCAGTTATCCTGCTGGACGTTATATGACGCCCAGTCAGGATAACAGAACCACTGCCCGCCCGTCATTCTGTTATAGGACAGGCGGGAAGTGGTTAAGGGTTTCTTTATCCCAACTAACCAAACTATTCCCGAACACTCCTGTAGTTGTTACCGTACAGTGGATGATTTCTGACCTGTGAAAGTTGATCCTGCTCTATTCAGGGAAGGAATTGGAGTGGAATATTCCTGAATGTCTACTTCACTTGAATACATCTCTTTTCCGGTTGCATGTGTGCACTAGTCAAGGATTCGAGAGATGTGAAATGCTTTATGGTATAACAGAGAATCAGGAACTCAGCTGCCTCCAAACTCTTTAGAATGCTACTTCTCCCCATTAGGAGCAATTAGTGGACGGAGACAGAAATTCCATTATTGTCTCAGTAGCTGACCACGGATTTAGTTAGAGATTAGGCATCATTGCTGTAGAGGTGTCCCCAAACCACCAAACCCAAAATTTAGTGAAGTGGTTAGGGCAGCCTCTGTGGAAGTAGATGCGTAGAATACTTTGTTCTCTTAAGTTTACGCGCCCATAGAAGTTGTCTGGACGCATAATGAACTGATTTAATAAAACAATTGGTACTGGAATAGGTAATGTCTGCAAAAGAGAGAGTGGGTACAGGAAAACCTTCCGTTATAGGATTATTTTTCTCCCCAACTAGAAGAAGGCTTTGGTGTTCTGTTTGTCTTGTCTGAGCTTTGTTAGGACTAGGGTGGAGCTAGCCTTATCTATTAAGGTAAAAAAGGTTAACCGCACTAATGAACTAATAAACTAAAAAAAATATATATAGAAGCAGCAGCAGCTCAGCTGTATGATACATACAAAAATACAAAAAAAGGGGTAAGACTGAGCTGCGCTAATGATCAGTAAGCAATTACAAAAATGAACAGAAACCAAAACACCAAAGTGCAAAAATGTGTGAGTAACTTTTCAGAGAAATCTGGTGATAACACAATTTAAATATATATAGGATACAAATTCAGCAGTATTAAGTCAGACTTGAGACAATGGTCCTCTCTCCTACACTCTTGGCTAGGTAAAATAAATATTATTAAAATGAACATTCTTCCTCGGGTTATCTTTATCTTTCAAATGTTGCCGTTGGGTGTGCCTATAGGGTTCTTCTCTACTTTACAGACCATGATATCCTACTTCGTTTGGAAGGGCAGACATCCTAGGATACCCCGAGCGATCCTTTTCCGCTCCAAAAAAGCAGGGGGTCTGGCTCTTCCAAACTTTAAGGCGTACTATAATGCCATTGCATTATATAGGATCTCTGATTGGAAGTATGCTAGTGAAACTAAATTATGGGTCCAATTGGAACATGTGCTGAGTGGTACTGATCTATCTATTATGCCTTGGATCCCCCGCTCTTTTAGATCTTTCTCACCCAATATGTCACCACTAACTACCTCCACACTTGCAGTATGGGACTCTTTGCACAAAAAATTTTCTTGGACCGATAATTCTCCCTTATTGCCAATACTCAATTACAACTTTTTTCTTCCTGGCACCAAGGACACTGGCTTTAACCACTCGCTGACCGCCGCATGTACATATACGTCCCTTTTTTTGGGGGCGGATATCGTTGTTATGGCAGCAGATAGCTACCATAACCCCGGTAGCCCCGTGTTCGGCCGGCTACAATATAAAAAGTGGTCTCTGCAGCGGATTCGCTTTTATTGGTGGCGGGAGAGGGCCCCCCCTCCCGCTGCAATCTTTCAACTCCGATTTAAGGGAGAAAAAACAGAGAGATCCGTTAGTAAAAGCAGCACACATTCCACTTGTTACACAGTTAACCCCTTGATTGCCCCTTGATGCTAACTTCTTCCCAAAATCCCAAGCCAGTGGCATTAGTACAGTGTGCAGTAATACTAATCACTGTATTAGTGTCACTAGCAATGTCAGTGTCAGTCAGTTAGTGTCCCTCCCAGCTAGTGTCAGTTAGCGCTAGATTGTCTTCCATACTATCACAATCACTCTATAAGTCGCTGATCACCAGTATAGTGTCTGGATCAGTATTTTGATTACAATTAGAACTATGCTAGTGGCTCCAATAGTATAGTGTCCCCAAAAACGCAGTTTGTTTTTTACCATAGACATGTAGCAGAATACATTTTTCCTAAATGTATGAAGAAATTTGATTTTATTGGATATGTAATATCAGAGAAAGTAGAAAATAACATTTTGGGTTTTTTTTTGTTTATATAATAATAAAAAGCAAAAAAAGAAAAAACCCAGTGGTGATCAAATACCAACAAAAGAAAGCTCTATTTGTGTGAAAAAAAATTCTATAAATTTAATTTGCGTAAGGTGTTGCATGACTTCACAATTGCCAGTTACAGCAGCACAGTGCTGAATAGCAAAAAATGGCCTGGTCATGAAGGGGGTAAAACCTTCTGGAGGTCGAGTGGTTAAAATTTGATAGATTGCTATTCTATTCTGCTTTCCTGTCACTGTGTGTTGGGGTATATTTCCTTGTAGCCCCTTGATATTGGTTCTGATATGGAATAATAATGGTTCTAGGAACAGAACAAAATAGGGGAGAGAGTGGATAGCATTGCCTCCTACCATTTCACTGAGGTGACAATTTTATTTTGACTCCTGCTGTTTGGTGGGAATATATTATTATTATTATTATTATTTAAGGCACTTACGGTATATAGCGCCGTCAATTTATGCAGTGCTTTACATATACATTGTACATTCACATCAGTCCCTACCCTCAGGGAGCTTACAATTTATGGTCCCTAACTCACATTCATGTACAGGGGCTAATTTAGACAGAAGCCAATTAACCTACCAGCATGTCTTTGTAGTGTGGGAGGAAACCAGAGTACCCGGAGGAAACCCACACAGGCACAGGGAGAACATGCAAACTCCAGGCACGTAGTGTTGTGGTTGGGATTTGAACCAGTGACCCTTTTTACTGCTAGGTGAGAGTGCTACCCACTACACCACTGTGCCAGGTCTTTCCTGGGGCCTCTTCTAGTCGCCCACATGCTAGGAGATCTAGGCCTTCTGAGCACTTCATTCCTGAGTCTGGGAGCCCCTCAAGGGACCCTCTGACCTCACCAGCCAAGCACATGCCTGCTTCCCCTGGTGTGCGAGTCGGGAGGAATCCCCGTCTACGGCTAAGCCAGGGTGGGAGTGTTTTCATCTGGCAACCACTTCCCTGCCCTCACACCTTTGCAGTATGGATGGTGCGGCTGGCTATACAGGATCCCTGCCTGTGTCTAGTGTGGCCTGGCGATGAAGTGGCAGAGCGGCAGGTGCCGGCCAGGTCCCGGGAGCGGCCAGGGCCCTCAGTGACAGAAGACACGGATGGCAGCTTTCTCCTGTGTCCAGGCATAGCTGAGCGTGCACCACGGATGGAAGGAGCCAGACGTCGGCTGGTGAGGCTTTCTGCACCCCTCACAGAGCCCAGCGTGGGAGTAGGAGAGGAAGGGCCCAGGGTTCTGTTGTGGCGGTGGTTGCTGACATCATCAGCGGGCGCCCGCCGGACTCTTGGGCGGGCACCCTGGAGCCTGCTGAGGGGAGCGAGCGACAGTGCAGCTTGGTGAACAGAGCCGGTCTGAAGGGGTGCTCAGCTACTCTGAAGATGGTGAAATCCCGCATGCTGCACAGGGATCAGGATCTGCGGCTGGATGTCCTGAGGGACAGAGGCAGCCAGGTGAGCCTTTTGTTTCATGTCCTCTTTCTTGTTCATATTCAATCTCTATTCAAGGGGGCCCCCGGGGGGGGGTTAGTTGACAGCTCAGCAGGGATCGGGTGTGGGACCGTTGGATTCCTCCAATCAATGGCTGGCAGCGTCTGCGATAACTACAGCCATTAAGGCTTCGGACAACAAAGCGGCTGACAAAAGAGTAGCCGGGGTTGATGGGGTATGTCTGGCAAATGCTGCAAAAATGCGATGTGTGTTTTGAAGGGGCTTTGGGTGTGCATCTAAAACTGGAAGTGAAGGAGCGTCTATGGAAGGGTGAGTATGTGGGAATGTATTTCTTTGTTGCCATTGGAGAAATTTAAAGTTAGATCAGATGGATGTAAGAAAGAGGAAGAAAACTGCGGTATCGGTTGATTACTCATATGTTCTCAAACTGGTTGCAGGCGAGTGCAATTTTAGCTAGTGTCATTGGGGAAAAGGTCCCTGAGAATTGCTCCCCATTTTGTTATCTGGACTCTATCGGCGAAGCCCAGCGAGTCTATGGTGGGGTTGCTTGGTTTGGCTATGACAAGCAATTTATTAGCGCAATGCAGTTCGGCCCTCTTTATGGTGGGAGCATAAAAACCTCATTCTCTGGATGAAAGTGATGTCATCTGCACAGAGTTCGGTTCCTCCCTTTTAGGGTGGGGCCGAGGGTTTGGCAGCCTCTTCACAACTGGCTGCAAATCACAGGGGGTTATGTCGGCAATTCAATGCCAGATCTTGCAAGTTTAATACCGCGTGCTGTTTCCGTCATGACTATTCAGGGTGTGGAGGGTTTCATGCACTGTCCAGATGCTTCAAGCACGAAAAAGGAAAAGGAGGATGCTGGAAAGAGGGAAGTGAAGGGAGAAAAGATGGCGCGTTTCCTAAAGCGTTATTCTAACAGGAGGGCAGCTCGTGTGTTGCAGCTGGGTTTCTCGTAGGGTTTTTCTGATACCCTGCCAGTTGCTGGTTGTTCCTCCTATGGCTGATGCTTGCAGTCCTTTCGTTTACTTCCAGTGGTCGTTTTCAGGAAAACTTTTCAAAGTAATTAAACAAATGATGGGTGGGAAGTCCTGATAATTACGGCACCTCATCCCTGAAAAATGATGGATTGAAGAGCAAGAAGACTGGGATTATAGCGGTGCCAGAAACAAATTGAAACACCATAAATATAAAATCGTATTTTTTATTGATATAGAAAGCTAAAAAGTATATATAATTCATACATATACATCATATACAAAAAGGATCAGAAAAAACAGAGAAAATTACACTATACACTTTCAAATGTTAACCGTCACCAACGATGTTGAGAGGTGATCAATAGTCAATTCATCCCAACTAGTTTTGCCAATACATTGGCTTCATCAGGGGAATAGGCAAAATAATAATACAAGAAGATAAAAACACTAAAGAAATAGAAAGAAAATATGTTATATATAGAATACAGATATAACATAATTCAAATAGGTAATCATGTCACAGAGGAATCACAATATTGTCCAATCAAGCCCCCCAGCCTCCCAGCTCCCACATCAAAGACATACCGTGCCAGACTCCCAGAGCAAGGAGTGAGCGCCACAGAGCGGCCAGGGACAACGGTCACACTCAACCCTGTAGTTGGCTACAGGGGACCCAGAAGGGTGCCTAAAGAAGCTGAGACAAACATATTGGTAATGAATATTTAATTCTAATTAATCAATTAATTATGTAGGCAAAGCCTCAATTACATACCCTGGTTACAGATACAAGAGACACATGAAAATGCACTAGGTAGATGACAGCACGATGCTTGAATGATGAAACCGCGGAATGTATGTATGGTCATAGAAACTAAAAATAATATAGTGCATAATGATGGTATTAATGGCATGTTAATGGTGTTTAAAACACGTTAATAGCAGACATATGTTCTAACGAATAGACAAATTACATATGTATAGATGCTTACCATAACAATGCAACCACCAGAGTTGGTAAAAAGGTACTCGCTATACATGAAATCTCGCCGTTAGGGATGCTGAACACGGGAGCCTCAACAGAGTAGCCTCTAAATCAATCCAGCAGACTTGATTGTCTAATATGAATTCAATATATATATGTAAGTATAGGATGTGAACAAAAGAGCTTCCAAATGATGTGTAACCAAACATCAATAAAGGAGAAAAAACTCCCAAATGATGTGAGAACACAAGGAGAAGTTAATAGATTTACCTTAGTCAAACATCGCCAAGCCACAGCGCACTTCCAGCAGCAATGAAGTGGAAAAACAAATGAAGAGGTAAGGCGGCCTTATAAGTCCCCCACCCGAATGGCTAAACCAATTAGCCAATCGAGAGCGGACAAAAAGCGGTCGGAGCGCATGCGCAGTGGCCGGAGTCAGCTGCCTACGGTGCCCAGAATGCTGTGCGTGGCCAAATCACATGGTACGATTACCAGTGATACGCAGTAGATGTTACAATCGAGGCATCGGACCTAACAGAGGAGGGGGACAGGGAGGAATAGATGGAAAACACTCCGCCCATCCAATGAGGGTGGAAAAAAGAGGCAGAGATAGTGACAAACGGGTGCACTACGGAGGTCCCGGCCGAAGGGGCGGGCTGACTGATAAGTCAGCCCTTGGGTGTCCATGCAGCCAAAGGCTGTAGTGGGACCAAATCCCCAGACAACACAGAAGCGCAACTCCAGTGACATCCGGGCCGGCTAGGCAGACCAGATAAGGGAACACAAAGGGCAGGGGGGCAGGGGAGGACAAGCAAACCGGCGGACATGTAATGCCATGACCACCAGAAGGTGACTGCTTAGACATGATACCCAGCATAAATGGGAGAAAGTAATAAAATAAACAATATAACAATGTTATTACATAACTCAGCAAATTCCATTAAAGTTGTGATTGTGCTATAATTAATAACATCCATGTATAACAAAATACGTTTAACTAACAATGATGATAAACAATACCAGTTCAACATAACAAATATTAAATAAAATAATTGCGGAAGTTCACTATCCTATCAACTAAATTACATGATTAAAGAGACAGTACAGCAGTGGGTACTAGATAGAGGCAGAGAAAGAGGACATGATGGAAGCAAAATTCTGAAAAACCGAATGACATAAAACAGTCAAATAATAAGGAGGCATAGAACAGGTACACTAGTCGGACATAAGAGGGTTGGTTGAGAACAGTCAATTATTTAATTTTACAAAAAGTATTTAAAGCTAATATATTCATTTAACCCTGGGAATTTCACAGCGTCCAACGAGTGTATCCATCTAGTCTCCATTTGAAGCAAAATGTTGTCAATATTGCCCCCTCGAGCATGTGAGGGAACATGCCCCAAAGCGGCAAAACGAACGACATTCGGGTCGTAATTGTGTTCACTAGCAATATGTCTATTCAATGCAGTAGTGGTTAAATGTTTGTATAAGGGTGCAATATGGTCCTTAATACGTTTAAGGAATGGGCGTTTAGTTTTCCCCACATAAAAAGCCGCATAGACATGAAGCCAGATATACTACTCCAATTTTCTTACAAGTGACCCTGTGTTTCAAACGATTAGTCTTGCCATTAGGGAGAACAATATCCCTAGAGTTAAGAATGAATGGACAAAAGTCACAGGCACCACACGGAAAGGTGCCCACATTGGAATAATCCACCAGGCATCGAACCGTGTGGTGGCTGCGAACTAAAAGATCCCTCATTGAAGGGGCACGTCTATATGTAATTTCAGGATATGGTTTCAGATATTTCTTAATGGTGTTGTCGGCCATCAAAAGTGGCCAATATTTCTGAAAGACACCTCTCATTTGATTATGTTGTTTAGAAAACTGAGTGATGATCCTGACCGATAAATTTGATTTCACAGGTTAGTTAAACTAAGTAACGTATTTTGTTATACACGGGTGTTATTAATTATAGCACAATCACAACTTTAATGGAATTTGCTGAGTTATGTAATAACATTGTTATATTGTTTATTTTATTACTTTCTCCCATTTATGCTGGGTATCATGTCTAAGCAGTCACCTTCTGGTGGTCATGGCATTACATGTCCGCCGGTTTGGTTGTCCTCCCCTGCCCCCCTGCCCTTTGTGTTCCCTTATCTGGTCTGCCTAGCCGGCCCCGATGTCACTGGAGTTGCGCTTCTGTGTTGTTTGGGGATTTGGTCCCACTACAGCCTTTGGCTGCATGGACACCCAAGGGCTGACTTATCAGTCAGCCCGCCCCTTCGGCCGGGACCTCCGTAGTGCACCCGTTTGTCACTATCTCTGCCTATTTTTTCCACCCTCATTGGATGGGCGGAGTGTTTTCCATCTATTCCTCCCTGTCCCCCTCCTCTTTTAGGTCCGATGCCTCGATTGTAACATCTATTGCGTATCACTGGTAATCGTACCATGTGATTTGGCCGCGCACGGCATTCTGGGCACTGTAGGCAGCTGACTCCGGCCACTGCGCATGCGCTCCGACCGCTTTTTGTCCGCTCTCGATTGGCTAATTGGTTTAGCCATTCGGGTGGGGGACTTATAAGGCCGCCTTACCTCTTCATTTGTTTCTCCACTTCATTGCTGCTGGAAGTGCGCTGTGGCTTGGCGATGTTTGACTAAGGTAAATCTATTAACTTCTCCTTGTGTTCTCACATCATTTGCAAGTTTTTTCTCCTTTATTGATGTTTGGTTACACATCATTTGGAAGCTTTTTTGTTCACATCCTATACTTACATATATATATTGAATTCATATTAGACAATCAAGTCTGCTGGATTGATTTAGAGGCTACTCTGTTGAGGCTCCCGTGTTCAGCATCCCTAACGGCGAGATTTCATGTATAGCGAGTACCTTTTTACCAACTCTGGTCGTTGCATTGTTATGGTAAGCATCTATACATATGTAATTTGTCTATTCGTTAGAACATATGTCTGCTATTAACGTGTTTTAAACACCATTAACATGCCATTAATACCATCATTATGCACTATATTATTTTTAGTTTCTATGACCATACATACATTCCGCCGTTTCATCATTCAAGCATCATGCTGTCATCTACCTAGTGCATTTTCATGTGTCTCTTGTATCTTTAACCAGGGTATGTAATTGAGGCTTTGCCTACATGATTAATTGATTAATTAGAATTAAATATTCATTACCAATATGTTTGTCTTAGCTTCTTTAGGCACCCTTCTGGGTCCCCTGTAGCCAACTACAAGGTTGGGTGTGACCGTTGTCCCTGGCCGCTCTGCGGCGCTCACTCCTTGCTCTGGGAGTCTGGCATGGTATGTCTTTGATGTGGGAGCTGGGAGGCCGGGGGGCTTGATTGGACAATATTGTGATTCCTCTGTGACATGATTACCTATTTGAATTATGTTATATCTGGATTCTATATATAACATATTTTCTTTCTATTTCTTTAGTGTTTTTATCTTCTTGTATTATTATTTTGCCTATTCCCCCGATGAAGCCAATGTATTGGCGAAACTAGTTGGGATGAATTGACTATTGATCACCTCTCAACATCGTTGGTGATGGTCAACATTTGAAAGTGTATAGTGTAATTTTCTCAGTTTTTTCTGATCCTTTTTGTATATGATGTATATGTATGAATTATATATACTTTTTAGCTTTCTATATCAATAAAAAATATGATTTTATATTTATGGTGTTTCAATTTGTTTCTGGCACCGCGATAATCCCACTTTTCAAAGTAATTGCTTTGGGTCGCATGGCTGGCCCCCTTTTGATTCACCGCCAGTAGTTCCCCTTTGGGTATTATCCCCAAAAAAGAACCAAATAAGTTACGCCTCATTCATCACTTGTCGCACCCTAAAGGGGGTTCAGTGAATGATGCCATTGATCCGGAGCTTTGCAAGGTGTCCTACTTCTTTTGATATGGCAATGTAGTGATTTCCTAGGTATGGTAAAGGTACGTAGTTGGGCAAAACTAATATTGCAGCAGCCTTTCGTTGGTTGCGGGTACATCCTAGTTGTTGCCATCTGCTGGGGTGCAAATTGCAAGGGCAGGATTTTGTTGATAGATGTTTACCAATGGTCTGTGCCATTTCTTGTTTGTTGTTTGAAATGTTTAGTTCCTTTTAGGAATGGGGGGTTCGGGATGCTTCCGGCCTAATTCAGTCATTCATGACTTAGATGATTTCTTGTGCATAGGGCCTGCTGGAAGTACTATCTATGCACCACTTTTAGCCATGGTCCATCATGTTTTCCAGTTTTTGGTGTGCCATTGGTCCCTAACAAGGCGGAGGGCCCGGTCACAGAGTTGTGGTTTCTGGGTATTGCCATCTACACTATGGCGATGGAATGTCATTTGACGTTGGACAAACTTGAAGATCTGAAGGGGACGGTTTCAGCCACTGGGCAAGGCAAAAAAAAAATTCAACTTCATGCTGTGCAATCTCTTTTTGGCAAGTTCTGCCTGTTGCAGTATGCCCATGGGCCACGTTTTTTGTAGATGACTGGCAGCTGCTACAGCTGGCATTAAGGAGCCACATCCTTATATTGGGCTGGGGCAGGATCAGTGTGTGGACTAGCGAGTGTGGGATTAATTTCTGGTTTCTTACAACGGTCTCTCTCTTTGGTTGGAGCAGGTGATTTCCAATTTTGATCTAAAACTGTTCACTGACACGGCGGGCACTGCTGGTTATGGAACCTGCTGTCAGGGTCGTTGCAGTGCTGAGAGTTGGTTGGCCAGTGGAATGGAGGGAGGTTGGTTTAGTGTGCAATTTGGCTGTTCGGGAACTGTTTTCCCATTGTACTCTCCATGGAATTCTGCACGTTCCACGAGTTGATAACTCCTGGCTGATGCTTTGTCTCGTTTCCAGTGAGACAGATTCCATCAGTTGGCACTGGAAGTGGAGCAGCGCGGAATTCCATGCCCCAAGCAGCTGTGGAGCATTGCATTGCCGCTTCCAAGTTCAATTCGTCATTCAGTATGTGCGTCAACTTGGTCATCATATTGCGGAGTGTGTCAGGAATGGAGCAATCTGGTGAATGAGGATGAGGGGTGTTCTCGTAAGGACGATGATGTACACATGTTTTCTCCGCCTATGAGGTTGCCTTGTTCTGGGCTGTCTTTGTGCTGGACATTTTTTGAGGACTTTTCGGGTGGGAGAATTGGTAAGCCATAACAAACGTGGTGAGGGTGGTTTGAGCGTACAGAATGTGTGGTTACGGGACACGACATTGGGTATTCTGTTAAGAAAATCTAACACTGATCAGTCGGGGAAGGGTTCTTGGAATGAGTTGTGGGGTTTCCTCTTCTCCAGTTTGCCCTGTCTGGGTTATGGGGGTTTTTTCACAGTTTTGGGCAAATCTTCTGAGAGTTTTCTTTATGCATGTGGAAGGGACGGCAATGTCTAAATTCCAGTTGTGGGTTGGGCCCATCTGAGGTATGGGCGTCCCTTCCTAACAATACGGTGGTAACATCAGGGTATTAATTAGGTTGTATCTGGTAGTACGTAAGTGGTTAATTGTCCCTGAGCTGGCGTAGTTGCGGCTGGGGGCCTTTGATTGGGTGGCAGATACAACCGGTTAATCTTGAGTATATAGGCCTTCAAAGACCATAGACCGTGCATAAGCTGAGGTTGGTTTATTTGTTATGCATTGACTGTATTATATGAATTAAACTTGTTTTCTTGTGAATGTTGTATTTAATGGTTTGTAATAAAAGGCTGCTATGGCCATTCGACTCCAATTTAATTGTGTCGTCTGGTCATTTTGGAAGGGGGAATTGGTCAAGTGTTTAATGTTTTATAGATAATCAGAGCCTCTACACTCTGAATGTCCCTCAGTCATGCACGTTATCAATACTTATTGTGGTTGCATTTTTTTTAAGCCTTTTTCTCTTTTATTTTCAACTGGTAAGCCAGTCAGTAACGCACTTAGCCAGCCATAGACGGAACAATTTTCTTTCCTGAAACCACGGGATTCCCCCATTAACACAGTCAGTGTTGATGGGGGAATCGCTCCCATAGAGCCATTATGTTTTCCCGGTGGGGAGGAGGGGGCAGCCCCCTCCAGGAGAGCACAGTGATTACTGCTAGTGGCTATAATAGCCTCTAGCAATGATCTCATATAAAATCTGGCAGGCTACTTGTACCCTGATCGATCAATCAACTTGGGTACATTCAGCCTGCCCATATATGGTTTGAATCTCGGCCAGTTCAGCAGGGATTCAAACCACTCCTCTGAAGAAGCAATGCAGCCACCACTGAACAGAAGCATTGTGAAAAGGATAGTGTTAGATGCACTAACAGATGTAGATGGACTTGATTAACAAATTAAAGCTGAACTCCAGGTAGTTACAGCAACAGTTTTTTCTTTTTGGGATAAAGGTTTTACATACATTTTAAAAAGTTGATCATTGTAAGCACTCCTGTCAGTGTTAAATGGTTTATTTTTAACCCTCTAACTACCGCTTTTGCTGGATGGCATGGTCTGTTAAAGGAAGTTAAAGCGGAACTAAAGGCAACAATACTTACCTCTACTTCAACGGTCTGACACCCGCAAGGTCCCTCGGCTGCACCGGCATCTTCTGCCTGGTTTCTTCTGGGTGCCAGTCTTCGTCTCTCCTAATTGGCCAGTGCAGGATGACATCACTCCCATCTGTGCCAGAAAAGGGGATGGAGCTGCGCACGCGCAGCTCTGTTTACATTATGCAGAGGATTGTGAACAGATACGTTTATTTTATTGCAGAACAGACATTGCATGTCTCTTCTGAAATAAAGAACCCGCCTGTTGGAAAACAATAAACATTTTTAAAAAATGGATTTAGTTCCACTTTAAAAAAAATGACAGACTTACTAGCCGGATTACCGGGTTAAAATCAAAGAAAACAATTCTAAAAAAAGAAAGCTAATGCAGCACTCACATCTAAGGATCAGCAAGCTGAAATATATTACATTTTTGCTTTTGGGTTAACATACACTTGAACAAGGCATCATTTTCTGTCAGTAAAAACCAAGTCATAGTTCGATTGCACCCATTTCTGAATGCAAACTGCTTGATACATCTCTTTCAACTACAGTAGTTACTTTCCACTCAATGCTTTGTTGTCCATCTTTGTTTCCATTTGTGATTTAATCATTACCCTCAGTTTATTGATTGTTCTATATTTAGTAAATTAAACCATAAGATTGCCCAGAGGCATATTGCTTTTTTTTATTAATTCAGTCTGTACTTAAAGTGGTAGTAACAATAAAAAAAAAAAAACGAGATCCTATTCCCTTCTAGCAGGTTAACCACTTGCCGACCAGCCACCCTCGTTATACTGCGGCAGGTTGGCACAATTCCGCGAACCCGTCGTAGCTGTACGTCGGCTCCTTTAAGCGGAATAGCTGGCGCAAGCTGCACTGCGGGGGTGCCGATGCTCGTGATCGGCGGTCGCGATGACTGCCGGCCACTAGCGATCGCGGGCACGAGAGGCAGAACAGGGATGTGTGTGTGTAAACACACACACATCCCTGTTCTGTTAGGAGATGCAAATCATGAGTTCCTAATAGCTAGGAACCACCATCTGTCATCTCCTATAGTCAGTCCCCTCCACCTACAGTTAGAACACACAGTCAGGGAACTCATTTAACCCCTTGATCGCTCCCTAGTGTTAACCCCTGCCAGTGATATTTATACAGTAATCATTGCATTTTTATAGCACTGATCGCTGTATAATTGTCGATTGTCCCAAAAATGTGTCAAAAGTGTCTGATGTGTCCGCCATAATGTCACGATAAAAATCGCAGATCGCCGTCATTACTAGTAAAAAAAAATTAGAAAAATGCCATAAATCTGTCCCCTATTTTGTAGACGCTATACCTTTTGCGCAAACCAATCAATATACGCTTAATGTGATTTTTATTACCAAAAATATGTAGAAGAATACATATCGGCCTAAACTGAGAAAAAAATTAGCTTTTTTAAAAAAAAAAAATGGGGATATTTATTATAGCAAAAAGTACAAAATATTGTGTTTTTTTCAAATTTGTCGCTATTTTTTTGTTTATAGCGCAAAAAATAAAAACTGCAGAGATTATCAAATGCCACCAAAAGAAAGCTCTATTTGTGGGAAAAAAAGAACGTAAATTTTGTTTGGGTACAGCGTCACATTACCGCGCAATTGTCATTTAAAGCGACGCAGTGCCGTATCGCAAAAAGTGCTCTGGTCATTGAGCAGCCAAATCTTCCGGGGCTGAAGTGGTTAAACAGCACAGTGCTTGTGCTGTGTAATTTGTCCTTCTGGAAGCTGTAAAAAACCTGGCTGATCCTGCCTGGTTCTGCCCTCCCCTCTGTAAACTGACCGCGGTTTATCATGGCTGCTGAGCCCTGACACTGTGGTCAGTTTACATGCCTCTGTCTTTCGGAGCTCTCCTCCCAGCTCTCCTCTCTACTCCCCCTCATCTTTTCCTTTCCCCCTCCCTGCCTCTAAATACCTTTTTGTCATGTATCTTCAGGCTGGTCACCTGACTCCCGGCCACTCGTCTACTCCAATCCAGCAAGGGGGCTGAGCAGCCAGCACGGCGGTCACGTGATCTCAAGGCTGATGTCAGAGGGAGATCTTGGCCTCTCCCGATGTAGCCTGAAACGGAGTATTAGAGTGGCCGGGAGTCACGTGACCAGCCTGAAGATACATGACAAAAAGGTATTTAAAGGCTTTGATTTTAACAAACAGTGCAGGGTGGCAGCTTAAAATAGGGGGCGTGGCAGTGAATCATAGTGTAGGGTTACAAATCCTTTAAAGCGGAACTAAACCCATTGATTTAATTGCTTCTCAAAACAGTTAACCCGGATACACTGGATACACATTGTGAGGGGTTTTTTTTTTGTTTTAACAAGCAGGCAAAATGGGAAAAAAACTCACAGATCCATGCATCCACAAGCAGATCTAATTATCGGCTGCTGTCGAACAGAGGGGGCTACACACAGATTGTAATTCTGCCAGTTCCTGCTGAACTAGATGAACTTCAGTCCATGTGTACTCAGCTTTACATTCAATGCATGCCATGAATGATAACTGCAACAGTTGCCTGTGCTCTCAACCAATCTGTCAAGCCTTTAAATGGCTGGTGTCATAACTGACATATGTAGCACCATGGCAACTGCAGATGAGTACTTTATGAGTCAATACAGTTAATACACTGGTGATTTGTTATATAGAACTACATCCTATAATACCATTTTTTTTCTTTAAACTTTATACTGAATGATTCCTTTTGTGAAGTATGCATGTTTGAGCTATTTAAAAAGAATGATAAGCGGAATATGGCTGTGATGAGTTCCTCTGTCTGTTTTTAGCTGCTTATTCAAGTTGTTTTTTCTCTTCAGAGTTCCCTAAGCCGATCACAAAGCAACAACAGGTTAGAACATTATCAGGATTTATTATATTTCTTGCATCCTGGGGAAGTATGTTTTACAGTGTCAGACTGCTCCTTTGTGGAGAAGAGCAAAGCTACAGCTGGTTAGGCACATGACCAATGTTCTGCATCCTCTGGTATTTGCTGTGCTCAATTCATTTTATTGACTATTTAAAAAAATCTATTGCTGATTTATGATGCTTGTCTGGTGCTTGTCTCCTGCTAGATCCTGCACACCTCGACCAATAGCGATCACATCTCCCTCGCAGACAGGTATAAGAAATTAGCTGAGCATATGCTTTCTATAACAAAAAAATAATATTTTTCTGGGACTTAAAAAATATGTAAATCATATTCCTGATAGGTGCCTGCTGTGCCATGTACTTTAAAAATAAACCTATTATTGTTGTATGGCTTCCTTTGTGTGACATCCCTGGTGTTCCTGCCAGTCCCTCTACTTTCCTATTAAAAACTGACCACACTAAGCACCATTGTCAGCTCTCTAGCTATGCTGGGAACTAATGCCGCGTACACACAAGCGGTTTAGCCGACGGAATAAACTCTGAAGGTTTCTCCGACGGAACTCCGACAGAATTCCATTCAAGCGGTCTTGCCTACACACGGTCAATCTAAAGTCCAACCAAAGTCCGACTGTCCAGAACGCGGTGATGTACAGCACGTACGACAGGACTAGAAAAAGGATGTTCAATAGCCAGTAACCAATAGCTTCCGTCTCGTACTTGCTTCAGAGCAAGTGTCGTTTTTGGTCCGTCGGAACAGCATACAGACGAGCGGTTTTCTCAATAGGAATTGGTTCTGTCGGAAATATTTAGAGTATGTTCTATTTCTAGGTCCGTCAGAATTTTCGAAAAACAAAGTCAGATGAGGCACACACACGATCGGAATAGACGATGAAAAGCTTCCGTCTGACTTTTTCTGTCGAACATTCCACGCGTCTGTACGCAGCATAAGTGTGCTCTCCTACAATCATCAGACTTCTCGTGCCCCCCCCCCCCCCCGCAGTCTTTCACTAGGAAGCTCAGTGTGCTGCTGTTTCTCCTCTACAAGCTCTTATGCACAACAGAGGGAATGTGATCACATATAAAAAGGGGAGAAAAGTGTGTATAATGTGTTTTTATATATATTTATATATTGCCAAAAATATTGGGGTGCCTGCCTTTACAGGCACATGAACTTTAATGGCATCCCAGTCTTAGTTTGTAGGGTTCAATATTGAGTTGGACCACCCTTTTCAGCTATAACAGCTTCAACTCTTCTGGGAAAGCTGTCCACAAGGTTTAGTAGTGTGTCTATGGGTATGTTTGACCATGCTTCCAGAAGCGCATTTGTGAGGTCAGGCACTGATGTTGGACGAGAAGGCCTGGCTCGCAGTATCCACTCTAATTCCTCCCAAATACGTTCTATCGGGTTGAAGTTTAGGACTCTGTACAGGCCAGTCAAGTTCCTCCATCCCAAACTCGCTCATCCATGTCTTTATGGACCTTGCTTTATGCACTGGTGCACAGTCATGTTGGAACAGGAAGGGGGTCCCCAGATCCTGCCCCTCCATTTGAATGAGTATCGGGTACGTAGTACCCCTACCCATTCACCAAAAAAGTGTCACAAAGTAATAAAAACACACGCACAGCTTTTGACAATCAGTCAAGCTGCCCAAAAAAGCCGTTAGTAAAGCCACCCAAAAAAGAAAAAAACAAAGACGCTCCAGCTGTCGATGAAGGCTGGCTGCCTACTGTAGGCTCTGCCGCCTGACATTTCTATGTCACCTGGTGGTCCCGCCCCTTTGTGACATCATGGAACGGTGAATGCTGGCTCAGTGATGTCCCAAGGGGCGGGGCCACCAGGTGAGGTAGCCAGGTGGCCCCGTCCCTTACCTATATAAGAAATGTCAGATGGTGGAGCCTGTAGTAGGCAGTCAGCCTTCATCGACAGCGGGAGCGCCTTTGGTTTGTTTTTCTCTTTCAGATCCGGAGAGCAGCGCAATTGACGATGGATTTAAATCGGGGGGCACTATTTTTTAATTTTTTTAAAAAAGGAATTGTCAAAAACTGTGTGTGTTTTTATTACTTTGTGACACTTTTTTGGTGAATGGGTAGGGGTACTACGTACCTGATACTCATTCACATGGGGGGGCGGGTTTTGGGAGTGTCCCCGCCCCAAAGCACCCATTCCCCATGTTCAGGGCTTGTGGCCTGGTATCAAATAAAACAATAAATAGTCCCCCGCACTAGCAGGTAATAAAAAAAAATGTGTGAGTAAATAACTGAAAAATTGCCACAAAATCAAAAATGTTCACAGTACACATAATAACAAATGAATGAATAAATAAAGTGATCTTGCGCAGTTTCTCCAGTGTCACTCTGTGAATGACCTCATGGTTAAATAGTATAAATCAATTAATGATCAGTGAACAAAAAATAGGATTTTTAAAACAGCTTACCTGTAAAATCCTTTTCGTTGAAGTACATCACGGGACACAGAGCCATAGTAGTTACTATGTGGGTTATAGGCCACCTTCAGGTGATGGACACTGGCACACCCTAAGACCACTCCCTATAAAACCCCTCCCACTACTGGGAGTACCTCAGTTTTGTAGCAAAGCAATACACGTGTATACCAAAAAGAAGGGAGGGACCTCTGTGTCCCGTGATGTACTTCAAAGAAAAGGATTTTACAGGTAAGCTGTTTTAAAAATCCTATTTTCTTATCGTACATCACGGGACACAGAGCCATAGTAGTTACTATGTGGGATGTCCCATAGCAATACCAACTGAAGGGAGGGAGACACAAGAAAAGTAGGGCACCAAGAGACTAGAGGACTTATACTGCTGCCTGCAGTACACTGCACCCAAAGGCGATATCCTCATGACCTTTTACATCTACTTGATAGAATCTGGTAAATGTATGGACTGAAGACCAAGTTGCGGCCTTGCAGATTTGAGCCATAGAGGCTTGGTGATGCACTGCCCTGGAAGTACTAACTGCCCTGGTGGAGTGCGCTTTAATATGAAAAGGTGGAATTTTCCTCTTTAAACCATAAGCTTGAACAATCACTTGACAAATCCATTTAGAAATAGTAGATTTTGATGCTGCCTGTCCTCTCTTAAGACCTTCTGGCAACACAAACAAAACATCTGTTTTACGAATCTGAGCAGTCGCCTTCAAGTAGACCTTGACTGCTCTCACCACATCAAGAGAATGTAGTGACCTTTCTTCTAGAACAAAGTTCTGGAAAAAATGAAGGCAAAACAATATCCTGGTTTAAAAGAAAACCTGACACTACCTTCGGTAGGAAATCAGGATGAGGACGTAATACAACCTTATCCTTGTAAATAAGCAAATATGGCTCTTTACAAGAAAGAGCAGCCAACTCCGATACCCTTCTTTCAGAAGATATGGCAACCAGAAAAACTAATTTCCTTGTCAAAAGGACCAAGGGAATATCTCGTATCGGCTCAAAAGGCTGTTTCTGTAACGCCGACAGGACTAAATTCAAGTCCCAAGGGTTCAGGGGTGACCTAACCGGAGGATTAATCCGCGTTACCCCCTGAATAAAGCTACGAACCAGAGAGTGCGAAGAAAGTGGTCGTTGAAAAAATACAGATAAGGCCGACACCTGGCCTTTGATAGTACTCAAGGCCGGCTTCATTTCTAATCCCATCTGTAGAAATTCAAGAATCCTACCTATGACATATTTCCTGGGGTGCCAACCCCTGGATTCATACCACGAGACATATGCCTTCCAGACTCTATAATATATGACTCTGGAGGCCGGCTTCCTAGCATTAACCAAAGTAGAAACTACTGAACCTGACAGCCCACGCTCCTTCAGAATTGCGAGAGAAGGTCTGGCCGTGGTGGTTGGGTCCATGGGTCCCCTACCGCCATCTTTACGATCTCTGCATACCAAGATCTCCTTCCCTTCCTGCTCGATCCTGCAAAGAAGTCGCAGAAGCAACAGAACAGGGGGGAATGCATAAATCAGTGAAAACTGATCCCACGGAAAAACCAAGGCATCTGTTCCGCATGCCAGTTTTGTTGAACCTGGATGCAAACAGATCCACGTTCGGAATTCCCCATCTTTGACATATTGATAGAAAGATGTCAGGGTAAAGAGACCATTCTCCCGGGAACAACTGTTGGGGACTCAAGTAGTCCGCCTGCCAATCCTCTATTCCTGGAATGAAGACTGTCGAGAGGCAAGGAATGTTGTCTTCTGCCCAAGATAGGCTATGATTCACCTCTCTGGGACGCAAGGCTTCTCGTGCCCCCTTGGTTATTGATAAAGGGCAATGCTGTAGCATTGTCGGATTGGATCCAGACAGGACAATTCCGTAATCTGAGCGTCCAGGCTTTCAGGGCCAGACAAGCTGCCGAATCTCTAGAATATTGACAAGGTCATTTCTGATTTGGACCATCCTCCCTGGACAGATGCTTCTTCTAGGACTGCTCCCCAGCCCAGAAGGCTGGCATCTGTTGTTACCACTTTCCAGGTAACTGGTAGAAAAGATTTTCCTTTTTGGAGATTCTTGGTTATCAACCACCAACTGAGGCTTTGACGCACTTTTGGGGATAAACGCATTGGGAAGTCTAGAGCTTGGACCTTCTTGTTCCAAGTTGATAGGATACTGTTTTGCAGCAGTCTCGAATGAAACTGAGCATAAGGAACGGCCTTAAATGAAGCCACCATCTTTCCCAACAATCTCATGCAAAGATAAATAGAAGGATTCTTCTTTGCTTTGGCCAACTGAATCAGTTCCCTTATGGAACTGATCTTTGCCTGGGGCAAAAACACCCTCTTCTGAGCTGTATCTATGATCAGACCCAAGTACTCCAATCTCCTTGATGGTTTTAAGGAAGATTTCTCTAGGTTCAGAGTCCAACCTAGGTATTCCAGGTAGATGACCGTGGTGATCAAACTTTGGTTTAAACGGGCTACCAACTGATCTATCAAGAGTAGATCGTCTAAGTAAGCTAGAATCATTATACCCTTATGGAACTGATCTTTGTCTGGGGCAAAAACAACCTCTTCCGAGCTGTATCTATGATCAGACCCAAGTACTCCAATCTCCTTGATGGTTTTAAGGAAGATTTCTCTAGGTTGAGAGTCCAACCTAGGTATTCCAGGTAGCTGACCGTGGTGACCAAACTTTGGTTTAAACGGGCTACCAACTGATCTATCAACAGTAGATCGTCTAAGTAAGCTAGAATCATTATACCCTGAGCCCTTAATCTGGCTAAAGGGGGAGCCAAGACCTTTGTAAACACTCGAGGTACAGTAGCTAGACCGAAAGGCAGAGCTACAAAGCTCGAAGCGTAGATATTTCTGGTGAGTGGGAAAAATAGATACATGGAGGTAGCATCCTTGATGTCGATTGACGCTAGAAGTTCTCCACCTTGTAGAATGGGGACCACTGATCGGATTGCGAAAAGAGCGGATATTCAAAAACCGGTTTAGATCTTTGAGATCTAAAATGGGTCTGACACCTCCGTTTGGTTTTGGTACCGTGAAAAGGTTTGAATAAAACCCTAACCCTCACTCTTCCAAGGGGACCACCGATATCACCTTTTGAGACAAGAGATGATCCAAAGCCAGAGAGATTTCTTTTTTTCTGGATCTCTGGGAACGTTTGATCTGAGAAAACGAGGAGACGGGAACTCTCGGAACTCTAGTTTGTATCCTAGAAATATTGAGAAAGCAACCCATTTGTCTCGACACTGTTCCTGCCAGACCCTTCAGAAGTCTTCCCCCCACTCGAGCGAGCAGGGGCGCCCCTTCATAAGGAGTTTTTAGTATTTTGTTTTGTGGGTTTCCTCCCCCAGGGCCTCTTTTGTCCCTGGGGTTGACCCTGAGGTTTACCTCTTGAACTTGACGGTGGAGGCCATCATGACTGCCTGGAGGTTGATGCTCCTGGCACTGGAGAAGAAGCTTGTTTAAAAGAAAAACGCTTAAACCTCTTCTAAACTGGTAAAAGGGAACTTTTTCCATTAGAAATTCTTTGGATGTATTTATCCACATCAAACAACTGTTCACCGTGAAATGGAAAACTAGCCAAGAGCTTTTTGCATGGAGGTTCGGCTGACCAATCTTTCAACCATAGAACTCTACATACATGCACCAGCCCGAGTATAAGCCGTGAGGCCTGGAGAATAGAATCTCTCATAGCATATATTGTAAAACATAACGCCTCTGATATCCCTGCTAAATCTTGGGCCTGCTGATCAGGAATAATCTTGAGCACCTGTTTAAACTGGTCTTTTAAGGACTGACATACACCGATTGCTGCCAGCGCAGGCTGAACCACTGAACCTGCCAGAGAAATATTGTTTTTAAATAGGAATTCCAACTTCTTATCTGTTGGATCCTTTAGCATTTGAGCATTGTCTACCGGACAAATTACATTTTTATCCACAGAGGATATAGCAGCGTCAATTGCTGGAATCCCCCATTTTTATTAAACTCTTCCTCCATAGGATAAAGTGTTGAAAACTTTTTTGGAGGAAAAAACTGTTTATCTGGATGCTCCCACTCAGAATACATAAGCTTTTTTAGTAATGAATGGATAATAAAAGCATGAATAGCCTGGGGAGGCTTTAGCGAACCCAAACAAGAAGTGGGCTCATCGACTGACTCCGCTATTGGCAGCAAACATGTGGAGCAAACCAATTCAGTAAGAGATTGTACCAACAACCTTTCAGATTGTGAACCTGATCCTTCCATATTAGACTCTTCAGAAGAGGAGTCATCAGCCTCTTCCTAGTGCCCTGAGAGAAATTCGTCATCTCTCGCCCCCTGTTCCTCAGTTTGAGGGTCCTGGGTAATGGAATGGGACCTGTCACTCTTAGTCCCACTCTGGGATGCGATTTACACATTAATCTTTTGTTCCAAGCCTAAAATGGTTGAGGAAAAAACCTCTTCAGTAATATATACAAGGGATGCAGTGTTAAGAGCAGCTGCAACCCCCTGACATCCCTGATGGCTCACTCTGACCAGCCATTTCACTCTCAGGGAAGGATGCCATCTTTTTTGAGATGGTTCAAGGCTTCTTTATGGCTATAGAAGTGTTTCTATGGACCTTTTTTGAGGTGTTTTTACCCCCCTTCCGACCATAGCCCGATGCACAAAGCAGAGGTACTACCAGAAAGAACGCATCCACTGCTTGAGCAATAGTTCAGCCCTGCCGCTGCTATTAATCCTCAACCTGATGCAATAGTAAATGTGTCAAAAGGAATGCCTGTGTCACCAAACCTCTTTCATGCCCCTCTTTGCTCTTGTGTCCCTCCGTCAGCTTGCAGCAGCAACATGGAGCTTTTAAAAAGCACATTCCTGCGCTGGGCGTTGGAGGACGCCAACCCCATGCTAAGCCCTGCCCCCCTCCATCGCATTCAGCCCCCACCTCTTCTTTAAAAAGGAATTTTCCCATGCAAGCATGGGCCTCTGATCCTACGGGATCGTTTTGTGAGGGAGGAATGGTGTGGAGGGGACCTGGAAGCCACCGCCAAGTAGGGCGGCATACTGATCTTTTTTTTTTTTTGTTCTCCCCTAACGCTCTTACCTCATGAAGAGGAGGAGAGTACAGCCCAGGTGGGGGGGGTGTCTGGAGAAGAGGAAAACCCTCCCAGACTTACCGGTCTGAATGCTAGTTGGAGAAAAAAAGAAGCCTGCTGCTCTGGACACAGCGTGATCTCTTGAGGAAGCATGAGAAGGTACGTGCTCCATACAGCCCCCAGTAGTGACACTTGGCATGACATTTACTAATCAAAGGAGACATTTCATAAGAAAATTCAAAAACTCCGCTTACCTTTCCCGCCACAGGGTTTTCTGTGGTAAAAACCAACAGACCCAATCTTCACCCTTCACGGTGGGTTTTGTTAACAAACCTTCAGGAACTGGGGACTCTCGGGGAACTCGCAATCCTGGATCTGTAATAGCATCCCGCCAGTAAAACTTTATGGTCTTAATACCAAAAGTACTGGATCCCGGGATGCAGCTCTCTAAAAAGAGAAGCATTACAGGCGAAACCTCGTTTCTTCGGGCATGAGGCCCGGGTACCATTCAATTCGGCCTAAAAGACACTTTGAATGGATCCAGCTGCATAGCTAGCCCCAGCAAGGATTGCTCCAGTGGAGCTCAGCACAGCACATCTTCACTCGTGACCAACACCTTAGACACTGGCAAAAAAACTGAGGTACTCCCAGTAGTGGGAGGGGTTATATAGGGAGTGGACTTCTTGTCTTAGGATGTGCCAGTGTCCATCACCTGAAGGTGGCCTATAACCCACATAGTAACTACTATGGCTCTGTGTCCCATGATACGAAAAGAAACAAATAATACAATAAATTGTCCAAATATCAGTGGATGAAATGAATAAAGTCCTTGTTAGTTAAACTTCCACTAAAAAACATGACTTCACCAAACAACTCAGTGCTCACAGAACTCTCACCTCATTGTAGTTAATAAAAAGCCTTTTGGACAAATGTATGGGCTGATAGGATCCAAACTCCAGGCTCCGGGCTCTTGAAGTATCACTAATAACTCCAGACCACATGCGGCAATGAAATAAATATTAAATTAAATATTAAAAGACAAATGGATGCTTACATCAATAAGAATTAAAGTGCAAAAAGGTTAAAACAGCGGCGTTAGATTGCCTCTTGCATTACTTTCTGTCCGCGATTCACTCCGACCACGCCCTACGCGTTACGTCATGTCTTATGACTTTAGGGGACTAAAAGATATTTAGTTAAGCAGGTGTTATTCCAATTTGTCTGCAAATGTGGGAATACACTTTAAGGCCCCTTTCAAGCGGAAGTTCTGATCAGGTCCACCTGTCAGTTCTTCAGGCAGATCGTAAGGCCCATGCATTCCTATGGACAGGCAGGAGTAAATAGACTTGTGTATGTTTACACATGTCTACCTCTGGGTTTGATTGAGTTGGCTAAAAAAAACACCCAACTCTGGGTGTAAACAGACAACAGAGTACGTTCACTCCTGGCCGTCCATAGAGAAGAGTGGCCTCTGTCCGCATCCATTCTGCAGAAACCGAGCAGATATGTGCCATCTGCCCGATCTGCTCTGATCAGCAGGAAATCAGCCCACAGATCCCCTGCTGATCGGAAAGGAATCCACCCCGTGTGAAGCACAGATTTATTTAAAAGAAGGCCATAGTACTACTTTAAGCTTTATTACAAACTTAATGCAGGCATTAGATGTTCACATTAGTTTTATTTGCATATTTGTGATTGCTTCACTCAGTTACTCCTCGGGTTAGCAGTCAGCACAGTGGACAAATTGGAAGGTAAGTGCAATGGGGAATCAAATGTATAAGGGTTACCAGAATGATGTTAGTCACATTTGGTTTTAATGTCATGTCTAAGCCAAACTGGTCCAAATGAACCATTTCCATTACAGAACAATGCAGCCACTGGATGTGCTCTAAGGCAGGCCATACACAGTGCAAGTTTCTTTCCTGCAACCATGAGTGTGGCGTTCTACGAGCACAAATTACACATCTAATTTCATTCCAACCTATCACACTTTTGAAGGTCCTGGAGCACCAGGACAGTGGAATTACCCACAAAATGACCCAATTTTTCAAAGCATACGTATATTCTATGAGGCATGGGCTGCAGATAGGTACTCGGGTACTCTGATGGGCTGCAGATAGGTACTTGGTTACTCTGATGGGCTGGAGATAGGTACTCAGGTATTCTGATGGGCTGGAGACAGGTGCTCGAATACTCTGATGGGCTGCAGATAGGTTTTTGGGTAATCTGAGGGGTTGTGACAGGTACTCAGGTACTCTGATGAGCTGGTGACAGGTACTTGGGTACTCAGGTACTCAGATGGGCTGTGACAGGTACTCACATGGACTGTGAGAGGTACTCAGATGGGATGTGACAGGTACTTTGATGGGCTGTGACAGGAACTTTAATGGACTGGTGACAGGTCCTCATTATTACTGGGGGGCAATCAGTGTCTGTTGGTGTGCACAGTAAGTGGTAACGGGCTGTTACTGCAGTCCTCTCACACGCGATCTGTATGTGAGGAGGAGAACCCGTAACAGCTTGTTACCATGGTTGGTTTACATTCTGTGACCGGCTGTGATTGGACACACCTGGTCACGTGGTAAAGAGCCAATTCTATTGGCTCTTTACCACAATCAGGGATGGGCTGTGTCATGGTGACAAGCCTCAGCCCCGATCGCCGCACTGCGTGAGGCAATGCATGTGACTGGCTGTGATTGTACACAGCCGATCATGAGGTAAAGAGCCATTTTTATTGGCTATTTACACTGATCTGGGATTGGCTGTGTCCCGAGGGACACTCCTCATTCCCGATCGCAGCGTGAGGGCCCGCAGGAGCGGCGAGAACGGGAGGACGTCATATGACGTCCTCTCGGGATGGGAGAGTTTTCCTGTGATGTACAACAAAAGTATTTACAGTATATTGTTTATATGTATGCATTTTCATCATGTAATGGGCTTTAAGTCAGCTGCACCAGGCTCACAGAATTAAAGTAAAAAAATATACCCAAATATGAAAAGACCATAAAACATTGGTTGTCATTGGGTCAAATGATCCAGTTCTCATAGAAGAATTTTAGACTAACTTAACTAAATATTCTTTGCACTCTTAGCTACATTTTTAAGAAACAAACATTTGGATATGTATCCCAATTCAATAAAAAACATACACTTATCAGTTCTCTTGAAAGGTTGCCTGAAATTATACATGTATCATGTAAATATATTTTTCAAATGCATGCTTACATCTGTCCACCTATTTTCTATTTCAGTCGATCATCATCTCTGGAGTCAGTTGCATTTGTTCGATCCCATTCAGGAAGCAGTGTAAGTATGTGAATAGAATACAAAAGTCAGGCACATGCTTGTGGTTTTACATATACTATATTACCAAAAGTATTGGGATGCCTGCCTTTACACACACATGAATTTTAATGGCATCCCACCAGTCTTAGCCTGTAGAGTTCAATATTGAGATGGCCCACCCTTTGCAGCTTTAACAGCTTCAACTCTTCTGGGAAGGCTGTCCACAAGGTTTAGGAATGTGTCTATGGGAATTTTTGACCATTGTTCCAGAAGCTCATTTGTGAGGTCAGGCACTGCTGTTGGACGAGAAGGCCTGGCTCGCAGTCTCCACTCTAATTCATCCCAAAGGTGTTCTATCAGGTTCTCCTAAACCTTGTGCACAGCCTTCCCAACAGTCTCCAAGCTCATATCGGCCTTTAGCACATCAAATGCAGTTTGAACAATCCCAATCTCAAAATTAGGAACAGCTCATCAAATTACAAATCTTGGGAGAGTTCACACAATTTTTCTGCCTCCTCAACTATATTAACTTATATTGGAAGCAAAATTACTGCTTTAAATAGTGCTGCTTTCATCTAATAGAAGCACTGTGACTGAGGACTTCTGAAGATTCAGATAAAAAAAAAAAAAAAAAGTGCTTGAAAGAGATGAAGGTAAAACAAGCTATCCAGTTGATGATGTCAGACACTTTCCATGATTGTTGTTGTGCAGCTTCAATTTGTTATTGTTGCTGAAGTTGGAGCTACCTTACCAATTATCCTTAACATTGTCATGCTGTGGGGTGGTACTGGAATGTACCACTGAAATATTTGTATTGCAACCAGCAACTGATAAAACAGTAAACACTTTGGTCAGGACTATGTAACTTGCATCATAATGGGGGGAATTAATAAAGGGTGTCACACACCCTTTAGGATTCCGTCCGGCTGTCGCACCAACATTATTGGTGCAGCGGAACATAGATCTTTCTGAGCCT
Source organism: Aquarana catesbeiana (assembly GCF_042186555.1). Classification (NCBI taxonomy): domain Eukaryota; kingdom Metazoa; phylum Chordata; class Amphibia; order Anura; family Ranidae; genus Aquarana; species Aquarana catesbeiana. The sequence continues at coordinate 351,590,805 of NC_133324.1, read as the reverse complement.
GGCACTAAGGTCAGAGTGGTTATACTGGACACTCCTTCCTCAATGCACTCCTTCCCTGGACATAATGCCCATCACACAGACATGTGCATGGCCGAGGAGTTTTGTACTGTGTTGGCAGAGCCTGATGGGGTATTGATAGGCTTATTCCCCAGCAAGCATACCTTGGTGTTAATTGACAATGCACAGCAGTGAGCAAATCCATAGGCACTATTTAGCAATTTACATAACACCTTTGTTCCAGCACTGCCCACTGCACAGCTCAGGGCCGATCCTAGGGTCACAGGCGCCTGGGTGCAGAAATATTTCTGGCGCCCCCACATGGGCGTGGTCATTTTAGTAACTCCTCCCCTTTACAAATATTTCTATGGCAATGACTCAACCACAGAGATGCTCCGCCACAAAGTCTTCATTACCCTGGGATCCTTACAGGTACAATAAACAAAATACAGGAAGAGAAGCAAGAGTCCTTTATTGGGACCTGGAGGGGGGCCTCTCTGTGGAGACAGAGAGCGCTTCTGTTAGAGAGTCTATTAGAAAGAGCCCCCAGAAATACTGCAGACATGATACAGGAGATGGTCAGAGACTGCAGACATAGTACAGGAGACGATCGGAGACTGCAGATATGATATAGGAGATGATCAGAGACTGCAGACATGATACAAGAGATGGTCAGAGACCGCAGACATGGTACAGGAGATGGTCAGAGACTGCAGACATAGTACAGGAGATGTCAGAGACTGCAGACATAGTACAGGAGATGGTCAGAGACTGTAGACATAGTATAGGAGATGGTCCGAGACTGCAGACATGATACAGCGGATGGTCCGAGACTGCAGACATAATACAAGAGATGGTCAGAGACTGCAGACATAGTACAGGAGATGGTCAGAGACTGCAGACATAGTACAGGAGATGGTCAGAGACTGCAGACATAGTACAGGAGATGTTTAGAGACTGCAGACATAGTACAGGAGGTGGTCAGAGACTGCAGACATACTACAGGAGATGGTCCGAGACTGCAGACTAAGGATGAGCTCCAGCGTGTTCGTAAGCTGCACGTGCAGAGCCCGCCAGGAAGTCGGCAATGCGCTGCGCTAATCGCAGGCAGTGAGACATTTCCCGATCTCTGCAGCTGCACATCGGGAAATGTCTCACTGCTTGTGATTAGCGCTGTGCAGTTCCTGGCGGGCTCTGCACGTGCAGCTTGTGAACACGCTGGAGCTCATCCTTACTGCAGACATAGTACAGGAGATGGTCTATTAGACCCCTTTCACACTGGAGGCGTTTTTCAGGCACCTTAGTGTTAAAAATAGCGCCTGGAAAAAGCCTTATCTGCAATCCCAGCGTGAGAGCCCGAGGGCTTTCACACTGGAGCAGAGCACTGGCACGACGTCCAAAAAATTCCTGCAAGTAGCTTCTTTAAGGCGCTTTAGGAGCGGTGTATACACCGCTCCTAAAGCGCCCTTGCCCATTGAAATCAATGGGCAGTGCCTGCAAAGCGCCTCTGCAGTTGTGCCTTTGTACCCTTTAGTGGGGGTTAAATGTACCTCTAAAGCGACGGTAAAGCGCCACTAAAAGTAGCGGCACATTACCACTGATGCCCCCGCACTGTCAGTGTGCAAGGGCTCTTAGTACATCTCATTATACATCACATCTGTAGATGAAAGAAAGGAGGAGGGAAGAGCCCCCCAAAAAAGATGGTCCGCTCAAGAACAAACTAGTGTAAACCTAAATAACTTTATTTGTGTCACAATAGATACAGAACAACTATCCAAAAACCATGTATTAAAGAATAGGACAAGAGTCCTATTTTGCACAGGTGGCCACCACAAACATTCCACATACATCTGTCACTCATGCACTTGCACCCATGTGAATTGTTATAGAGAAGACCCGGGTCTGTTCAAAATTTCATAGAGTTCCTAAATAGGATTAAAAATAATTGAATATTAAGCCTTCGGTCTTTCCTCAATAAAGTGCAAATGCTGGTGATTGATGAGATTCCATCTAGATATAATTCCAATAGCCAACTAAGGATACATATGTCAAAACAACATAAGGAGATGGGAAGTCCCGGTTTACTCAGCTAGATAGCGGCAAATCAAAGGGCAAGTTCACATCTTATGCAAGAAGGCAGACGGTGAATAGCCATAGACAGTGTACCTCCTATGTGTTGGAGTACTACTTAGCTCACCGTTGGACGTCTTCAGTGAAGGGATGGTGGAGCCCGAGAAAACTGATGGTAGCCGCGCTGATGTGGTACGGGGGAGCGTTCATGCGGTGTGTTTGTCTGTTGCAGATATGAGCTGTCGTTTCCGGATCTTCCCCAAGGGGATGTACGGTGAGTCACAGAGTTCAGACGTTAGAGCGCTCCGCGCTTGATCTATCAGATGGTTGGAAGGAGCGCTCAGTCTCAATGTCCACCACAGGACTCAACCCAAAATCCGAGAGTCAATCGAGATGTTCCCATATGATCAAAGGGGTTTCTTCATCAATGTGTGGAGGTCTATGTCCCACCTGTGCATGGGTTAGACGCTTACGCGTTTCGCTTGTTGCCAAGCTTCTTCAGAGCAAATGTGGTGCCAATGGCTGAGTGCTTAAATAGCATTACGGCCAATGTTCAATATCCTGCAATTATAGCCAGCACCTGGGCACCAAAGCCTAACCTTACCTTCACACACTGGTTCAAGAACACAGTCCATAAGGGTTGCCTTTTTGAAGTTTTATTACAGCATTAACTTTGATGGGTTCAAGGAGCTGCGGGATACTCCATGTTACCAACTAGAACAATTAGGGCACTCTTCCTTGTAGTAACTCTGCTGAAAAGTGCCTTAAGCAGTGGGACATTAAGTGGACAGCACCAGGGCACCATTATCAATGCGCCAGGCAAGCCTTGTACTTTGTGCAGCAGGAGTGGTATATCAAACAGCCACTGAAATACTTTCTCCCTTTGGGTCAGTACTTACAGTGTCCTTTTATCATAGACTGCAACTCTGATTCCAGCAGACAGGCTCTCCCTGTGTACTCCCAAGGCAGGTCTTCAGTGACACCCCTCTTGAATCCCTCAAAGGGTTTGTGGCTGAGCAGGTCCTCTCAGCATGGCTGGGATCCTAATGAGCAGGCTGGACCTTCCAGGCTGGACCTTTACAGTATTCTGGAATCTTTTTGCACTGTTCATATGACTTTTTATGGACTTTCATTCACTGATTTTCCATTTCAGATCATTTTCTTTTTTTTTAATCTATTTAAATATATATATTTTTTGCATTTGGTTTATTCAGCGCTGCTGCTCACTTTCAGGTTTTCAAGTGATTCTTATTTTTTATTCATTTTATGATATAAGCAGCGGCTGGTTTGTAACACTTGTTTCAGGTATACAGTATCTCACAAAAGTGAGTATACCCCTCACATTTTTGTAAATATTTTATTATATCTTTTCATGTGACAACACTGAAGAAATGACACTTTTCTACAATGTAAAGTAGTAAGTGTACAGCTTGTATCACAGTGTAAATTTGCTGTCCCCTCAAAATAACTCAACACACAGCCATTAATGTCTAAGCCGCTAGCAACAAAAGTGAGTACACCCCTAAGTGAAAATGTCCAAATTGGGCCAATTAGCCATTTTCCCTCCCCGGTGTCATGTGAATCGTTAGTGTTACAAGGTCTCAGGTGTGAATGGGGAGGAGGTGTGAAAAATTTAGTGTTATCGCTCTCACTCTCTCATGTTGGTCACTGGAAGTTCAACATTTCACCTCATGGCAAAGAACTCTCTGAGGATCTGAAAAAAAAAGAATTGTTGCTCTACATAAAGATGGCCTAAACTATAAGAAGATTGCCAAGACCCTGGAACTGAGCTGCAGCATGGTGGCCAAGACCATACAGCGGTTTTACAGGACAGGTTCCACTCAGAACAGGCCTCGCTGTGGTCAACCAAAAAAGTTGAGTGCACGTGCTCAGCATCATATCCAGAGGTTGTCTTTGGGAAATACACGTATGAGTGCTGCCAACTTTGCTGCAGAGGTTGAAGGGGTGGGGGGGTCAGCCTGTCAGTGCTCAGACCATACGCTGCACACTGCATCAAATTGGTCTGCATGGCTGTCGTCCCAGAAAGAAGCCTCTTCTAAAGATGATGCACAAGAAAACCAAACAGTTTGCTGAAGACAAGAAGATTAAGGACATGGATTACTGGAACCATGTCCTGTGGTCTGATGAGACCAAAATAAACTTATTTGGTTCAGATGGTGTCAAGAATGGGTGGCGGCAACCAGGTGAGGAGTACAAAGAAAAGTGTGTCTTGCTTACAGTCAAGCGTGGTGGTGGGAGTGTCATGGTCTGGGGCTGCATGAGTTCTGCCAGCACTGGGGAGCTACAGTTCATTGTGTACTGTGACATACTGAAGCAGAGCATGATGCCCTCCCTTTGGAGACTGGGCCGCGGGGCAGTATTACAACATGATAACAACCCTAAACACACCTCCAAGACGACCACTGCCTTATTAAAGAAGCTGAGGGTAAAGGTGATGGACAGGCCAAGCATGTTTCCAGACCTAAACCCTATTGAGCATCTGTGGGGCACAAGGTCTCTAACATCCACCAGCTCCATGATGTCGTCATGGAGGAGTGGAAGAGGACTCCAGAGGCAACCCGTGAAGCTCTGGTGAACTCCATGCCCAGGAGGGTTAAGGCAGTGCTGCAAAATAATGGTGGCCTCACAAAATATTGACACTTTGGGCCCAATTTGGACATTTTCACTTAGGTGTGTACTAAGTTTTTTTTCCAGTGGTTTAGACATTACTGGCTGTGTGTTCAGTTATTTTGAGGGGACAGCAAATTTACACTGTTATACAAACTGTACACTCACTACTTTACATTGTAGCAAAGTGTCATTTCTTCAGTGTTGTCACATGAAAAGATATAAAATATTTACAAAAATGAGAGGGGTGCACTCACTCACTGAGATACTGTACATCTTATTTTTCATGTGTCCTTTGGCACATTGGTGAATGAGTGTTTTTTGTTCATTTAAACACTTGTTTTGTTTATATTATCAGCTTATTTCAACCATTGTGCAGCCATGGAAGCTATCAACATTTGAATTAATTGACAGTTTAGTCCTGAATCTGTCTTTTCCAGTGATGTAAAAGACACTAATGCCGCGTACACACGGTCGGACTTTTCGTCTACAAAAGTCCGACAGCCTGTCCGACATACTTCCGACGTACCTTCGGCGGACTTGCGGCAGACTTTCTTACGAACGGACTTGCCTACACACGACCACACAAAAGTACGACAGCCTAGTACGCGGTGACGTACACCAAGTCCGACGAGACTATAAAACGGAAGTTCAATAGCCCGTACGACACCCTTTGGGCTCCTTCTGCTAATCTCGTGTTTATCTCGTGTTAGTAGAAGTTTGGTGAGAGACGATTCGCGCTTGTGAGACTCGTATTTTTCAGTTCGTTTTAACTGTTGTTCAGTCTGTGCTTGTGAGGTTTGTATCTGCTTTTCAGTGCGTTTGGTCAGTTGGCATTGAGAAATCTTTGTTTTATTGGCCGCTCGTTCCTGATTTTCAGGTCGTTCTTCACAGGCCTTGCTGTTCTTCAGTGCGTTCTGTTTAGTGCGTTCTGACCAGCCGACCATTTTGAAACCATGTTACCTGTACGTACTCATCGTAGAGCTCGTGCATTGTATGTGCTTGGTGCTGTAGTTTATTCTTCAGCCCAAGACCAGTCCATGAACAGGGCGAGGAGGAGTTCATGGACCAAGAATTGGTTGCTTCAGCGTGACCAGTTCTGTCACATGCCTTTGCTCCGTGAGATCCGTGAGAATAATCCTGAGGATTTCAGGAACTTTCTCCGGATGACGGACCCCGTTTTTGACCGTTTGTTGGCTTTGCTGACCCCCTATATCAGCAGGCAGGATACCTGCATGAGGCAAGCCATCACTCCGGAGCAGAGGCTGGTCGCTACCTTGCGGTATTTGGCCAAAGGGAGAAGCCTGCAGGACCTTAAGTTCTCGACAGGCATCTCCCCCCAGGCTCTGGGGATCATTATCCCAGAGACCTGTTCTGCCATCATCCAGGTCCTGCAGAAGGACTATATTAAGGTAAGATATTTTTCTTTTATTAGCATCACATGTTCTTTTATGTAATCTTTGATAATGTAATGTATTTCTTGCTTCAAACACTACTTACCATCATTGCAATATAGTGTGAATGTCCCCTTTTTATCCTCACACATGCTGGAATTTTTTCCTGTTATTTTTTGTCATGCATGTATATTTTCCTTCAATAACCTTCCCAGCATGAAGTGATGGGAACATATCCACCTAGTCTACTCATTTTGAATGTATTTTGTTTGAGTGTATTTAGTGTGCTTATAATTAGCAATTAGCTAGATTTCCCAACCCCCCCACCCACCCCCACCTAAACTCAGTCCAAATAGTGTGCTGCTAATTAGCAATTATCTTGATTTCCCAACCCCCCCACCCACCCCCACCTAAACTCAGTCCAAATAGTGTGCTGCTAATTAGCAATTATCTTGATTTCCCAACCCCCCCACCCACCCCCACCTAAACTCACTCCAAATAGTGTGCTGCTAATTAGCAATTATCTAGATTTCCCAACCCCCCCCCACCCCCACCTAAACTCACTCCAAATAGTGTGCTGCTAATTAGCAATTATCTAGATTTCACAACCCCCCCACCCGCCCCCACCTAAACTCACTCCAAATAGTGTGCTGCTAATTAGCAATTATCTTGATTTCCCAACCCCCCCACCCACCCCCACCTAAACTCACTCCAAATAGTGTGCTGCTAATTAGCAATTATCTAGATTTCCCAACCCCCCCCACCCACCCCCACCTAAACTCACTCCAAATAGTGTGCTGCTAATTAGCAATTATCTAGATTTCACAACCCCCCCACCCACCCCCACCTAAACTCACTCCAAATAGTGTGCTGCTAATTAGCAATTATCTAGATTTCACAACCCCCCCCCCCCCCCACCCTCGTTAAAATTTGCTTGAATGTTCTGTGGTGTTGATTTGGCTAAAGCAAATATATGTTGCAGTTTGCAAAATGCATGTGCACTCTACAAGTGCATTTGTTCCAGTGCTTTAGTAAATGAGCAGAAGCTCTGCTGATTTCCATCATCAAATCATATGCAAGCCTCAAAGTGTTTTCATTAATTGCCCTTGCCTGTGATTGTGTACTCCTTGCAACATGAATGCCTTTTTACATTACCTCATTTACTGTAAGCTGGTTAGCAACTGCACCTGCAGAGTGCGACAACTGCAGTCTTGTAGCCTTTTTAGTCCCTAAATTCCTGCGTGTCCTAAAAGTAATCTTTTTTAGGGATTTCACAACCCCCTAAAATGTAATCAATGTTCCATCAGAGGGGGTGAGCAATCTGATAAGTGTGCCTTTCCATATTAGTTATTCCAGAAGAATTAAATTATTTAATGTTATACTGATGCTGGGGAATAATGTTTTTAATTGTCTAATTTTATTGCAATGTTAGCTTCCAAATTAATTGATTTTGGTTTTCTTGTTTGATTCCCCAGTTTCCTTCAACGCCACAGGAATGGCAGACTGTGGCATCCCATTTTGCCAGCCGTTGGGACTTTCCCAATTGTGGAGGGGCTATAGATGGGAAACATGTCCACATTGTGCCACCACCCCATTCGGGGTCATACTATTTTAATTATAAGGGGTTCCACAGTATTGTTTTAATGGCGGTGGTGTCGGCACACTATGATTTTTTATATGTGGACGTGGGGAAGAATGGCCGGATGTCGGATGGAGGAGTATTTGCCCAGACGGAGTTCTGCCAGCGTCTCCAGAGTGGTGGCCTGGGATTGCCACCTGATGAGGATAACGTGGAAGGACTCCCCTTTGTCTTCATTGCCGATGAAGCCTTCGCTCTCAGCAAGCACCTCATGAGGCCATTCCCCCAAAGAACCCTCACCCCGGAGAGGAGGGTTTTTAATTACCGGCTGGCCAGAGCTAGAAGAGTGGTTGAGAATGCGTTTGGAATTCTGGCCAGCCGGTTCCGCCTGTTTCAAACAGCCATTAATTTGGCGGAATACAAACTTAATTTTATCATTTTATCGTGCTGCATTCTGCACAACTTTTTAAACAAACATTCTCCGAATTATATAGGCACAGTTGGGCCTGAGGCCGGACAAATAGAAGCCAACCTTACGGGCCTGGATACTGTCCGTACTGGCTTGGCCCCCCAAAGTGCCCGTCAAGTTAGACAGCAATATGTTAATTATTTTATGGGTAGGGGGGCCATTGCAATGGGCCAGGATATATAATTTTTTACAATAAAAAAAATATTGAGGAAATCTTGCATTATATTTATTGCTTGCCTTTCTTTTGGGCTGTCTCCTAGGTTATGGTCGAGCAGTTGTAGTGCCAACTGTATTTTAATTTTAAATGTCTAAATAAGCTCCATTGCCACTGTAAACAACTTTTTTACAATTATAACCAAACTGATACTGAGCCTTGAAATAACAAACCACACATTTATTTAATTCCTATAAGGAGATGTTTTTATTAATGGTTGTTATGCATTCAGTTCTGCATTTAGTATAAAATGTTCACATTTACCATTTACCATGTGATCGAGCCGTCAAATGACGGCGCGATCACATGTAAACAGACCGGCGGCGTCTGATGACGCCGGTTCCTCTCCTCCCCTCCTGTGTACCGATCGGTACACTGTGAAGGAGAGGGAGATGGATGGATGGCTGCAGCGCTGTGGGCTGGTTGTGTAGTGCCCACAGCACTGCACAGAGACATCCAGCCATCCATCCATCCATGCTCAGCCATCCCCACTACTCTGCAATACTCTGCTATGCCCCACCTTACTCTGCAATACCCCAATATTACTCTGCAATACCCCCACATTACTCTGCAATACCCCCACATTGCTCTGCAATACCCCCACATTACTCTGCAATACCCCCACATTACTCTGCAATACCCCACAATACTCTGCAATACCCCGCAATACTCTGCAATACTCTGCAATACCCCGCAATACTCTGCAATACCCCGCAATACTCTGCAATACCCCGCAGTACTCTGCAATACCCCGCAATACCCTGCCATACTCTGCAATACCCCACAATACTCTGCAATACCCCACAATACTCTGCAATACCCCGCAGTACTCTGCAATACCCCGCAATACTCTGCAATACCCCGCAATACTCTGCAATACCCCGCAGTACTCTGCAATACCCCGCAGTACACTGCAATACCCCGCAATACTCTGCAATACCCCGCAATACTCTGCAATACCCCGCAGTACACTGCAATACCCCGCAATACTCCGCAATACTCCGCAATACCCAGCAATACTCTGCAATACCCCGCAATACTCTGCAATACCCTGCAGTACTCTGCAATACCCCGTTGTACTCTGCAATACCCCCCATACTCTGCAATACCCCCCATACTCTGCAATACCCCCCATACTCTGCAATACCCCCCATACTCTGCAATACCCCGCCATACTCTGCAATACCCCGCCATACTCTGCAATACCCCGCCATACTCTGCAATACCCCGCCATACCCAGCCATACCCTGCCATGCTGAGCCACGCTCGGCTGTACTCGGCCTCTGTATGTGGCCAGGCTGTGGAAGTCTCACACATGTGGTATCGCCGTACTCAGGAGGAGCAGGAGAATCTATTTTGGGGTGTCATTTTTGCTTTGTGTACATGCTATGTGTTAGAAATATTGTATAAATGGACAACTTTGTGTTAAAAAAAAAAAAAAATACGTTTTAACCACTTCCCGCCCGCCGACTGTCATACAACGTCCTTGACTTTGTGCGGGGATATCTGAATAAAGCCTGCAGCTACAGGCATCATTCAGATATCAGCTTTTTCAGCCGGCGATTCCCTACACCATAAGAACGATCATAGCGGCTGTTCCACTGCTTGATCGTTCTTACGGGAGGCGAGAGGGGATGTCCCCCCTCCCGCCGCACTCCGCTGCTTCTACCGACTCACCGCTACGATC